>NC_056732.1:1767582812-1767947812 GCF_019279795.1 Protopterus annectens
TAAACCCTGTCAATATCAATAACTCTATGAAACGACTGAAAATTATGGAAAAGGCATCCAGTCAAAGTGCAACTGTTGTGATTTCTGTTAACTATTATGAAATAGATATGATTCTGTTTATGAACTGTATCACCTTTCCTGGGTTTTATATGTCTTTTCATTCATAAAAGAGCAGAAGACATGGTCTCTAAACAGTAATCTTTAACATTTTGGTAAATAATCTTAGCTCTACTTAGTAAATTCATTTTTTTTTAACTGATGTGAATACCGAATCTCCATTTACCCTGTGATATGTCAGAATATGTAAACAGTTATTCTTATAAGTGATAATGCTCCAAACCCAGTTAATTGTTTACTGAAATGTTTCATCATTTTTTGGCTTCTTGTTCTAAAAGATCTATTATATGAGCACAAGTACAAAAATGTTTCAGAAACGATCAGAGCCAATGAACTGAACAAACCAAGAATGCCTGGGTGAGGGAATATTTCCTTTCCCCACGAACTGTATGCTCTTGGAGTTATATATAATTAGCAGGGGGTGCCCCTGCAAGAAAGAATGTTATTTTGTTTTTTGTTGGCTGCATGTGGCAAGGGTTTTGCTGATGCATGCATAGTTAAGTGGCTGCATTTCCATGTTCATCCTTTTGTGGTCAACGTTCCTGCTATTGACATTGTGGTGTGTCAACTGAATGTAGTAATTATAGAGAGAGAGAGAGAGAGAGAGGATAAAGTCACTTGATCAATTCCCAACTGATCGACATGTTTCTTTAGATGCATCATTGATTGATTACTCAACTGATAAATTTTGTAGTGTTGACTTGTGGATCACTGATCATAGGGAGATTGTAGGTTAAACTTTAACTGAGATGGTAAACTGAGTTCCCATCTGCCTGACTTTGTGGTAGCTCAAGTGGACATAAAAGATCCCACGGCACCTACTGAAATGAGCAGGGAAAGTTCCCTGATGCCCTGGCCAACTTCCCCTAGTAGTATATATACCACCTCAGGTCTCCCCAGAAAAGAGGCTATTAGCCTAGTGGGACTAACGCAGTCAACAAAGAATAAATAAATAAATAAATAAATAAATAAATTGCTCTTTTTCCTACTGTTGACTAGGACTGGTCCTGTAGTTAGTGTAAATGTAGAGATCCAGGTGTGTGAAGGTGCAGAGATCTTGCCCCCTGTAGAAATACTGTCAACGAATTTTATCCATTGTTTTTTAGTTCACAGAAGACTACAATGTGGAAACCATGTCATTTTTGAATGTGTCTGAAAGCAAGAGTACGGTAAGAACATATCTCTTATTGTATACTATTTTGCAGTCTAGTAATAATAATACCTATTTATTAAGTGGGTAGGCCCACTGCATGCACAGTCCCTTTTCAGAGTAACCCAGGTGCAATGGCTGGTTAAGTGACTTGCTCAAAGTTATACACTAGGCAAATGAGACCTGAAAGAATCAAACCCTGTACTACAGGAGCTACAGCTCACAGCCTTAACCCTCTGCACCAACTGACAGACAGAACAGAGCGTATTTCTAGATGCCCTCATTTAAACATATAGTAACTTTGCATTTTAAGTAATTTTTCTACTAGTCAGGATTTGATAAGTTATGTACGATTGCTCAAGTCCCAACCAGTTTTGCATTCAAGAGATTGTCATATACTCGTGTGTGTGTGTGTGTGTGTGTGTGTGTGTGTGTGTGTGTGTGTGTGTGTGTATATATATATATATATATATATATATATATATATATATATATATGTTTGTGTGTGTTCAGATCTTTTGCTCTTTTTTCATATGCCTACATGAATTTGGCCCTGCACCATTTGTAATGTGCTTTTTCTACTTCCCTACTTCCTCCATTTAGTCAGTGTCTTTTGCAAAGGTGTGACTTTCAGAGTTGCACTTAACACTAATCTTATGAGCTAACTGCCGTGGAGAGGAAGGATTCCAGTTTCTAGTGGTGGCACCTCTTACTGTGTAGCCTGTGCAAATACAGAAATGTACAGGTTGATGGCCAGTGATCGCTGATGCCTGTACAAACATAGAAATGTACGGGTCGATGGCCAGTGATCGCTGATGCCTGTACAAACACATAAATGTACAGGTTGATGGTCAGTAATTGCTGATGCCTGTACAAACACATAAATGTACAGGTTGATGGCCATTGATCGCTGATGCCTGTACAAACATAGAAATGTACGGGTCGATGGCCAGTGATCGCTGATGCCTGTACAAACACATAAATGTACAGGTCGATGGCCAGTGATTGCTGATGCCTGTACAAACACAGAAATGTACGGGTCGATGGCCAGTGATTGCTGATGCCTGTACAAACACAGAAATGTACGGGTTGATGGCCAGTGATCGATGATGCCTGTACAAACATAGAAATGTACGGGTTGATGGCCAGTGATCACTGATGCCTGTACAAACACATAAATGTACGGGTTGATGGTCAGTGATTGCCGATGCCTGTACAAACACAGAAATATACAGGTTGATGGTCAGTGATTGCTGATGCCTGTACAAACACAGACATGTACAGGTTGATGGTCAGTGATTGCTGATGCCTGTACAAACACAGAAATGGATGGGTTGATGGCCAGTGATTGCTGATGCCTGTGCAAACACAGAAATGGTTGGGTCGATGGTGAGTGATTGCTGATGTCTGTACAAACACAGACATGTACCGGTTGATGGCCATTGATCACTGATGTCTCTACAACACAGAAATGTATGGGCTGATGGCCAGTGATCGCTGTATGGCCCACCAGGTCTGCCCATTTATTCACTTGAGCTTGATCTTTTACCTCATTAAGTACGTCTTATCTTTGTCAAGTGCTTGCCTGAAGCTTCGAACTGTTGTTATTATTTCTAAAACTAGGACGGTCCAATCCTCTGTCACTCTTTTATAGTAATTATGCTTGTTTGTACTTTCCATGCACCATCTATAATGTTTGTACTTTCCACGAGCCATCTATAATGTTTGTACTTTCTGTCGTGAGTCATCTATAATGATTCCTCAAACTTTGTCCTTTTTCTTCATGCGTCTCTTTTCTTTTAAAAAGATGGTAATCACTAGAGGTCCATTGATACACCTCTTGTTTAAAAGTTTAAGTTATTTTCCTCTGTTTATTATGTTATTCTTTTAATCTGTATTTATAGTTTTTGGAGAATATTATGCACCTTTTTGTTTCTCTTCTTTGAACTGCCATTGTATAGTTTATGTCCTTAAAATCATGATATCGCCACATATTGATTCAGATATGGTCTTGGCAACATTTAAGAAAGAGATAATAACTTCCATATTTCTGCCAGTAATGCCTCTTCCTGTATAATGTTGTGTTCCCACTGTCTTAATGCTTCCTCACTGTACATGCAGGTCTGTAGTTTATAGGTTCATAGGTTCATATTAGGCTAACTGCTCTTGCGAGTCATTTTAAGCCTAGCCAATTATCCCTTGTGAGACTCAAACCCTGCACCTTGTGCTTGTAAGGCAAACACCTTCACTATTAGGCCACCCTATCTGATACAGTTTTACCCAAATCCCTTTTCTCATTTGCTGGTGCTACTGCATCCTGAATTAATACTCCATTCTTGATTATTGCTTCTCAGATGCATTATTTTACATTTCTGTACTGGTGTTTAGCTGCTCTATGTTATACAATTGTTCTTGCCTTGCCCACTCTCATCTCATCCTTACCCTGCCTTCTGGTGTATCAGCCCTGTTGCATAATTGTTTATTTATTATTAGCAAAAAGTCAAGCTTTCCTTTCCAATCTTTTTCTATCTTTTTGCTTATCTGAGGAACTTATTTAACCATAATCCTCTATGTCTTATTCATAGGTTCATATGATAATATTGTGCTGTCTGCTCTTGCAGACCATTTTAAGCCTAGTCAAATTTTCCAAGCCAAAGGTACCAATGAAACCCTGTACCTTCTGCCAACCCTTCAACCTCATATTGTTGAACTTTGTCTTCAGACAATGACCCCACTCAAAATCTTTGAAATGTTTTCAGTCATCTGTACTGCTGAATTGTGTCAGCTGTCTTCCTAAACTCTCTATAGGTAACATCTTCAACCACTTTCTGATTTAGTATCATTGTCACATAGTCAAATAGCTCTATTAGATTTGTCTGTCAATATCCGTAAAACTGTATTTTCTTAGGTACTGGATACTATTATAGATATTTTAAAATACTGAACTTCTGCAGTATTTCCATATGTTTTCCTATTTCAAGTTCACAAGTCAGTACTTTCTCATTTTGATCTTGTTTTAGGTAACTCAAATTTGCTTTTTTCCATTCTTCAGGAACCATAAAATCCAAAAGTGATTTGTTAAGAAAATTAGCTGGCATTATTTCCAGTTCTCCTGTTAAGAGCTATTGTATTGTGAACACTATTAGGTCACATTGTACTGTTCATCATTCTCTTACATGGTTCTTACAGTGTTACAGTGTTAGAAGTGACCGACAACCCTAAAATAAGTCACTATTGACTAATCCCCAGAAAGACAAACTGCAAAATACTGTGTTAACAGACCACTGGTACAAATTATCTTATTTGTAGGGGTAACTAATTCCATTCCCATCCTACTTTAAATCCCCAAAATGCCCTTCTTACATTTTATTCACTATTTCTAAATCTATCAACATTACAGTATTTCTTGTATTTCTTTCATGCCTCAGTGCTGACATTCACAAAATAGATTTTAATTCCAGTTTCCCTCTCCTTAAAGCTCTTGTACATCCAAATCAATTCTCTTCTCCTCAGTCTATAGCAGACTGAGAATAGGTCAATACCTTTTAGTCTAGTCCACAAGAAATCAAAGACAGATGGAAGGAATACTTCCAGCAGCTTCTGGATGAATTAAACACCACAGAAGCTGTACTGCCCCAGAAAGAAGAAGAGGAGTCACCCTAGAAGAACTAACAGCACTAAGGAAAATAAAGTCAAGGAAAGCAGTAGGCTTGGATGAGGTCAAAGTAGCTATGATCAAGATGTTGGGTGAGATAGGGGAGAAATGGCTGCTGATGGCGATTATAGCAGTGTGGATATAAAGGCTTATCTCAGATAAGAATAAGCATACTAGTGGTAAAATAACAAAGAGTAAATCCACAACTGTGCGCAGTAAAAAGTTATCAAACTTCTGTCACACCGCATGAAAATTCTGGAATGGATAATTGATTAACAAATACGCAGAGTAGTAGAAAGTAAGATGGGAGATAAGTAGTTTGGATTCAGATCAGGTTGCAGCACAACTGGCCAAATGAGATGAAGTTAGAGATGAGGAAATTGTCCAACTGGGCATTCCTAGAGTTAAAAAAAAGCACACGACAAAGTCCCAAGAAAGCTGGTTTGGGTAATCCTGTGGTGGTTCAAAGTCACAGAAAAGTTGTGTTGTATTAGTGCTGGCTATGTGCAAGAACTCAATAACTCAAGTAAGAACAGTGTTTGGACTCACAAAGGGATTCCCACTGGGAGTGGGTGAGCATCAGGGTTCAGCTCTGAGGCCATTGCTGTTCACACTGGTGATGGACACATTAACAAACAGGATGGAGGGGGACAGGTCAACAAAGTTGCTGTATACAGAAGATGTGACATCACAGGCAGACTCTGAGCATGAATTTCAGCAAAGGATATTGGAATGGAATGCAAACCTGAATGCACATGGGATGAAACAGAGTACAGATAAGGCAATATGTAATGGCAGCAAATGGCTGAAATCAAAAGACGTGGAGAATTGAGATAGAAGGGAAAATAGTAACAAAGGTTATCAGCTTTATACCTGTGAGAGGGAAGTCTGAATGAGGATGTCAAAGCTATAATCAGAGATGCTGCAGCCAAATGGCATAGAGTGTCAGGGGCTGTGTATGACAAAAGAATTCCAAAGAAAGTGAAAAGTAAGGTGTACACAACAGTGGTGTGACCTGTATTACTGTATGGTACAGAAACCTGAGCAGAGAAGGCAGAGCAGCTGAAGAAACTAGAGGTGATGGAGTTGAATTGCCTGAGATGGCTGGAAGGATGCACACTATGGGACAGACACAATGATGACATCAGGGCAGAAGTCAAAGTAGTTCCAATTGTAGGAAAAGTCAAAGACTCTGTAAATGATACAGATTATGGTGGTTTGGGCATATATGCAGAAAAGTAGAAGGCAATCTGGTGAAGAAGAGACCGGAAGATGGCAAAAGGAATTGAAGGCATTCAACAAAGAGATGGAAGGACTGTGTGAGAGAAGACCTGTGATATCACCATCAAAGAAGGTAAGAGTGAGGCATTGGATTGAAAGAGACATGTCAGCAGTTGACACAACACCCTGACCCCTGGTAGAAAACAGGAAAAAGGGGGTTGATTATGATGATGATGATGATGATGATGATGATAATTAGTACTACCTACTCCTCAGATCTATTTAGTGAAGAATGTCTGTATTATTTCCAGTCGTTGAATATCAACAGTCAAGTGCATGCAAAACTCCATATTCAGATATGTTGGGATATTCTTACAAACATATCTGAAACTATAAAAGAGATAGCTCTTAAAATTGTTCTAATGCATGGATCTTTAAAGATTTTGTTCACATGTCCTTCAAATTTTAATTGATCATTAATTATGAATCCTAAGTTTTCATATTTCCACAAACACTGATAATAACACTATTCAAACTTTATGGGCATTCTAGATTTTTTCTCCCCAAATGTAAAACTTTACAGTTCAAAATATTAAGAACAACCCATTAAGTTCTGTCCATCTTAACAAATTATCTAACTAATTTTGTATAATAGCTTGGTTTCTTTCTGTGGAAGCAACCAGAAATCTTAGCATCATCTGCAAATGGACCAAGCCAACATTTGATAAAAGCTGAGAATATAAATATAAATACTTGAAATAGACAAGAACCCCGAACCGATTCTTGTGGCAGCCCATACTCAACACAATATTCTTCTTGCTCTAATATTATCAAAATACACTTTAATCATCCATTCATTTAACCAGTTAATGATTCACTGAATAATTTAATCATTAAAGCCCAAATTTACAAAATCATATAAGATTGCTCATCATTGAACAAAATTAAAAGATTTGGCCAAATCCTCTTTCAATAGGAAGGTTATTATCAAGAGCTCTGACCACCGTAGAATACAGTGATTTGTAACAGTAGTCTAACTCCTAATAAACCCATGTTGAAATATATCAAAGTAATTATTGCCTTCAACTTTTTCTGAGATATATGACAATACTCTTTCATAACCTTTGCCAAACCAACTGGTTAAACTTATAGGCTTAAAATTGTTGTCCTGGTATGACCCTTCCCCTTTAGAAATTAAATATTGATGCTCTTTCATTGGTTTGGAACTGAACCCATATAGTGGATATTTGTTCCTGCTCAATTTGGTAAATTTCCATTCTCTTAACTTAGGAAACCTAAGTAAAGATAAGCATTCAGAAGTACTGCTTTTTCACTGTTCTGTTACACTGACTCCTTAGCCTGATTGTTAAGCTTTACTTCCTTTCCACTTTCATGTGTTCACCCTTGTTTAACTGTAAAATATTTTATACATTATCACAACTCAATTACCTCTCTTTTCTTGGATTTGGGATTTATGTTCTGATTGCATGCATCCATTTTAGTTTATGATTTCCTTACTGTACCTTTATCATATTTTCCTTGCATTTCCACAGCACAGCTACTTATGCAGAAAATAATTTGCTAAAAAATGTTGCAGCTAATATAAGTTGAATACAAGTTGAAAGCAGCTTTTCAAAATTATTTAAGTTTATGACTTTCAGAAATCTCTGCAAGTGATGTATTGTTAAAAAGCCAGAAAGAAAGGCAGTAAATTCCTCTTCCTCAAGGCAGTAAAAGAGAAAAATCACTAATATTTTGTTACATGTACTACTGTTTCCAAAGGCTACATATCAAAAAGCTGTATGTACCACATTTTTGTATTAGAGGTAACATGGATATATGAATTTGTCCATAACAGACTTAAAAAGAAAAAAGTCATGGGCCTTCAGAACTGCCATATAGCTGAAACACCTGATGTCTTTAAGGCATCATTTACGTATATCTCATATTACCTCTAATATAAGAGGTTTAAAAGAATCACACAGTGGAAAATCTAGCTTGGCTAGGTTTTTCTTGTAGTTTTATTGATTGGTTTGCCTGATTGATCTTGTTACTCATTGCTTTAGTTTGTTAGCAGGGATATTTTGCAGGCGCCCTAATAGTTATGGACATCAGCTGGGTATGACAACCCTGTGTTTCCAAATGTTAGCCAAACAGTCCACTTATGACTGGCTGACAAGGCCATAAGAAGGCTGAAACATGCATGTCCACAGCTAGTGTGGTTTTGTTTTTATTGGCCTGTATTTGACCATAACAGGCTTAGAAAGAAATAAGTCATGGGCATACAGAACTGCCATATAGCTGAAATACCTGATGTCCTTAAGGGGTCATTTGCATATATCCCATGTTACTTCTAATACAAGAGGTTTTAAGGAATCACACAGTGGTAAATATAGCTTGGTTAGGTTTTTCTTATAGTTTTACTGATTAGTTTGTCTTTGTCACCTTGTTACTCATTGTTTTAGGACGTAAAGAAACATGGAGGAAGTAACATTGAAGCTGCTGGTTTCACTGGAGATGTGTTTGGACTTTAAGCAGTAGGACAGAAAAAGAAGAGGCAATAATTCACAGGCATGTTTTGAATTTAGAATGTGCTATCTACATAGAAAGATATTGTCATTGTAAGGACATATGTGGTAATAAATCTACAGTGTACATAGTTCACCATTTTGTTAAATGTAGTGTGATCTCAGAGTTGGTATATTTAATTTGTGGGGGGTGTGGGGGGCACAACCCCTCATATGCATACCTCTCAACCTCTTAGGACAAGAAATCTGGACAAAGCCATTAATAAAAGTGGGACAAAGGACCAAAATAGGGACAATTTTTAAATATTGCTCTTACAAACTTTAGAAAGTTGATAGAATAACAGGTTTTGCATTAGCATGAATTTTCCTGAAGGGTATGAAGTCTGAAACTCAAATGTTTGTCATTATTTTCTAACTTCAGTCTTCAATGATTTGCCACTAATTTGCCAGAGCTACAATTAAATGGTCCAAAAATATGAGGCAAAAATCTGGACATTCTGCAAAAATCTGTAGAGTTGAGAGGTATGCCCATATGCAAGATGCAGGGAGGCACATCCCCCCCCCTGCAAAAGAGTAGGAATGGAAAATAGTTGTAGTTATGCATTGCTGTAGAGTAGGGAGGTTTCATTTGCTTTTTGATATTCAATATTATGAGAGTCAATTTTGTAAAGTTTCAGGGTTTGAAGTTTCATTTTTGTGGTCTCGAGATTGTAATATTCGATCAAGTGGGCATTCAGCATTTGAAAGTAGATCCATATATATATATATATATATATATTTACACACACACACACACACACACACACACACACACACACACACACACACACACACACACACACACACACACACACACACACACATACATAAACAAATGTATCTGGCTCCTTCAGTTTCAGCAAAGTTGTTCTCTTCTGGCCCAGATATATGTGACATTAGTATTTAGGAGCATACCTTCCTCACACATTTTGAGTACTGATCTCAGAAGGTTGCTTTCTACCATAAAGCCACAAAGTCTTATGTCCAGTTATAGAGGCATGGTTTCAAAAGATTTGGGATCTTCATTCTTTTGAGTAGCTTACTATACAAAGCTGGATTGACAGAAAGCTCCTGAAGGAATGTTTAGGGCTGTGATGTTCACACATATTCATGTTTTATTTGACCAATTATTGTTCTGGTTCTGTTTGTGATCTCCCAATTATTGTTCTGGTTCTGTTTGTGATCTCTCATTAATTGCTATGGTTCTGTTTCTGATCTCCCAATTATTGCACTGGCTCTGTTTGTGCATTCTCAGTTATTGTTCTTCTTCTGTTTGGGAACTCCGCATTATTGCACTGGTTTTGTTTGTGATGTCCCAATTATTGTCCTGGTTTTGTTTGTGATCTCCCAATTATTGCACTAGTTCTGCCGATGATCTCCCAGTTATTTTCCTCATACTGATACTAATCTCCCAGTTATTGTCCTGGTTCTGCTTACGATCTTCCATTTATTGCCCTGGTTTTGTTTGCGATCTCACAATTATTACATTTGTTCTGTTTGTGATCTCCCAGTTATTGCCCTGATTCTGTTTGCAACCTCCCAGATATTGCACTGGCTCTGTTTGTGATCTCCCAATTATTGTACTGGTTATGTTTGTGATCTCCCAGTTATTGTACTAGTTCTGTTTGTGATCTCCCAAGTATTGCATTGGTTCTGTTTGCGATATCAAAGCTATTATCCTGGTTCTGTTTGTGATCTACCAATAACTATCATGGTTCTGTTTGTGGTCTACCAGTTATTGTCCTGGTTCTGTTGGTGATCTCCCAATTATTGCACTGGTTCTGTTTATGATCTCCCAGTTATTATCCTGGTTCTCTTTTAGATCTCCCAGTTATTATCCTGGTTCTCTTTTGGATCTCCCAGTTATTGTACTGGATCTGTTTGTGATTTACCAGTTATTGTCCTGATTCTGTTTGTGATCTCTTAGTTATTGTCTTGATTCTTTCTGTGGTTTTGTGTCTGATCTCCCAATTACTATCCTGGTTCTGTTTGTGATCTCACAGTTAATGCCCTGATTCTGTTTGTGATCTCCCAGTCATTGCACTGATTCTGTTTGTGATCTTCCATTTATTGTCCTGGTTCTGTTTGTGATCTCCTAATTACTGTCCTGGTTTTATTTGTGATGTCACAGTTATTACAGTGGATCTGCTTGGGATCTCCCAGTTATTGTCATGGTTCTGTTTGTGATCTCCCAATTATTATACTGGTTCTGTTTGTGATCTCCCATTATTGTCCTGTTTCTGTTTGTGATCTCCTAGTGAATGTCCTGGTTCTGTTTTTGATCTCCCAATTATTGCTTTGGTTCTGTTTGTGATCTCTCAGCTATTGCAGTTGGTCCGATTGTGATCTGCCAATTATTACACTGGTTCTGTTTGTGATCTCCTAGTTATTGTCGTGGTTCTGTTTGTCATCTCCCAATTATTACACTGGCTCTGTTTGCGATCTCCCATTTATTGTTCTGGTTCTGTTTGTGATCTCCCAATTATTGCACTAGATCTGTTCTTGATCTTCCAATTATTGTCAAGCTTTTGTTTGTGATCTCCCAGTTATCGTCCTGGTTCTTTCTGTGGTTTTGTTTGTGATCTCACAATTACTGTCGTGTGATTTTCTAATTATTGTCCTGGTTCTGTTTGAGATCTCTCAGTTATTGTCCTGGTTCTATTTGGAATCTCCAAATTATTGTCCAGGTTCTGTTTGTGATGTCCCAGTTATTGTCTTGGTTCTGTTTGTGATCTCTCAGTTATTGCACTGGTTCATTTTATGATCTTCCAGTTATTGCCCTGGTTCTGTTTGTGGTATCCAAATTATTGAACTGGTTCTGTTTGTAATCTCCCAATTGTTGTCCTAGTTCTGTTTCTGATTTCCTAATTACTGCCCTGGTTCTATTTGTGATGTCCCAGTTATTACAGTGGATCTGTTTGTGATCTCCTAGTTATTGTCATGTTTTTGTTTATGATCTCCCAATTATTGCACTGTTTTTTTTTTGTGATCTCCCATTTATTGTCCTGGCTCTGTTTGTGATCCCCCAGTGAATGTCCTGGTTTTGTTTTTAATCCCCCAATTATTACACTGGTTTTGTTTGTGATCTCTCAGTTATTGCACTGGTTCTGATTGAGATCTCCCAGTTATTGTCCTGGTTCTGTTTGTCATCTCCCAGTTAGTGTACTGGTTCTGTTTGTGATCTCCCAATTATTGCCCTGGATCTGTTCATGATCTTCTAATTATTGTCCCGGTTCTGTTTGTCATCTCCCAGTTATTGTACTCATTCTGTTTGTGAGCTCCCATTTATTGTTCTGCTTCTGTTTGTGATCTCCCAATTATTGTCCTGGTTCTGTTTGTGATTTCTCAGTTATTGTCTTGGTTCTTTTTGTGGGTTTGTGTGTGATATCCCAATTACTGTCTTGGTTCTGTTTATGATCTCCCAAGTATTGCCCTGGTTCTGTTTGTGATCTCTCAATTATTGTGCTGGTTCTGTTTGTGATTTCACAATTATTGCAGTTCTATTTCTGATCTCCCACTTATTGTCCTGGTTCTGTTTGCGACTTCCCAGTTATTGCACTGGTTCTGTTTATGATCTTCCATTTATTGTCCTGGTTCTGTTTGTCATCTCCCAATTATTTCACTAGGTCTGTTTGTGATCTCCCATTTATTGTTCTGGTTCTGTTTGTGATCTCCCAATTATTGCATTGGTTCTGTTTGTGATATTTCAATTATTGTACTGGTTCTGCTTGTGATATCTAAGTTATTGTCTTAGTTCTGCTTGTGATGTCCCAGTTATTACAGTGGATCTGTTTGTGATCTCCAAAGTATTGTCCTGGTTTTGTTTGTGATCTCTCAATTATTGTCCTGGTTCTGTTTGTGATCTTCCAGTGAATGTCCTGATTCTGTTTTTGATCTCCCAGTTATTGCTCTGGTTCTGTTTCTAATCTTCCAGTTATTGTCCTGGTTCTGTTTGCGACTTCCCAGTTATTGCACTGGTTCTGTTTATGATCTTCCATTTATTGTCCTGGTTCTGTTTGTCATCTCCCAATTATTTCACTAGGTCTGTTTGTGATCTCCCATTTATTGTTCTGGTTCTGTTTGTGATCTCCCAATTATTGCATTGGTTCTGTTTGTGATATTTCAATTATTGTACTGATTCTGCTTGTGATATCTAAGTTATTGTCCTAGTTCTGCTTGTGGTGTCCCAGTTATTACAGTGGATCTGTTTGTGATCTCCCAATTATTGCACTGGCTTTGTTTGTGATCTCCCATTTATTGTCCTGGTTCTGTTTGTGATCTTCCAGTAAAAGTCCTGGTTCTGTTTTTGATCTCCCAATTATTGCTTTGGTTCTGTTTGTCATCTCTCAGTTATGGCACTGGTTCTGATTGTGATCTGCCAATTATTACACTGGTTCTGTTTGTCATCTCCCAATTATTGCACTGGCTGTGTTTGCAATCGCCCATTTGTTGTTGTAGTTCTGTTTGTCATCTCCCAATTATTGCACTGTTCATGATCTTGCAATTATTGTCCTGGTTCTGTTTGTGATGTCCCAGTTATTGTCCTGGTTCTATTTGTGATGTTCCAGTTATTGTCCTGGTTTTGTTTCTGATCTCCCAGTTATTGTCCTGGTTCTGTTTGTGATCTCTCAGTTATTACACTGGTTCTTTTTATGATCTCCCAGTTATTTTCCTGGTTCTGTTTGTGATCTCCAAATTATTGCACTGGTTCTGTTTGTAATCTCCCAGTTATTGTCCTGGTTCTGTTTTTGATCTCCCAGTTCTTACACTGGTTTTGTTTATGATCTCTCAGTTATTGCACTGGTTTTGATTGTGATCTCTCAGTTATTGTCCTGGTTCTGTTTGTCATCTCCCAATTATTGCACTGGTTCTGTTTGCAAGCTCCTATTTATTGTTCTGGTTCTGTTTATGATCTCCCAATTATTGCACTGGATCTATTCATGATCTTCCAATTATTGCCCAGGTTCTGTTTGTCATCTCCCAGTTAATGCACTGGTTCTGTTTGAGATCTCCCATTTATTGTTGTCATTCTGTTTGGTATCTCTCAATTATTGTCCTGGTTCTGTTTGTGATCTCTCAGTTATCATCCTGGTTCTGTTTGAGATCTCCCAATTATTGTCCTGGTTCTGTTTGTGATGTCCCAGTTATTGTCCTGGTTCTTTATGTGGTTTTGTGTGTAATCTCCCAGTTACTATCCTGGTTCTGTTTATGATCTCCTAATTATTGTCCTGGTTCTGTTTGTGATCTATTAATTATTGTCCTGGTTCTGTTTGTGATCTCACAATTATTGCAGTTGTTCTATTTGTGATCTCCCGGTTATTGTCCTGGTTCTGTTTGCAACCTCCCAGTTATTGCACTGGTTCTGTTTATGATCTCCCATTTATTGTCCTGGTTCTGTTTGTGATTTCCCAGTTATTGTTCTGGTTCTGTTTGTCATCTCCCAATTATTGCACTGGTTCTGCTTATGATCTCCAAAGTATTGCATTGGTTTTAGTTCTGATCTGCAAGTTATCATCCTGGTTCTGTTTGTGATCTCCCAATAATTGTCATGGTTCTGTTTGTGATCTCCCAGTTATTGCACTGGCTCTGTTTGTGATCTCCCAATAATTGCATTGGTTCTGTTTGTAATCTCCCAGTTATTGCCTTGGTTCGGCTTGTATCCTCCCAACTGATGCACTGGTTCTGTTTGTAATCTCTCAATTATTGTACTGGTTATGTTTGTGATCTCTCAATTATTGCGCTGGTTCTGCTTGTGATATCAAAGTTATTGTCCTGGTTCTATTTCCGATCTCCCAGTTATTGTCCTGGTTCTGTTTGTGATCTCCTAATTACTGTCCAGGTTCTGTTTGTGATGTCCCAGTTGTTACTGTGGATCTGTTTGTGATCTTCAAAGCATTGTCCTGGTTCTGTCTGTGATCTCCCAATTATTGCACTGGTTCTGTTTGTCATCTCTGAGTTATTGTCCTGGTTCTGTTTGTGATCTCTGAAGTATTGCATTGCTTCTACTTGTGATCTCCTAGTTATTGTTCTGGTTTTGTGATATGCCAGTTATTGTCCTGGTTCTATTTGTGATCTCCCCATTATTGCAGTGGTTCTTTTTGTGATCACATAATTATTGCACTGGTTCTGTTTATGATCTCCCATTTATTGTCTTGGTTCTGTTTGTGATCTCACAATTATTGCAGTTGTTCTGTTTGTGATCTCCCAGTTATTATCCTGGTTCTCTTTTGGATCTCCCAATTATTAGCACTGGATGTGTTTGTGATCTCCCAATTATTACACTGGTTCTGTTTGCATTCTCTGCATTATTGTCCTGGTTCTGTTTGTGATCATGGTTCTGCTTGTGACTTCAAAGTTATTGTTTTGGTCGTGTTTGTGAAATCCCAATTATTGTCCTGGTTTTGTTTGTAATCTCCCAGTTATTGTCCTGGTTCTGTTTGTGATCTCACACTTAATGTCCTGGTTTTGTTTGTGACCTCCCAGTTATTGCACTGGTTCTGTTGTAATCTTCCAGTTACTGTCCTGTCCTGTTTCTGTTTGTGATCTCCTAATTACTGTTATGTTCTATTTGTGATGTCCCAGTTATTACAGTGGATCTGTTTGTGGTCTTCCAGTTATTGTCATAGTTTGGTTTGTGATCTCCCAATTATTGTCCTGGTTCTGTTTGTGATCTCCCAGTGAATGTCCTGGTTCTGTTTTTGATCTCCCAATTATTGCTCTGGGTCTGTTTGTCATCTCTCAGTTATTGTACTGGGTCTGATTGTGATCTGCCAATTATTACACTGCTTTTATTTGTGATCTCCCAGTTATTGTCCTGGTTCTGTTTGTGATGTCCTAGTTATTGTCCTGGTTCTGTTTGCAATCTCTCAATTATTGTCCTGGTTCTGTTTGTGATCGTTCAGTTATTAAAAGGTACATGTGAAAATATGCAGAGGATGCCAGAACCCAGATGTACCATGATACCATAATGAAATATAATGCAAGTAAAAGTAAACTGTAAAAACACTTTCCATATCTAAGAAAAACAATGTTATTGTATTAAATCAACCATTACTAAGTGCTTTCATCCCCGGATGATCACAGGACTTCCTCAGAGTAGTATTGTAACATAAAATCACAGTTAAAAAAAAAGCCCACATAAATTACATTATTGCTCTTGGTCTGTTCATATTTAAAGCTACAACACACTTTTTAGGAATAATCACTCATGCTGGAGTGCAGAATATAAAATATAAATGCACACCAATAAATGAATGGTCAGCTTTCTATTAAAAACATTCTTTAAAACTAGTGAAATGCCCAAACCTATCAATTGTGACTGTGTTAACAATTAATAAAACACTAAGCTAAGTTAATAAACAAATAGGTTAAGCAATACTATAACTCAACACATAAGTTAAATGTTTAAGGTGCATACTACTCAATACATTAATGCCTTCAGCTTTTGGAAACAAGAGAGGGAGACTGAATCATTAAGGCCATAAAGGCCAGTGGCATTGTTTTTTATTTCCCACTCAGATTCTTTATATTCAAGTTTAACTTTCCACATTCCCCTTCTAGCATCTACTTCCATTGTATCAATGACAAAGAAGATGAAGGAATGTCCTTTGTTCCTTTGAATATGTTTCCACAACCCATTTATAGTGTCCTGCTTCTTTACATCCCTTAGATGCTCATAGATTCTACCTTTAAGTACCCTTTCCATTTTTCCGATATAGAAAGATGGGCACTTTTGGTGAAAGGCAATGTATACAACTTTCTCTGTTTTGCAATTACATCTCCTAGGGCATCTGATCCTACCATAACCTTTAGCTGTTATAAATTCACATTCCCTAATATAAAGACAATAAGTATATCTGCCACATTTTGAAATCATGTGGCATCTCGATCTACCAGTATTTGTAAATTTCTCCCTTTCCAAATAGTATCCTGTATCTTCCTTGACCTTTCCAAAGCCTTTGACACAGTATCTCACTCCATCCTCCTAACCAAACTTGCAAACCTTTATCTATCTGCTACCTCCCTTACCTGGTTCTCCAGTTATCTCTCTTGTAGAAAACCATCTGTCAAATGGCTATCTTCCTACTTTCCCTATATTTCAGTCCCTACTGGAGTGCCTCAGGGCTCCATCGTGGGTCCCGTACTGTTTAATGTTTTCACAAATGAGCTCTACACATCTTGCAAAAACTCTTCCCTCATCTAATATGCAGATGACTCAACACTCATCTCAATCTCAAACATCTCAGAACTACTTTGCCTCACTCAACACACCTTTCTTACCACTGAAAAATGGTTGTCAGATAATCAACTCATCCTTAACCCCAAAAAGACTAAGCTCTTGCTTTTTCTCCCCCGCTCTCTTTCCCACCATAAATCCACTTTTACTATCACTTCCTCCAACAACACAATCATTCGGCCTGAACCTCAAACTAAACTCTTAGGTGTCATAATAGACGATGATCTCAAATTTAACCTACACCTTCTCCAATGTATAAAAAAGCAAACAAACCAGAAACTAGGATTGCTGTATCGTAATAAAAGAATTCTAACTCCAAATGCTAGACTCACCCTAGCTCAGGCATTCATCCTACCCTCACTTCTTTATGCTGACCCAGTACTAACCTTTATCCAGCACACTACCTTGACTAAACTCCAACAAACATATCATAAAATTGCTAGATTCATTACCAACTCTCACTACACCTCACATCACTGTCTTGCCCTATACTCCCTGCAATAGCTTGAATTCCCACAGCTACTGTTAACATCACAATTCCAAATTGTACACTCTATAATATATAAACCATCTTCCTGTCCAGCTCTTTCTACTCTTGCATTCACCTATTCCCCATCTTAGTCCCTGTGCACTTCAAACCAGCAACTACTAGCAGTCCACCCACCAAAGAAAAATGAAGGCAAATTACTATACAAATGCTCAGTTGCCCAGTCCTGGAACAAACTTCCCTTAGACCGACATGCCATTATACACCCATCTACTTTAAAAAGGAACTTAAACAGCATCTGCTCAACTCCAAAACTTGTCCCTGCCATAACCTCTCCTAACCCCCACTTTCAAAGTTCTTAACTCCCACCCATTCTACCTAGACTGCTATAAACAGCCTACCAAATCTTTCAATTATAAAACAAATTCACTTTCTAATCACATGGTATTATTCCACTCTAAATATTTTTTACATATACAAGGCCTCCTGCTGGTATACTATCCTACTCTTAATTCCCTTCTCGACTCTTCTTATTATATATACATATCTTACCCCTCTTTTGGCTTTATCTTTAGATATGGCTAGCAGATTTCTAGATGTACCTGGACCTTGTTTTACCATTACTACACAACTTTCTCATACTGTAGACTAAATGGGAATCTTTTTTCTGCAAAATGTTAAATGAATGTAACCAACTGTAAATTGTTTTTATATGTAAAATGCACAAATTTATCTTGTATTCTCTGTTAACATGTATATTAAATATAACTGGAGCTTTTCTCCTTGGGTTTCCACTGAAAATGGGTTTCTAACCCAGCTGGACTAACCCGGTTAACAAATGTCAATAAATAAATAAATATAAATAATAGTTTTTAATATTACTATCCCTCCTGAAGGTCACAATAGGTCATTGGCCCAATTTTTCCAAACTTAAGCCACCCATTTCAAGAATTTTCCAGTTGTTATTCAACACATCCTGAATCATTCTAGCCTCATTATTATAGGTAAGAACACATCCTCTGTTAAACTTAGTGTCCTTGGTTACACTTAATATCTCCACTTCGTTGCTACAACCTAGGAGGGGTTTATAGAAAAGGTCAATCTTTTTTTGCTTGACCTCTTTTACAACAACATCATCCAATGAAATCAGTCGGAAAAAATCTATGCTCCTTCTCTATAGCTAAAATCTGGAACCCCCTCTACTTATCCTTAAGAGGCAACCACATTCACACATCCTTCAAGTGTGCACTTAAGGAACACCTATCTAAATCTTGGGTATGCTCCTATTCAACTCCAGACTAATTTTTTTTTTCATATCAACACCCCTCCAGCTTCTTTCTCTTATACTGTAAACTCTGTTTTACCTTTATCTCCTTAGTTTTCCTTCTTAGTCTTTCCTCTCTTATCCCCTACCTTGCTCTTTGTTTTATTTACCTTGTTTACTTCAGTTTTAGCTTTCTCTAATTCCACCTCTCATCTTCTTTGTTCATTCTACTACATTCCCTTCCTTTCTCTTCTAAATTATAAGCATTTACTTCCTTTTCTTATGTACACTATAAATTCATTATGTCATAACTAGCACAGATACTAAATGTTATGTAAAATTATTCTATAATTTCCTAAGTAGGTAATTCCTTTTGTTATATTTATGCTGTTGTGTTATTGTATTTTAATTATTTTCTGCTAACTGAAAGACCGTGTCTATAACTTCTAATTATTTTACTTTGTTCTGCTTGAATGCTTTTGTATTTGGAGTACTTCTCCCCAGGCCTCCACTGAAAATGGGTTCTTTGTGGTCCAGCTGGACTTTCTCAGTAAATAAATAAATAAATAAATAAATAAATAAATAAATAAATAAATAAATCTAGGCAGTATCCTTTATTTAAATGCATACCCTTTAAGACTTCCTCCTCCTCAACAAAAGTTTCAGCTTCAGATACCATTCTCAATAACCGCATCAATTGCCCTTTGACAAGGGCTATCTTTTGGTGTAGGGGATGCCAACTATCAAAGTGAAGCAGAGAATTAAGAGTACATAGGTCTCCTGTACAGACTAGATCAAAAACTTTTATCATGATAAATTTTTAACTGCACATCCAAATAATTAATAACATCCAAAGATTTTGTCATTATAAGTTTAAGGAAATGGGTGGTATTGTTAATGCAGGAAGAAACACGTCTAATTTAGTATCAGTACCTTGCCAGAAAATTATGTTGTTGTCTAAAAAACACCTGTAAAGGCTCCAACTTCTGGCAAAGGAAGTGTTAAACACATAGTTACTTTCCCAGTAGGCCAGTATGGTATTTGCAAAAATAGGGAAGCATGAGGTCCCCATTGTAACACCTTACAACTGCTTATAAATAGATGCCTCAAACCAAATGATGTTGTTATTTAAAGTGATTTCCATAAGAGTAGCTAAACAATTAACAAGTCCATTACTAAGGTTAGTATTCTGAGTGAGGTATAAAGCAAACCAATCAAGCCAAGTGTCATGGGGTATAAAGAAGAATAAATCCTTGATGTCTGTGGTTACAAGTATTAACTTCTCTACAGCTATTTGTTTTTGAATTTTTTAAGAAAATCCCACGAATCCTTGAAAATACGTGCCTCATCGTCTAGAATATGTTTCAATTTTATGTCAAGGAACTTGGTCATACTGTATGTTTTGGAATCTTTGGTATCTACTATTGGGCATAGAGGAGGATTGCACAAATCTTTGTGTATTTTCAGGA
Organism: Protopterus annectens; assembly: GCF_019279795.1. Lineage (NCBI taxonomy): Eukaryota > Metazoa > Chordata > Ceratodontiformes > Protopteridae > Protopterus > Protopterus annectens. The sequence goes on from NC_056732.1 coordinate 1,767,602,979, forward strand.
TCCCAAAAACTGAGGGGATCCGTGGGAAGTCATTCTTAATATAATTGAATTCTTCAATAGAAAGCAATTCATCTAATAAGAGATTGTACGTAGCCCTATCAATTTTAGAGTATGAGATATATTCAGCTAGTTCCTAGAACTTTCATCTTATTGGTCTGTGAAAAGTTTAACCTCCATTCTACGAATGTAATCAGTATGATCCATGACAACCACCCCCCTCCTTTGTCAAGTTTCATGCATCTATTAGAATGGTTACTACTAATTTAATTAATTAGTTCCCTTTCAGTTTTGAAAAGATTATGACAATTCCCTCCTGTTGTACCCTTATGTATCTTAATCAAGTCATCTTCGTATATTTTTTCAAATCAAGAAAGAATGGGATTTAATGGAGGTTTGAAAATACTTGGTTTCTTACAAGGGTCATGTTTTTCCACACTTTGTTAGTCCTCTCTCAAAGAGTGAGGCATAGTCTCTCAAGATATCAACTGTACTAAAACTGTAGATTTTATAATCATTTTTCCTGTTAGCAATTATTTTAGGGCCATTAGGGGTTAATTTTTCCTCACTCATCCCCTCTTCCTCTGAGGGAATTGAAATTCCTGGATTGATGTTCCTGGTAATAATGCCCTGCTGATTGCCTTTGTGCCCCTTTCTCTAGTTTAGTAACCTTTCCGATCTCCAGAGGGGTGGAAAATCCAAAGGGGTCAAAGGATTAGCATTATCACAAATTAGCTCTGGTTCACTGGAAAATCATTATTATAAATACGATTAGTAACCTTTGAGAAGGGCAGGTTAAGCTTTTTTGTTATTAGTCACTTTTGTTATGAGTAAGCTTTTTTTTCTTTCTTAAGCCTTACCTTATTCAAAATGTTTTCAACTCTGTTGAAGACCAAATTGTATTCCTCTGTGTGTTTCAAAAGTCAAGGCTATTGAAACATTGTTTTCCAACAGGGTAATTTCTGATTCCACTCTGTTCAATGCTTGCTTGGTTGTGCCACTTTAGTAACTCCATTAACTTATATCCCTGCCAGTCAAATAATAACAAATGTTTGTGGTGTAAAGTGAAGCCCTGCACTAACCTGGAGGGAAATTTCCATGATTTTTAGCTCTTAGGGACAATACCCAACTTCATACATTCACAAAAGTAGCAGTTCTCTACCTGCAAATTTCAGTATTTAGTAAGTTTGTTCTCCAGGGTTGTAAGCTGCTGGGACACTGATAGACTATTTTATTCATCACCTTGGACTGTCTGCCTAAATACAATGGGATTATTAAACCAGTCAATCAATCGACTACTCTTGGAACACTGGGGCCATGTCCATCAATACGAATATTTCATGTTGGTCTCCCTATTGATTGATTATCCACCTGCTCCCATCCTCGAAGGTCATCTTGAGTGTTCAGACCTCCAAGTAAACAAATTGGGTTACTGGCATTTGCAATTATAGTCATGGTATTACCCCCCCCCCCCCAGAGGTAGTGGTCCCAATTTTTGAGCCAGTGCCTGGATGAGCTGTATTAACGCTCTGATAGCCAATTCCAGACGCTCAAATGCTGCAGCAGTAAATAACTATTCCTGGTCTTGGATAAATAAAGGATTTGAAATTGCTCATCCATGGGATTCCACATAAAAAACAAATCAGAAAACACCAACGCTGTGAACCAGTAACCAAAAGATACATGTGGAAACTGTCAGAGGATGCCAAGACCCAGATGCACTATGATAAAGGAGTGAAATATAATGCAAGTAAACATAAAATATAAAAACCCATTCCAAAACATTCCAAAATATGTTCCACATAAAAATTCCATCTAAAAACAACCTCAAGGATTATGTTGCTAAATGTTAGGAGTCTTAACATGAAACTGCACTCACTGGAAGCAGTCCTCACCTTGGAGGAAGAAGACATTTGTACAGTCACCGAGACCTGGTTCAAAGCTGTGGAACGCACTCTGGCCATGCTGGGTTACACCTCCTTCCACATGTTCAAAACACAAACTGAAGGCATGAAAACTAAAGGATGCTGTGTATCAATATTTATTAAAGATAAATACACCTCCAGATTTGTTAAACAGTATGATTCCCTGGAAATACTTCAGGTGGAATTAACTGTTGGTAGGACACCTATTTAAATCATTGCCAGCTACAAGACCCCCTCTATGAATCAGGACACCCACTCTACCTATTTGGAGCTACTTGAGGATATCAAGATACATCCAAACACCATGGTTATGGGCGACTTTAACTACCCATCCATTGATTGGGCAAATTCCTCATGCTCAAACTCACTTGCCCAAAGGTTCCTCGACTTCTTTAACTCCAATGCCCTGGACCAGCTGGTTGACACCCCTACAAGGGGTCCCAACATCCTGGATCTGGTGCTTACCAATATGGGGGACCAATGTAGCACCCCCACTGTGAGGTCTTCCCTGGTGAGATCTGACCACAAATCAGCCTCATTCAAAGTAACTATCACACCTGACCCCCCTCCCCCAGCAGCAACTAAACTAAAAACAAGGATTCCAAGATGGCCGCCGACTAGACTAGTCCCTACTCTTTGAGCTCCTCACAGCTATTTAACTTTTTGTTTTTTTTTCAATTTTATATTAACCTTTTTCCTCAGTTTTTTCAAAAAAAGGATTCTGTAAATCTTTTTCTACACATTTGGAGTATTTGTTTGTGTGGAACTTTTATCCTGAGATAAATTTTACCTCAGAACATTTTTGTTCTTCCTACTGCCTTGAATACCTGCTGCTCCAGAATACTCCTGAATCCTGAAATCCGGTCAGCTGCACTTCATCTCTGGGCATGGCTACTAAATCTGATTCCATGGAAACTCAGCCTACAAAGGCCAAATTTTCTTCAATGCTCTCTCCTGAAAAAGATTCCAGTTCAAAAAGATTAAGAACATCCAAGCAATCTACAGAATCTGCTAAAGTAAGTACTAAAGACTTAAGTGATTCAAACTTTTATTTAGAGGAACTAAAAATAGCCTTAAAGCCTATTCAAAGTGCTATTCAAAACTTTTCAGATCAATTTGCTGACTTTAGCAAGACTTTAAAGCAGATAAATGACAGAATAGATACAATTGAAAATAGAAATTCAGCTTTAGAGATAAAATATGACTTATTAGAAAAAGACATTAAATCTAAAGATAAGACTATTACTGACATACAAGCCAAATTGTTGGATTTGGAAGCTAGAAGTCGTAGAAATAACATCATTATTCGTGGTTTGCCAGAATCTTATGACAACAAAAATCTGTTATTAGTGACTAGGAGCATCTTTGAATCTTTGTTAAACTGTGAATCATCCACTAAAACTATAATTGTAGAGAGAGCATATAGAGCATTACGTGCAAGTCAGGATGCTACTTTGCCAAGAATTATTTACACAAAACTGTTAAACTTTCAAGACACTTTCCAAATTCTGGAAGCAGCAAAAACTAAAAAGCAGTTTATATGGAAGTCTCATAAACTGTCATTTGCTCAAGATCTTCCTTCTCAAATAAAACTAAATAGACAAAAACTCTCTCCATATTGTGCTGACTTGATAAAAAGAGGGATAAGATTTCGTATGTCTTATCCAAATACCTTATCTTTCACAGTCAATGACAAAAGGTTTATGTGCTCGGAGCCCAAGGAAGCTAAAGATATATTTGTTAAAATTTTTAATAAGCTTCCTGATTCAGTGTGTTAACATGTTACCTATGATTTTGAGTTTCAAAAATACCTCTTAATATTTTTACTTTAGGAGGTTTTTTGTTTGGTATTATATAAGTTCACTTTTCATAATCAGCTATCTCCAATATATCTTATCTTTATTATGTCAGCGTTTTGATATAAATATGATGCTGTTTGCTTTTCATATCTCTAGATTATATAAATATATGTGGTTTTCTTATGCTATCTGGTTGATTCAATCTGCCTTTGATATATCATATTCTCATATTTAATAGAACATCATTTGTTCTTCAGATTTTCAGTGATATATGTTACTTTCTGAATCAAATAGTTGTATAGTTTGTATTTTTCTTTTTTTATGATAATGCGAATGTAATGTGTTGCAAATTTCAAGATACTAGCCTTCAGTACTCTAAACTAATGTCCGCTTTTTGGAGGGAGAATTTTTCATTTCTCGAGACTCCACAAGAAGAAAATCTCCTCTTCGTATCATCTGCTGCAGCTCTGCATGGTCGCGCACCTCATATGGTTTCACGGAGTCTGTTGGTGACGTCATCACTCGCTCTGGAGTTCCGTAGGCTTCACAGTTAATGTTGCGCTTTTCATCAGCAGGCTTTTGTGCTTGTTGCTGGACTACTATTATTTTTTTTCAACCCCAAGGTGGTTGGGTCTATCAGAAGATAAACTTCATGTTATATAAGGAAATATGTACACTATTTCACCAGGAAATATCAGCATAAAATTCTCGATCTATGTGGGTGTGCGTCACTGATCCTTGAGAGGGATCTGATTTTCATTTGCATATATTAGGTTAGTCTCCTTTATATTTAAAACATGAAACAGCATTTTTAATGATAACCCATTTTTTAGACATGCTGGCTACTTTATATATTTAGATATTAATGATATCTTATCAGGAAACTACATACAATACACAACACACAGTTTAGTAATTTTTTTTTGGAATGATAATTACTTATGTCATCCTACTATATAGCTTAATTGTTGTACTTTGTACGCAAATCTATCTTACAAAGATATTGATATAATATTTATGTTCATGCTTGATGTTATTTTGAACCTTATAGAGTCGTAAATTAGTTATGTATACTTCTGCTGAAAAGTCTCATAAGCAAGTGTATGTGTGCGATGTGATTCACTTTCTGGTACAATGCGATTTTTACATACACAATATAAGCAGTCATCATTCTCTTTCGGCTTTTCCCGTTAGGGGTCGCCACAGCGGATCATCTCTTTCCATTTCTTCCTATCCTCTGCATCTTGCTCTGTCACACCAACCGCCTGCATGTCCTCTCTCACCACGTCCATAAACCTTATCTTAGGCCTTCCTCTATTCCTCTTACCTGGCAGCTCCATCCTTAGCATCTTTTTCCCAATATACCCATCATCCCTCCTCAGCACATGTCCAAACCAACGCAATCTCGTCTCTCTTGCTTTGTCTCCAAACTGTCCAACATGAGCTGACCCTCTAATATACCGATTCCTAATCCTATCCATCCTAGTCACAAATCTTAACATCTTTAACTCTGCCACATCCAGCTCTGACTCCTGCCTTTTTGTCAATGCCACTGTCTCCAACCCATATAACATAGCTGGTCTCACTACACTCTTGTAGACCTTCCCTTTCACTCTTACAATATAAGCAGTCTGTAACCATAATTAATTATGCTTTTGACACAAACATCTAGTGCTTCTATGCCTGAAGTATAAATTTCGGTGTTTTTTTTATTTCTCTTCCTATTGTTTGTTCATTTAGTTATTTATTGTTAAAGGTACGTTTTGACTGTGGGTTCTCTTTTTTTTTTCTTTCCTTCTTTATACACTAGATGGCGCTAATATATGTTAAATACATAGTAAAATACTGAAAACTGCTGATGTATTATAATCTTGTTAGCAGGTAATATTCAGTTATATAGGATTGAATTTTATGTGTAATTCATGTGGGAGATTGTTTATAATATATCTGGCTCAGGTTTAAATGTTCAACTATTACTTTGATGTTATTAGTACAGCCAGATTTCAACTCATTACTTAGAAGTTTGTTTTATCTGTCTGGGTGATTATTACAATATCACCAAAATGTAACATGATGCATTTTACTGTATGATTGTTTGCTTGAACTTAATTTATATTGTTCTGCTATATATATGGTTATCTTCTACATAATCAAAACATAATTTTATGTCTAATACAGTCAATATTAGTTTTACAGAAAGTACTGTATATATGGGGTAATGTCAAATTTATATTCCTTATACTTTTCATACACGATAATCTTTATGATTCACTTTAATATCTGGAATGCAATGTTGAGGAAAGTATTTAATTTGTTATATATTTTACTTAAAATTGGAGCTTGTATACTAAATAAGTGAGTAGGGATTGAGCATGTTGGACATCTTGAATTTAGTTAGATATGTAAATATGTTTGATAGTATAATAATGTTTTTTTGTTTAGTTAGGCTTGTATATAAAGTTTATTATGCGTATTCAATGCAATTGATACTGATAGTGTTAACCAAAGTCATTTACTTGACTCATTTTTATTTTTCTTCTCTAGCAGGGGTTGGGTGGGTAGGCACCGGGGTACTTGGGAAGAAATATAACAGGATCTTTAAAACAATTTTTTAGGAGACATTAAGATACATTATAATAAATATAAAGAACTGAGGTTTATAGTTAATATTACATTTTGTCAAATCTTAGATATATGTTACATATCTTTTTTTATTTAACAGTATGGCCTTAAATATTGACTCATGGAATGTGAGAGGATTACAAAATAAAAACAAGAGATCCCTATTATTCCATCTTTTATTTAAATCCCAGGCAAATATTTGCTTTCTACAAGAGACACACTTAACTAGAGAAGACTTTGATAAAGAAAAAAACAAGAAATGGATTAAAATGATAGTAGCAGCTGGTAACAATACAAAATCAAGTGGGGTAGCCATTATTATTAAAAACGACTTTCAGGGAACCATTTCTGATGTGAAATATGATGCGAATGGAAGATGGTGTTATATTATCTCCTGTTTCCGTAACATTGATAAGCCAATTATATTTTTTAATCTGTACGGCCCTTGTGAACAACAACATATCTTCTTTATACAAATTTATAACATTCTCTCTTCTTTTAAAGATCATTATTATATTTTAGGGGGGGATTGGAATGCTATCATTAATCCTGACACTGACCGTACTAGTAGATCCTCCTCGTGTAATTTCCAAGCATCCATTGCTTTGGAAGAAATAATAATAGACCTCAACCTTACAGACCCTATTTCTCTCATAACACAATATGACAGAAAAGACTTTTTTCACATATTACTCAAAATGTTATAAGTCATGGTCAAGATTAGATTTTTTCCTTATTTCTAACTATCTTACCCATAGGAAAATTAATTACTCTCTTGAACCTAGATTTTTTTCTGACCACTCTAGAATATCTCTTGAAATTAATTTGGCCTCAAATACATTAGATGCATCTCCATATAATAGTTGGATACTGAATAACAATTTACTTTCAAATGAAAATACACATAAATTAATAACTGAAACAATAAAGGAAACATATCTTAATCTAGACACATCAGATATTCCTTTAGATATACAATGGGCCGCATGTAAGGCAACCCTTAGAGGCATATTAATTAACAAAGCATCATATTTTAAAAAACAATATAGAAATAAAGAATTACAACTAAAATTAAAAATTCAAAGTTTGGAAAATCAATACAGAATATGTCCTGATACCTCTGCATATGAACTATTACTAAGTTCCCAAAAATAATTACTGCTTCTACATCAACATAATCTTACTATATCAGAGCAAAGGCTCTTAGCTACTTACTCTGAATGGGCACAAGTTCCTTCTAAAGTGCTAGCCAGAATAATTAAAGGTAATCAATCTCTCCCTAGAATTTCGTCACTAAAATATAATAACAAGAGTTATAATACTGATCTGGAAATTATGCAGCTTTTTACATCATTGTTTTCAGAGATATACTCAAAGGAAAATAAATCAAGGGGTAAACAGCATATAGTGAATTTTGCGGCCTCTGTTAAATTTCCTAGGTTAAACGATCAACAAAAGAATACACTCTCTGCCCCATTGACTATTAAAGAAATATCGGAAGCTATTAGTAGACTTAAGACTAGTAAATCTCCGGGACCAGATGGCTTCACATCTGAATTTTTTAAAACTTACTCATCTGAGCTTTCACCCCTTCTTTTTGAGGTTTTTAGTTACATAATGATTTATGGTATATCTGACTTGTATTGGAACACCTCAAAAACCATTTTAATTTTAAAAAGAGACAAAGAAAAAACTGATCCTAATAATTATAGACCTATATCTCTGATTAATATTGATATTAAAATCTTAGCTTCTCTACTTGCTTTTAGACTAAAAAATGTTTTACCATTCTTGATTTCTTCGGATCAGGCGGGCTTTATGTCACATAGACATTCATGGGATAATACTCTGACAATTGATTCTCTTATTCATTTTGCTAAAAATGACTCAAATCCAATGTATGCACTGGTCCTCGACGCCGCTAAGGCTTTTGATAGGGTTAACTGGGATTTTCTTTTTTACATTATGTCTTGCTTCAATATTCCATCTACCTACATAGATTTTATTAAAATTTTATATAAAAATTCTTATACCTTTCTTTATATTAATAAGAAAATATCCAAAAAAATAAAGATCATTAATGGCACAAAACAAGGATGCCCGTTATCTCCTTTTCTATTTAATCTATATATAGAGCCCTTATTACTATATATAACACAAAATACCTTTCATAAGATTCCTAGAATTCTTAACACTAAAGTCTGTTTATCGGCTTTTGCAGATGATCTTGTAATATATTTTCAAACACCCTACTCAGACCTTTCAAAACTAATTGGTTCTATTGAAAAATTCTCAGAGGCCTCAGGATATCAGATTAACACTCAAAAAACACATATTATTCCCATAAATCCACTCGCTCACAAATCATATTTCTTTCCTGACTCTGCTTTTCAGATAATTCAGAATTTTAAATATTTAGGGATTCATATAAATCATAATGGTCTCTCCACATTTCAAAATAATCTAGCTAAAGTATGGTCGTCTATTATACTTGACTTGAATAGATGGAAATTGCTAAAGTTATCACTTTTATCAAAAGCAGCTATAATTAAAATGAATATTCTCCCCAGACTGCTATTCCAATTCAATGCTGTGGATCAGTTGATTCCAAAATTTTTTTTTTTCAAAAATTAATAAAATTCTGGCCAGTTTCTTATGGTTTCCTAAAACAGTTAGAATTTCCTACATTAAGTTAATCTCACCTAAAAATAGGGGAGGGCTTGGTCTTCCTAATTTTCATCTTTACTATTTGATTATCTTGGCCAATAAACTATTATCTATCTCAAATATAAATACTGAGAAATATAATCAATATCCTATTTGGACAAAATTATGGTATCAATACATTTTAACTAAAAGTATTAATCCATTAGCTCTTCCTTTCCTTACATTAGGTGTCATGAATAAGTTAAAAATTCCTAACTCACTAAAACAAAAAATTATTGCTTTTCAAGAATTGTTAAAACTTGTCAATTTAGAAAACATATTTCAATTAATGCAACCTCTCCATTTAAACCCTAATATTAACTTAGATAATAGTTATATTAATCTTTCAAATTTTCCCTTGATCAAAGATCTCACTGTTTGGGATCTGATTCAGTACAAAAATGAATCTCTTACTAATATACGCAAAATTCTCAAGGTTAATGTTAATTACTTAACCATTTTACGTCAAATGAGAGATATTGTTAATGCTAAGTTTTTACACATCAATGTAGACAACACAGATATTAATAATTATAAAGTGGTTATACAAGTCCTTACGCTTTCAGAGAAAATGTTATCTAAATCTTATAATCTCATAAATCAGATAATTCATAATACAGTGTGCCTGTTTTCTAATTATTGGGACAAACATAATTCTCACATATCTATAAATCAGAAACTTTCAGCTATTAAAAATACATTGGAATACTCGCCCTTTAAAAACTCTTTTACACTCAATTAATGATTAACAATAACGCATATTTCACTCCTTCTAAACTTAACAAATTTGATGCTAATAAATCACCCTCATGTTCTTGTTGTTCTCATCCTAATGCAGATCTTCTACATATTTTTTGGTCTTGTTATCATTCACACAAACTTTGGACCTCCCTAAAAGTTCGTTTACAGAAAATGGGCTACCATAAATCCACCCTATCCTGGGAGACTGCATTACTGCACTTACCAAACATTTATCTCTCCAAATTGGACACGCAAGTGCTAATATACATATGTTCACTTATAAAATTATATATCACCCAAAATTGGCTAGATCGTACTAAATTGAACTGGAATAATTTTAAAACTCTAGCCTATACATATATTAGTGCACAGAAAACGATAGTGAAAAGTCCCAAGAAATCGGCACATATAAACAAAGCTATAGAAAAGGTGTTACATATTATTAATAGTGTATAGTTGGCTTCTCTTCTCTTGGGATTCATAGACCTCAGTCTCCTTTATATCCTCATACTGGTTTTATTTTAGATCTATACCTATTTTGATATATTCTTTGGTTAACATTCGCATAGAATGTAGATAGTTATTGTATGTTCTCAGACAGCATTTAGATCAAACATTCATCATACAAAATTGTATTATCATAAATATCTCCTAACTTTTCATTTTTTTAATATGTATTTAAATTTTGTTGTTGTTGTATTTTTATTTCTGTATTTTAAAAATTCAATAAAAAATTTTTTGAAAAAAAAAAAAAAAAAAAAAAAAAAAACTAAAAACATCTCCAAAGCAGATTATAACCTCTTATGGAATGATATAAATAGCTTCATTGTACCTCTCCCTCAGATGGAACTGGCAACTATGCTGAATTCTACACCAATGCTTTATACAAACACCTGTATAACTGCATTGACCCGACCGTACCTGATAGGACCAAACAAGTTCCTCAAGGAAGAGTAAACCTGCCTGGGGGATAACTGTCATTAACAGGCTTTACAAACAGAGGAAGAAATTGCTGTCTAAGAGTAAAAGGAGTGGGCCCTAACCTGGAAACACTCCCTCCTCAGCTTAAAGAAGCAAATAAGACTTCTTGGAAATCCTCCAAAGCAAACTATGAATCCAAATTAGCTTCTTCAACTAAGGACAACCATAATGCATTCTTTAGTTACATCCATAACCTAAAAGGAAAGGCCCAGATTTGTGCCAAACTGGTAGTTAATGATACCACATATACTGAGCCTGTGGACATAGCCAACCTGTTGGCCGACAGGTTCTGTGAAAACATCACTCCCCTGTCCCCATCACACTTACCCCATGACATCCCTACCACCTGTCCCCTGCCTTGATTCTCTAAAGAGCAGGTTATAAATGCCCTCTCTAAGGCCAAAAACACAGCATCTGTTGGACCTGATAACATCCCAGGCTGTGTCATACATGGGCTCCAACAAGAATTAGCAACACCATTGGGTACTCTTTTCGCTCATAGTCTAAGCACCGGCTTCATCCCAGCTGAATGGAGAATGGCCACTATTATTCCCTTGCACAAAGGTGGTGCTTCTACTGACCCTGGGAACTATAGATCTATTAACTTAACTAGCTTTATCTGCAAGACCATGGAGTGAATCATCATGGACCTTATCAACAAAGATATAGGGAATCTCCAAATGCTTGACCCTACTCAGTTTGGATTTGTTGAAGGGAGATCATGCCTGTTAAACTTGGTGGACTTCTTTGTGACAGTCACCAAGGCCCTGGACAAGTGGAAATCTGTGCATACAGCCTCATAGACTTAGCCAAGACTTTTAAAACTATTCCCCAAGGCATCATTGACAAACTCATCCAGCTAGGTATCAAATGTTATATTATTAGATGGGTCACTAATTGGCTCACTGATAGAATGCATATAGTCAAAATAGGAGAATCCACTTCCAATAGCAGACCTGCTCCACAGGACTCAGTCCTGGGACCTTTACTATTTGGAATCTATTTACAAGCAAAAACTAAAGGTCTATGGCTGACAAAATTTGCTGATGACTGCAAACTGGGAGCAGTCATAGAATCTCCAAATGATGTCAACATCATACAAGAGGGCCTTGCACAAACAAATGATCGGTGCCAAAGTCATGACCTTAAACTAAATGCAAAAAAAATGTATTATCACCCCTTTTGGTAATAACGATGTTTCTGCTAGCTACCACATCAATAGCAACACCCTGTGTATGTATTCAGTGGTGAGAGACCTGGGCACACAGGCTGACAGCAACCTTATCTTTGATCATCACATTTCCACAGTGGTAAGAAGGGCATTCTATATACTGCTCATCTAATAAGTAAGGGCATTGCCACCAGAAAAAAAGGAGTTATAACCTCCCTGTACTCTTCCCTAATCAGGCCGATAATTGGGTACAACTCCCCTTTTGGTATATACTTTTCCAAGCACCTGCAGCAATTGTAGAGACCACAAATATTCCTCACAAGGAAAATTTCAAGTCTTAAGCATCTGGCCTATGTGGATCATCTGAAATCACTGTCACTTTATTCTGTTTCATACAGACTACTCAGAAGTGATCTGTGCCTTGCATGTAAGGCAATCTGTTACCCTCCTTTATTGGAAGTATTGTATATCCGCAAGTCAAATGGTACACTGGTTACTCACTCTAAAGACCTTAACCTGGTATGTGGCATTAATAGAACCTGCTGGAGGGACAGATTTGTCTCCCAGAAGTTACCACACCTTTGGAACAGACTTCTAGTTCATGTCAAACAGAGAACCTTATTGGCCCTCCTCAAACACAGTCTGGACGATTGGATGGGTAACTATAAATTCATCCCAGGGGTTCCACCTGTGTCCCTCTTGGACAGGGGCAATATGTGCTGATCATGGAAATAGGGGTAGAACTTGGCTAGGCATGTATTGGCCCTAGGACCATTAGCCTAGTAACTTCATATGATCCTATGACCCATATCCAAGAAAAACACTGTTATTTTATTAAATAAACCATTACTAAGCATGTTTGTCCCCGAATGATCATGGGACTTCATCAGGGTAGCATTGTAACATAAAATCACATTTTAAAAAGCAGAAAGCCTGAAAAAATTATATTGTTTATTTATTTCCAGTTTGGTTACCAGCAATGTCCACTGGGTCAACATGACCCGTTTTCAGTGGAGGCCCGGGGAGAAAAGCTCCAATAAAGCATTGTACAAGTTCAATTACAATAAAATGCAGGAGTATACAAGATAACATTGTATTGAGAAACACAAATAAGAATTTACAAGCATAGTTGGCAGAATCTTTTAAGAGAGAAGTTAAGGGTGATTAGTCTTAGGCTGTTCATACTTAAATCTACAACACACTTTTTAGGAATAATCACTCATGTTTCAGTACAGAATATAAAATATAAATGCATACAAACAAATGAATGGTCAGTTCTCTGTTAAAAACATCTTTAAAACTTGTAAAATGCCCAAACCTATCAATTGTGACTGTGTTAAGAATTGATAAAACACTGAGTCAAGTTAATAAACAAATAGGTTAAGCAGTACTATAACTCAATACATAAATTAAATGTTTAAGGTGCACACTACTCAATAGATTAATCCCTTCAACTTTAGGAAACAAGAGAGGAAGACAGAATTTGCTTTTGAGGGGACTCACAACTGTGGGGATGATAGAGCTTCTGTCTTCCGAGTGTGGCTGGAAGGATGTCTTGAAGGAATTTTTTCAGTTGTCTGTTTTTAAAGAAGGTGAACAGATTTATTTGAGGTGTTCCTCACATCTGTCTCAAGTCACAGAAGAACTCTCTGCAGAGTTTTAGAATACAATTTGAATAAATTGCATTTATTTAAACTGTATTTGCTTTAATATTGCTACACACTGAAGTGTGCTAGCTTGCACTGCACTTGAGTTGTTTTTCGGGCTTTTAGCTGCTTTTCTCTATAAAAAATTCTAAGCTTGTTTCCTGCCTTTCCTGTAACTAGTCTAGTCGATATACAGATTTTCTGTATCCAGGACTGTTTGTAAGTTTTCATCCCCCCCCACACCTGGAGGGAAGCCGTATAGCTTATCAGTGGGAGCAGTAAGCACTAGGCAGCCTATCTACCACAAAAGGAGGGATTTCTGGCCCAGACGTTGTACCTGGCTGTTTGGGCACTTTTTCCATCTTTCTCAACCTTTCTCGTTTAAAAGCCCGCATTTGAGATTGTTTCCCCACTTTTCCTGTAACTAGTCTAGTCCAGATACAGATTTGCTGTATCCAAGACTGTTTGTAAAATTCTGAGCCCTCCAAGCCTTTTTGTGTTGGAGGGAAGCCGTCTAGCTTATCAGTGGGAGTGGTAAGCACTAGGTAGCCTATCTATCACAAGAGGAGTGGTTTCTGGCCCAGAAATTGTAGTTTATTGGCCGTTTGGGCAGTTTTTTCCATATCTTTCAACTTTCTGGTTTAAAAGCCCACATTTGCACTTGTTTCCTGCCTTTCCTGTAACTAGTCTAGTCCAGATACAGATTTGCTGTATCCAGGACTGTTTGTAAGTTTCTGAGCCCCCAACCCTTTCTGTGTTGGAGGGAAGCCTTCTAGCTTACTACTGGGAGCGGTAAGCACTAGGTAGCCTATCTACCACAAAAGGAGTGGTTTCTGGCCCAGAAATTGTAGTTTATTGGCCGTTTGGGCAGTTTTTCCTTCTCTTTCAACTTTCTGCTTTAAAAGCCCACATTTGTACTTGTTTCCTGCCTTTCCTGTAACTTGTCTAGTCCAGATACAGACTTGCTGTATCCAGGACTGCTTGTAAGCTTCTGAGTGGTGCCGAAGTCTGCTCTTCAGCTTTTCCCATAGATCTGCTAATTCTCTCCTCTCCTGCACTTTTAATAGCTTATTAGTCTAGCCCTTTACTAGACTTCTTGTAGCAATCATTGTAGCACACAAAAGTGCTACCAGCACTAAACTTTCTACAAGGAAACAGCTCCAGTACTTATTATTAATGCCCACCCCTCCAGACATGTCTAAAGGTCTGTTCCCTGTGCTTTCTCCTGTTAACCTGATAAACTTGGGCATCCTGAGGCAATGTAGCAACTGCCTCATGTACACAGTGACAACCCTCTCCTCTTACCTCTCAACAGTCGGACTTGCGAGAGATGCGCATATATATCCAACTTGGAAGCCACGCACTATCCAGCCAAGACCGGAATAGCTGGTCAAAAGGAGAAGGTCAACATTTGCACCACACTGCATGTAGCACATAGCCCTCCAG
The DNA here is from genome assembly GCF_019279795.1 of Protopterus annectens. Taxonomy (NCBI): domain Eukaryota; kingdom Metazoa; phylum Chordata; order Ceratodontiformes; family Protopteridae; genus Protopterus; species Protopterus annectens. The sequence continues at coordinate 1,767,618,013 of NC_056732.1, forward strand.
AACACACACCAGCACTGCCTTCACATAAAAACACAAACCGCACACTCACCTTTGCAGAGGCTCTCAATAAAAATCTACCCAAACAACAGAGACCTCCAAGGCAGAAATGCACTCGACCACCACAACACAACACTAATCACAAGACACATAACTGTCCTAAACAGTGTGCCACTCAACTAAAGCCCTTAAGGCATAACAGCATGCCCAACACACTAGTCATAGATGACTCAATAGTGAGGCACACTGATGTCCCACTCACTAGGTTGAATAAGGAGAAAGCAACAGTCAGCTGCCTGTCAGTTGCTAGGATCCACTACATAATGCATGCACTCAGGACCCTCAACAACAGGTACAAATATGACTCTGTCATTGTACATGTGGGTGTGAATGACCTGAGATGTACCTCCCTGGACTTCATGAAAAGAGACATGGAGGAGCTCTTGGATTATGTAGCCCAGGCGGGTATGACCCTAGCCCTGAGCAGTATCCTACTATCACCCAAAATGATATCATAGTACAAGTAGAAAATGATTGATTTCAACAATTGGCTAAGTTTCTGGTGTCATTCTAAGGGGATCCAGTGTCTGTCTGCCTGGATGACATGATTGACAGACCTCGATGCTTTGCTAGAGATGTCCGGTATTTGTCATCCCTGGGCTTCCGGATACTGGCCAAGGCTTTTACCACCCTTATAGTGCCTTTTTTAGGTGGTGTTCCAATGACCAAATTACCACCATAACAGCTACAAACAAATGCAATCTTAGGGTCATGCTGTTCAATGCTAGAAGTCTCAATCTCCAAATGAACTTGCTCGAAGCACTCCTTAAAATGGAGTGCATCGACATTTGTGCTGTAACAAAGACCTGGTTCAAGGCAGCAGAAAGCACCCCTGCACTACCAGGCTATAACTCATTCCACACCTTTTGGCCCCAGAACTTGGACCAAAGCTCTAAAATTGGTGGTGTTTACATATTCATAAAGAATGCACACACCTCCAGACTGGTAGCCCAACATGACACATCAGAGATACTTCAGGTGCAGCTATCATTGGGTAAGACAGCCATTCAGGTCGTAGCCTGCTATAGGTCCCCAACCATGTCCCAAGACTCACACTCCATGTTCCTAAGTACCCTGGAGAATATTAGGGTCCAACCTAACACTCTCATATTGAGCGACTTCAACTACCCCTTCATTAACTGGGAAAACTACTCATGTACCCATACACTTTCCCAAAATTTCCTGGAATTCATTAATTCCAATGCCCTGGACCAGCTTGTTCTTACCCCCACTAGAGGTAACAACATCCTTGACCTGGTCATTACTAACATGGGTGACCGTTGCTCTACACCAATAGTCAACTGCTCCCTGGTTAGATCCGGTTACAAACTAATCACCTTGGAACTCCACATCCCTCCCACCCTCCCCATCCCCACACAAAGGTAAACACCATGAAAAACTTCTCCAAAGCTAACTTTGGGCTCCTAAAAACAGAGTTGACTAACTTCACGGCACCCATGAAATGGAGAATAGTTGCATGACCGCTGAATCATACACCAATGCACTGTATGAACACGTACACAAATGCATGGATTTCGCCATACCGAATAGAACCAAGACGCTTTCCTCCAAAAAAAGGAAGCCAATCTGGTGGTCCCCTGCCATAAATAAACTCTACAACAGAAGGAGGAAACTGATGCTGAATAAAGTGAAGTCCCAAGACTGGAAAACCTCCCTTATCAGCCTCAACAAAAAGCTGAGATCCCTCATCAAATCCTGTAAAGCTAGCTATGTAAACAGAATTGCAGCAGATAGTAAAGACCACCACAAGGCCTTCTATAGTTATGTAAAGAATCTCCAAGGCAATACCCAGATTTGCTGTGAGCTATTGCACAATGGTACCTCCTATACCTAGCCAACAGATATTGCCAGTATACTGACTGACAGATTCAGTGCCAACTTTACCCCTCTCTCCACTGAACACAGAAGGCATTATAAGAGATCTGGGAACACAGGTTGACAGCAACCTCTGTTTTGATTACCACATTGTCACTGTGATCAGAAAGTCCTTCTATGTGGCACATCTCATTACTAAGGGTTTTGCATCGAGGGAAGAAAGAAGCCATTGTCTCCCTCTACTCTTCCCTCATTAGGTCACTCATCGAGTACCATTAGGCATGTACCTCACTAGACATGTGCAACAACTGGAGAGGCAGCAAAAGTACCTCACAATGAGGATCCTAGGCTTTAAACACTTGTCCTATATGGACAGACTAAAAAAACTCCAACTATTCTCTGTCTCATATCGCCTACTTAGAGGCAATCTCTTTTTGACTAAAACCATGTCTGACCCAGCTCTGTTAGAAATGCTACATCTAAAGAAATCCCAATCCCTCCGCACCATATGCTCCAGAGACCTCATCCTCATTCCCACAATCAACAGAACATGCTAGAGGGACAGGTTCATAACCCAGACACTGCCCATGCTATAGAATAGACTTCCCATACATGTCAAGCAGGGCACCTCGCTGACCCTCTTCAAGAGAAATCTTGATGAGTGGATGGGAAATAGAAAATTCACCCCAGGGATAACTCCATTGGCTCTACTCGACAGAGACACTGGGAACTAAGGTTGGGTGGCACAATGCCAGGGTAATCCTATAGCTAGGCTTGTAAAGGCCCCAGGACAATTAGCCTAGTACACACCTATGAACCTATGAACCTATGAGGGTCTGTTCAGTATCTTTATAGTCTGTTTGCCACTGTGTTTTGCTCTGATAGAATGAATGAGGCCTGAAAATTCAGAGTATGCTGTAGAAACAGCTCCCAGACCATCACTTCTAATTGGCAAAGAGGCTATGACCTTGTAAACCCTTGCTCAGGTACCACATCATTGTAGTGTTGTTTATGACCACTAAAAGAAAACCCAGAGCCAATAACTGGTGAAGAACTTTTAAGGTATGATCACTGCTATATATATATATATATATATATATATATATATATATATATATATATATATATATATATATTATGCTTATGTGCTTTGGCATGTCTTGAGGACCTCACAAGCCTTGCACTTGAGCTCCCAAGGACACTGCTTCTCACACAAAATCTAAAGAATCCATCTGGACAGATTAGACTGGTGTCTGAAGAGACAAAGGGAATCCTATATTCAGTAACAGTTGATCTATCTATCACTGCATTTCCTGTTTCACAAATTCCAGTATGGATACCGGGAAATCCAAACGTGGAAGGTGCTGGGTCCAACAAATTTTGAACTACCAGCGAATATTTCTCATGTGTAATCTGTGTGGATGTATCACAAGGCTCACTGATGCAATGAAGCCCAGAATTTGGAGGAAATCTCTTGCTGAGTTCATGTTTAGAAGAGAAAAATCCAAGAAAATGGCCTGATAAGCCAGAAGTTTCTTTTTTGTCAGGAAGGCCATCCTTTGTGCTGTATCTTTCAAGCACCCCAGGAAAAACAATTCATTGAAATGGTGTGAGGAAGGCCTTTTGAAAGTTCAGTTTGAAGCCCAGCTGGGAAATGAGGGATGTGACCCTGTCTAAGGACTCCAAGCAGAATCTGCACCAATCAGCAAGTCATCTAAATAAGGAAAAATGTGTATGCTTAGGGTTCTGCAATAGGCAACCACTTGGGCCAGACACTTTGTAAATACAGAAGTGCAATAGATAGCCCAAAATGGTAATGCAGAAAATTGATAATGTAAGCCTGACACAGCAAATCTCAAAAATTTCCTGAAATTAGGAGCAGTAAGAATATGATGGTAAACATCCTTGAGATCTGGGGTCATTATTAAACAGTAGTCTGGAAGCTGAATTAGGACTGACTGTAAAGTGAGCATTTAAAATTTTAGAGCTTTTACAAAGATGTCTAGAAAGGACCAATCTAGGATGAGTCCCAAGAATGATGTTCTTTTGGTACTAAAAAGATTCTGGAGTCAATTATTTTGCCTTTGTGTATTGCAGCCACTGGCTCTATGACCCCTACTTCTAACATGTGATAGAGTACGGAAGAAAACAGTCCTGTCAGGTCTGGTGTGTGTTGGAGAATTCCCCTGAAAGTGGGAGGATTTTCTGTCCACTGCCAAGTGTATCCCCTCCGGATTATTCTCAGAATACATTTGTCCAAGCCTGGATGCAGGTTGAGGAACATATCCTGGGAGAAGGACGGTGAGAAGGAAGGAGGGAGGCAGAGGATAGGGGTGCTCTATGACTCAGCATAGTCATTCTTTTGAAGGGGGTTGATTCTTTGTCAGAAAGGAGCACCTCAAATAATTATCCTCCTGCCATTTCCTTTTGGATCCCTGTTGGATACCTGTTGGCTGGAATTTCTACTTGTTCTGCCAATTAAACGAAAGTGCCTTGTTTGGGGAGAACGTATGGTTATGTAAATTCTTACCATAACAGTAGATGTCCATCTATTCATTGTTGCAGTATCCATAACAGAAGAGATTTCTTGCCCAGGACAGCTTGACGCTCTGCTAGTATATAGAAGCCTATCGATCTTGTATGCAACTTATGTCACATTTAAGCTCTCTGTACAGAATGTAGGGCATAAAAAGGATGTACGGACACAATATTCAGAACTGAACTGCCACAGAAGAGAACAGTCTCTGCACGACAAAGGAGTCCATGTACACCCAGAAGGGAAATGCAGAAGAAAAAGGAGAAGCGCTCAGCAAGAAGAGAATCTAAAACAAAAAGAAAAAACAGAACAAACAAAGGGAGGTTGGAGGGAGGAAGCGAATATTGCAACAGTGAAGAGGAGGACATCTACTGTTATGGTAACATTTTACACAATTTTACTATGTTCTTCTTTATCACTGTTGCAGTATCCAAAACACAAGGGAGAGTAAAAAAGCTCAAGAAACAAAATAGGAGGGAGAAGGCTGAGGAAGGCCCTCAACAACCCCCCATAAAATGGTTTCAGCAAAACCTGCTCTGGCCAGTAAAGGTATGAACTGAAGACCAAGTAGCAACTTCATGGATTGAATTGGTGACGAACCCCTGGAAGAAGGCACCAGAAGAGGCAACAGCTCTAGCAGAATGAGCTCTAACAGAGGTAGATAGAGATTTGCCGTGAAAAGAATAACAAAAGGAAATGGCCTTAGATATTCAGGAAGAGATGGTTTGCTTAGAAATAGCCAAAACTAAAGTCCTGGGATGAAAGGAAACAAAAACCTGATGAGACTTACAAATGCCCTTAGTTTTATCCAAATAGTACCTGAGCTATCTGTGCAAATCTAAGGTATGCAGGACCCTCTCAATAGCATACTGAGGAGAGGGGAAAAAGGGAAGGGAATCCTGACTGATTCAAGGAAAACTCATTTACTACATTTGGCATAAAAGAAGGAATAGTAAGAAGGGATGCCCTATGCCTGTGAAAAACTAAAAAGGAGGAATGGACATAAGGGCCTGGAGCTCGGAAACCCTCTGAGCAGAAGTAAGAACCAGCAGCAAAGCAGTCTTTCAGGCACAATGTTGCAAATAAGCAAAATCTGCAAGCTCAGAAGGAGCTTGTGTCAACATTTCCAAAACAAAATTAAGGTCCCAAGCAGGAAAAATAGGTTTTCTTGGAGACCTACTATGCAGGATGAAATTAAGAAATTATTTAACCTCAGAATGAGAAGTCAAAGAAGGATTCAAGAGCAGACAAGCAGAAATAGTACAAATGGGGCTTCACAGAAGAATAGGCCAGAGCAGACTGGAACAACTCACACAAATAAGAGAGGACCAAAGGGACCTTCACTGAAAAAGGGTCTTGGCTATGAGCATGACACCAGACAGAAAATATTTTCCATTTGGATATATAAGATTTCCTGGTAGAGCCTCCTGTAAAACCCTGAGTGTGTCCTCAAAAAAGAAGTGCCTGAAATGTATCAAAACCGTATCACTCACAGTGTCAGTTGAAGAGTAGACAAGTGAGGATGGACGATAGACCCCTTGTCCAGTGTGAGAAGATCTAACCAGTGTGTTAACTTGTGGTGATTGTCCCTGGTGAGATGCATTAAGGGGGGAACCAGTGTTGTCTTGGCCAAAAGGGAGTCACTAGTAAGATTTTTGTGGAGTCCAGCTGAATCTTCTGCAGGACTCCTGGAAGAAGAAAAAGAGGAGGGAAAGCATAAGGAAACCTCCCCTTCCAAGGAAAGGAAAGGGCGTCCATCTTCCATGCCAGATGGCATGACACTTTGGAACAGAATAGAGGAAAATGCCTGTTCAGAGAGGATGTCAAAAGATCTACCCGAGGACTACCCCTCCAATGGACAATATCCAGAAACATGTCTATGTGAAGTATTCATTCATGAGCCTGTGTTTTGAACTTGCTCAAAGAGTTTGCCACAATATTGTTCTTTGAAGGAATGCATACTGCCTGAATAATTAACTGATAACTGACAGCCACATCCTAAGCCTGAAGAGCCATCCTGCAGAGGAGGTAAGACTTTGTGCCTCCCTGCTTGTTGACATACCACATCACTGTAGTGTTGTCTGTGTACACCTGCAAGGACCCTGGAAAGAACATGAGGTGAAAAGCTTGAAGGGCCAGAATAAGAGCTCTCATCTCTTTGATGTTGATATGGTCTGACTGCTGATGGAGAAGCCAGAGACCCTGAATTTTCAGGTGACAAAATGAATCCCCCCACCCCCATGTCTGCAACATTGGTGAACAATTCTGAGAAGGGACTGGAGGCTGAAAGGGCCAGCCTGGATTGAGAGCAAACTGTTGAATCCACACTCAAGCTCCTTCTTTAGACAGGGAAAAAGAGGTGTACTGAAATCCAGAGGGGACAGTGCTGCAGCCAAATTAACTTGAGGCACCACAGAAGCTTCCACATATGCAGTCTGGCAAGAGGGAGCATCAGAATAGAAGAGGCTATGAATCCCAGGGCCCAAAGAAACTCCCTGGCTGGCATGGCAGTCATTGAAAGAATGGACTGAAAGACAACTGTCGATGTAACTTTCGAATTGAAAGAGAGATCAACAGTGGCACTGTCTGAATCTTGCATCCCAGATACACAAGATCCTGAGAGGAGTCAGGACAGACTTTCATAAGTTGATAATATTTATTTATTTAATATTTGTTTACTGGGAAAGTCTGACTTGGACAGAGCCTATTTTTAGTGGAGGCCTGGGGAGAAACACTCCAGTTATGTCTTTTGAATGTGGGAGGAAACCAGAACAACCTTAGGAAACCCACACAAACACAGGAAGGACATATAAACTCTACACAGAAGGCACCCCAGCTGAGAATCGAATCAGTGAACCTTTTGCTGTGAGGCAACAACAGTAACTACTGTAACACTGCACCTCTCTTTGAAGAAGAGAGATGGTGAACTTCAGATCCTGTAACAGGTGACTGGGAGAAGGCACTTGAAACAGCAGGTCATCCAGATAAGGAAAAAGCTGAATGCCTTGGAACCTACATAAAGCAGTCACAAGAGCTAGGCATTTGTAAATACCCTTGGGGCAGTAGAGAGATCAAAGGGCAAAGTAGAAAATGGAAAATGATAGGAAGACACAGAGAAATGTAAAGACTTCCTGAAAATCTGTATCGGAACAAAAAATTTCTAACCCCCAACTTTAGACTCACACTAGGACAGGCACTCCTCCTCCCCTCCCTCCTATATGCCGCCCCAGTTCTCACCAACATTCAGGCCACAACCCTGAACAAACTCCAACAAACTTACCACAAAATAGTTAAATTCATAACTAACTCTCCATACAATGTAAATCACTGTATTTCACTAAATTCTCTCCAATAGCTAGAACTCCCCCAACAACTACAGCTATCTCAGTTTCAAATGTTACACTATTCTCTATAAACCATCACTCTGCCCATCTCTTTCATCCTTGGTCTCTACCTATACTCCATCTCGGACCCTCCGGACCTTTAACCAGCAGCTATTGGACATCTACCAACCTAAAAAAAAAACTGTAGGCAAATTACTATACAAACACTCTGTTGCCCATGCATGAAACAAGCTTCCCTTATACATACGTTCCATCACCCACTCCTTACACTTTAAAAAGGAACTAAAAATTCACCTTCTCAGCTTCAAGACTTGCCCCTGCCATGACCCAGCCTAACCTCTTTATACCCATTCACTTATCTAGGTACCTCACTCCCCTATCTTACACCACTTCTTGTAGATTGTGGCATATATTGATTCTTTTAAATGATGGTGATGCACAGAAAATGCCTTTGTTTATATTTACTGTCTCTGTATATACAGTATCGTGTTCTTTTTTGATTTATGCCTGCTCTCTACTATGTTCTTTTACGTTTGTAAAGTACAATATGTCTTTTATGTCTGCTGTATAATCAACTTATATAACTCTCTAGTTGTCTGTTATAGCTATATAAACTTAATAATTGAATTGTGATGTACTGTTACTGTCTATTAATGGGGCTTTTCTCCTCGGGTCTCCTCTGAAAATAGACCCCTAGCCCAGTAGGACCAATCTGGTTAACAAATGTCAATAAATAAATAAAAATAAATAAATCCATGGACATCAGAAAAGCCTGGGCTAACAAAAGAGGAAACATTGTTTGAAAAGTAAATATATGAAAAGAAGGGACCTTAAGAAAGGTATTGAGCCAGGACTAGTCCAGAATAGGTCTTTAAGTGCCCTCCATTCAAGGAACCAAGAACATCCTGGAATAAAAACCTTTCCCCACTTGGGAAATCAGGGACACGTTGAATGCTTCCTTAGCTCATCAGGGACCATATAACTTCTGGGAAATGAGGGAGTTTCTCTAGAGGAGGTTGAGGAATCCCTGAAAAAGGAGGTAAAGACTTCCATACCATGAAGTAACCCTGATGGATGACAAAAAGAACCCAAGAGTCCAAAGTGATGAGATGCCAAATTGGAAGAAAAAGGAAAAGTCAAAGGGGCAAAGGAACCCGGTCTAAAAGAAGGACGGGTGAATTGTCAAATTGAAGCAGGCTTATTAGATAAAGGTGGATTCTGGGCCAAACAAATTTGAGAAGCCTTAGCTGAGAGGGCCCACCTTCCAGTCTTCTTGCCCTTGGAGGCCTGGCAGGGTTGCATATGAACAAAAGCAGATCTAAAAAGATAATTCCTCTGGAACTTAGTGACAGAAGAGACAGACTATGTTTAATGTCCTGCAAGGCTTTGCCTTTCTCTTGAAGAGAGTTAAACATAGCAGCAGCAGTCCCCAAAAGATGTTTATTATCCTAAGGACCATCCAACAACTTTGGCTTTAATGTCCTCGGGCAGAGAATGAAGATGAAGCTGAGAATAACGTCTCATGACAGACCAAAAAGTCGCAGCCCTAAAAGAGGCATCAGCTGCATCATAGTTACATGTAATAGAGTGGTGAGCCACTTGAAGCAGAACCTGAAAAAGATAAGGTAGGGGATTTGTCATCAGAATCAGGAAGGTCAACAGTAACCTGACAAGCCTGAGCAATCAAGGTCAGAGCATACCTGGTCATGTCAGTCTCTTAACTAACAGTCCTAAAGGCCAAAGTAGAAACAGTGTAAACTTTCTTACCAATCCTCTCCATTACCCTACTATCCTTATCAGAAGACAAAAGCTTGGAAGAAGGCAAAAGCTTAGAAGGCTTGTCAGAAGAGACTGACACCACAGCACAATCAGTAGAAGGGCATTTAAAAAAAAAACTGACAATCCTTAGGAACCTTATAGAACCTGTCAGGTTTCTTAGGAGCTGGAGGCTGAGAATCAGGAGACCTGGAAGCAGCAATGAAAGTATCTAACAAGGTTCATAGGTTAGTACTAGACTATCATCCCTAGGGCCTATACAAGCCTAGCCATAACAATTCCCTGGCTATTTCTTCCCACATTATTTACTTTCCTGGACCCCTGTCTAGCAGGGCGACTGACGTGATCTCTGGGGTGAATTTCCTTTCTCCCATCCAATCATCAAGGTTCCTCTTGAAGAGGTCCAAAGAGGCACTCTGCTTGACATGTATGGGCAATCTATTCCAGAGTCTGGGGAGTCTCTGGGTCAGGAACCTATCCCTCCAGCATGTTTTGTTTATTGTGATGACAAGGTTTAGATCCCTGGAGCGTGTAGCTCTGAGGGATTGGGATTTCTTTAAATGTAGCATGTCCAACAGCTCTGGGTTTGACATGGCCCTGTATGTTAAGCAGAGATTGCCTCTGAGTAGACGATATGCGACAGAGTATAGCTGGAGTTTTTTAAGGCAGTCAGCGTAGGGCATCTGCTTTAGGCCTGTGATTCTTTTAGTGAGGTATTTCTGAGGCCTTTCCAGTTGTTGCAGATGTCTTGAGACATCTGGGGCATTGACCAAATGGGGCATTGTATTCTATAATGGGTCTAATGAGGGATGAGTACAGTGGGACAATGACCTCCTTTTTTCTGGATGAAAAGCCCTTCGTGATGAGGTGTGCCACATAGAAGGAATTCCTGACTGTTGTGGCGATGTGGTTATCGAAGGTGAGACCACTGTCCACCTGTGTCCCTAAGTCTCTTATCACACTTTCTGTGTTTAGTGTACTGCCACCTATATGGTAATTCATGGATACATGTTTTTTCCCAAAGGGGATAACAATAAATTTCTTGGCATTGAGCTTGAGCCCATGGCTCAGGCACCAAGCATCTGTTTCTGTAAGGCCCTTTTGTAGAGGATCCACATCATTTGGGGATTCAATAATGGCTCCCAGTTTGCAGTCATCTGCAAACTTTGTTAGCCAGAGTCCCTTAGTGTTGACCTGGATTTCAGAGAAGTAGATGCCAAACAAAAGCGGCCCCAGGACTGAACCCTGGGGTACTCCACTTGTCACTTGTCTGGAGCTGGATTTGGAGTCGGCTACTTTTACAGTGTGGGTTCTATCAGTAAGCCATTTAGCAACCCATTGGGTGACATAGGGATTAATGCCCAACTTAATAAGTTTATCTATGATTCTAGAGTGGGGGATGGTGTCAAAGGCTTTGGCAAGGTCTAGATAGGCTGTGTGGACCACCTTACCCTTGTCCATGGCTCTGGAGACAGATTCAAAGAAGTCAATCAGGTTAAGGAGACAAGATCGGCCCTTCACAAACCCAAACTGGGTGGGGTCCAGTGTTTGAAGGTTGCCAATGTCTTTGTTTATAAGTTCCATGATAATACGCTCCATGGCCTTGCAGATAAGGCTTGTCAGACTGATGGGATGGTAGTTTCTGGGATCCAAGGTGGATCCCCCCTTGTGGATTGGGATAACTGTAGCTCTGCGCCACTCAGTGGGCACGAAACCTGAGGTGAGGCTATGATTAAACATGACACTTAGGTGAGGTGCCAGTTCATATTGTAGTTCATGTAGTACACAGCCCGGGATGTCATCTGGTCCCATGGATGCTGTATTCTTCGCTTTAGAGAGTGCATTTTGTACCTGTGTGGCTGTTATTACTGGAATTTGGCAATCTTCTGGTACTGAGATGGGCCATTTAGGGGGTGAGAGGGGGGTGAAGTTGGCACTGAATCGATCTGCCAGGATATTGGCAATATCCTTTGGATCAGTATATTTAATGCCATTCTGTTTTAGCTCAGAGCAGATCTGAGCATTGCCATTTAGATTCTTGACATAGTTATAGAATGCTTTGTGGTTGTCTTTGGAATCTTTGGCAATTTTATTTTCATAACTAGCTTTGGAGGATTTTATGAGGCATCTCAGTTTCTTACTGAGGCTAGTAAAGGAGTTTTTTGCATCCTGGGATTTTCCTCTTTTCTGCAAAAGTTTCTTCCTTTTGTTGTAAAGTTTGTTTATGGCAGGGGACCACCAGATTGGCTTCCTTTTTTGGATGAGAGCATTTTGGTTCTATTTGGGATGGCACGATTCATGCATGAGTGGATGTGCTCGTACAGTGCCTTAGTGTAGGATTCAGCAGTTGAACTTTCAGTTCCCGTCTGCATGGGTGTCATGAAGTTTGTCACTTCTGACTTGAGTAGCATGAAGTTGGCTTTGGAGAAGTTTTTTTTGGTGGTCTCTTTTGTGGGGGGCGGGGGTCGGATGTGGATGTTAAGGGTGATTAGCTTATGGTCAGACCTGACTAACGAGGGGTGACCATAGGTATGGAGCATTGATTTCCCATGTTGGTAATGACCAGGTCTAGGATATTGGAGCCCTGGTGGGACTATGGATTAGTTGATCCAGGGCGTTGGAATTTATGAATTCCAAGAACCGCTAAAGGTGTTGGGACATGAGTAGTTTTCCCAGTTAATGGCAGGGTAGTTAAAATCACCCAGTATTAGGGTGTTTGGTTCTATCTTAATATTTTCCAGTATGTTTAGAAAGGTGTAGTGAGAATCTTGGGGTATGGTGGGGGATCTGTAGCAAGCTACAATTTGGATTGCAGTCTTACCTAGTGTTAGTTGCACTTTGAGAATTTCAGACACATTGTGTTGGCCAACTAGCCTGGTGGTGTTAATATCCTTGGTGAATATTGACACTCCTCCACCTTTAGTGTTTTGGTCCTGGTTTGGTGGCCGAAAAGTGTGGTAAGAGTTATAGCCTGGTATTGCAGGGGTGCTCTCTGGAGCCTTGAACCAGGTCTCAGTTACTGCACAGATATCGATGTTCTCCATTTTTAGGAGTGCCTCGAGAGAGTGCATTTTGAGGTTTAGACTTCTAGCATTGAGTAGCATTACCTTCAGATTTTGCATGCTTGTACCTGTTACGGTGGTGGTTTTGTCCTTTGAAGTTTGCCTAAAAAAGGCACTATAGGGGTGGCAAGAGCCTTAGCCAGTAACCTGAATCCCAGGGGCGGCAGGTGCAGACCATCTCTGGCAAAGCATTGTGGTCTGTCAATCATGTCATCCCAGGCAGACAGATACTGGATCCCCTTTGAATGACACCATAAGCTTAGTCAATTGTTGATGTCAATCATTTTATCCTTATATTGTGGTATCATTCTGGGCGAAGGCAGGATGCTACTCAGGGCTAGGGTCATACCTGCCTGGGCCACATGATCCGAGAGCTCTTCCATGTCTCTTTTCATGTAGTCCAGGGAGGTATGTCTCAAGTCATTCACTCCAACATGGACAATGACAGAGTCATATTTGTACTTGTTATGGAGTGACTTGAGTGCATGCGTTATGTGGCGGATCCTGGCACCCGACAGGCAGCTGACTGTAATTTTCTCCTTATTCAACCTGGTGAGAGGGACATCAGTGTGCCGGACTATAGAGTCACCTATGACTAAAGTGTTAGGTACATTGTCTTGCCTTAGGGGCTGTTGCTGGGTAGCACACTGGTGTTGTGAACAAGGCAGCCAACACAGGATGAACCACAGATGGTTTAGGAGTATCCACTTGAAGCAACTCATAGATTCATAGGTTCATAGATTAGTACTAGACTAACTGCCCTTGCGAGCCATTTTAAGCTTAGCCAATTATCCCTTGTGAGACTCAAACCCTGTACCTTGTGTTTGTAAGGCAAACATATTAACCATTAGGCCACCCTCCCAACCCCATACTATCTTCTCTGAATATCTGACACTTGAGAAGAATCACACTTAAAAATTCCATCATCTTAGCAATTGTATCCCCAAAGGACAGTTCCTCAAAAAGGAAACTTAGGGCTAACAGACTCCTTTTAATCAGAACCATAAACTAAAAGTGAAGGCATCTGTAAAGAATAGGACAAAGATTCCTCATCAGACACTGAATCCTCATCCAAGGAATCTGGTTCCCTAATCCATTTAGAAGGGGGTAGAGGTCTAAGGAAGAGCAGGAACTGAAGCCCTTAAGGTGGCTCTAGGGCCATCAAGGCAGAAAACAAGCCCCGAGTAAACTCCTGCCATTCCCTCTGAGGATCCTTAGGATGGACAGAAACATGCATCAGTTTTTGTCTGTTCTTGGAAGGGACATCAGCCCTAAGAAATACTGGAGGTTCTGACCCTTGGCAAGATTCAATAACAGAATCCAGAACTTTCTCCCCTAGCCAATATCTATGGAATCCCTCTAGGACCCTTTGAGATGATTAACAGCAGTCCCCCCCCACATCCAGAGTAGATGCCTGCAAAGCCTTAGAGGACATGTGGAAGGACTGATCCATGACAGCCTCCAATGGGGTCATGCCAGGGGAATCCGACATAGATGCTGAACAACCTATAGCGCTATTACCCACTTCTTAATGGACATCCAGTGGAGAATGGACAGCTACAGAATCCATCTGAGACTTCTTGGCCTTCTTACTCAGCATGAGTATCTCGGGGTTAAAGGATTGTACCATGGTACCTGGGAAACCTGTTTAAGCTGTTGGTTTTCAAGATAAATGGCCAGGGAAGACAAATGGCTTCTGAGTGTCTTAGGCACAAATGCCTTATATATACTACAAGAGGGTATGGTCATGGGAAGTACCAAAAGAAAAAAGACTCTGCTCATGATAATCCCTATAGGGAATCTGCCTCCCACACTGACATTTTCCCTTTTTGTGTGACATGAATTCTAGGTAGCAAAATAAAATAACAGATGAAGAAAGTAAAAAAAAAAAAAATAAACCCCAAAAGGGCACTTATTTATTTAACATTTGTTTACCGGGAAAGTCTTACTTGGAACAAAGCCAATTTTCAGAGGACTGCCAGGGAGAAATGCTCCAGATGCATGTCTTTGTGACATGGGAGGAAACTGGAGCACATGCAAATGCAGGGAGGACATGCAGACTCCACACAGGAGGCACTCCAGCCAAGAATTGAAGAGAAGAACCTCTTGCTGTCAGGTGACAATGCTACCACTGCACCACTGCACCATTATCTGGTGCTAAGTATTCAGTACAGCAACAAGGCATTCAAACCAGCTAGCAAAAGTAGCATTCTAACTGGTGGCAAAGAAGTTCTGGGTAGTTGCATTTATACATCCCTTTTATGTCCTACATTCTGTGTGAGGACCATAAATGTGGTGTACGGCACATACAAGATCATTAGTTTTTTTATATACTGGCCGAGCGTCAGGCTGCCCTGGGCAAGAGATCCCTTCTGTTTTGGATATTGTGACACATGAGTACACGAAATATCCTAGATACTCCACAGATTAATTTTCCTCTATCACCTCACTGTTTGAGAATCTGTGAAACAGAGGGCCCAAACACCAATTCACAATGTAGAGGTACATTGAAAATGTTGAGTTTTAAATCATTAGAGAAGTCCTGATTATATAACCAAGCATGCCATCTTAATACAACAGTAGAAGCAGAATTTCTTGAGACTGTATCTACACATTCTAGCACACCTCTCAAATCATTTTTGAAACCTGAGTCAAATTATAAACAACTTCATTCATATAATACTTTTTGTTCTGTAGGTAAGAATGCAGCAAACTCATCCAAACTGTACACAAACTGTAAAAAGAAAAAGAAATTCCACATATAGCCTTGATAGTTTAACATTCCGAAGACTAGAGTACTAGAAAGAGACATTCTTTCGACCTGAATATCTAACCAGTTTCCCTCTTTATCAGAGGGTGCTGGATTAGAAAAAGCCAAGGACTTTTTATTTCAGCAGGGAACTGGTGAGATCACAGCTGAGTCAGTAGTCAAATGAGAATAGAGACCTCTCATAGCTGAGAAGACCCTATGCTTTCTCTTAGCTTTTTTAATGACTGCTGGAATAGATACTGGTGCCCTGCAGAAGACTTTATAGATACCTTCCAAGGCCAGTAAGTGTGTGTGTGTGTGTGTGTGTGTGTGTGTGTGTGTGTGTGTGTGTGTGTGTGTGTGTGTGTGTGTATTTATTTAGTCACAGAACTGGGCATCTCATCCACTATAGGGTCATACATCCTGCCTAGCTCAGAGGTAGTTCCTGACTGCTCTCAAGCAAAAACATGACTAAATCTAGCAATTATTGTAGAAAAAGTGAACACTTGTTTGGACTTAAGCTCAGACAGGTTCATCTTCCAAAGAAATGAAGTGACTGGACTCAGTGTCAACTAGAAAATCACCATTGTCCTCTTCAGATTCCTCATCATTCGCTGAAACAACAGAAAGTTTCTAATCCATCTAGCACTAGAGCCATGTGTGGGAATGTAACCAGCAGAATTAGATGTCTGCAGAACATGCTTGGACAAGGAAACCACATCAGCCTTATAAATAGCTATAATCTGATTATCAGCTGTACCACTAGATAAAATATCAGGAGGAAAAGTTCATATGTTAGTACTAAGCTAACTGCTCTTGTGAGCCATTTTAAGCCTAGCCAATTATCCCTTGTGAGACTCAAGCCTTGCCCCTTGTGATTGTAAGGCAAACACCTTAACCATTAGGTCACCCTCCCAACCCAGGTCTCTTACCCTTGAGTAATCCTGCATCTATAGGGTTTGATTCCCCCATGACTGTGCCAAATATTGGAACAGTCCTAAAGGATGTGTCTAAACCCTGTTAGTGTCTGGCAAAACTACACTAGAGGAAGATGGAGCAAAAGGGCATGCCAAAATTGGCCCACACAGAATCACTAACCATGGCTGAGACATATTTTTATTTTTATTTTCTGCTGAAATCGGATTTGACTGGGGGAGAGGGTACCCAGAGTTAGGATTCATTAAGCCAGGGGACAGAAGACCAGCTGGAATAATAAACTGACAGTACTGTGTAATGTATCACAATGAGCACTTAAAGTATATGGTAATAAGTATATCCCCACACACCTAAGTTCCAAACTGTTCTATTATCGCAAAAAAAAAAAAAAACAGTTTGCAGCTTTTTCAAAGTTCTGTTTACAACTGCAAGAAGTCAAGAAGTTAAAGAATTTCCAGTATACAGAATCCAAACACCAAAGCAACCAATGTGCCAAACCAGTGTTAAAAAAGCCACAGACCTTACCATTTTAAACTGCCATAAAATAAAATTTAATAGCAATTTAAACTATATTTTCTGGTCAGATAGAGTAAAATTTGCACAGTCCATTCAAATATCTTCATTTTCAGTAAATCACAATCAAATGTTAAAAACATGAGACGAGAGCTATGCATTTTGTAAGTAATGTATACATGAAGAAAAAATCTAAGTTCTAATTTTTTTCCTTTCAAAATATGAAAATAAAGCAGAGTAACAACAGCAAAGACATGCCTCTAGTATTTAACAGCGCACACGAGACATACTGAAAGTTTCCTCAGAAACAGTAAAAACAAGCCATTGTCAAAGATAGATGCCAAATAAAGACTGCTAAAAGCATAAATTTCCACAAGAAGTACTGTAAACACTTGCAGAAATAAAATATTAAAATAAATTTTTGTTTAAATAAACATAAAAATATGAAGAGAATAATAAATCTAATAATAAAATGAGAGTAAGGGGGGGTCCCCAAATGGGTGTTTTCTGAGCAGTAAGCTTTGGGTGGCAGAAAATACAGAACACTCACTAACTACTGTTAATTCATTCAAGCCTATAACCCCTTTTTGTATACATCAAATTCACAGCCATAGCTCCTTATGGAGTCCAGATCTTTTTAGGGTCTGGCTTCATTTACTAAGTGACTTACCAGCTAATCATAGGTAATATTAGAAAATGCAGGGACTTATTAACAAAACAACACTAATATTGTTAATCTAGGATGTCCTGCAGTAGAGAAATGAATCACTGTCACTTATTATTCACATTTTCATAATTGAGACATATATCTATTGAGGGATGGTGTGGTATGCTATAGTGGTATATAAACATTTATCGTCACTGTCCATTTATATTACACTATACTTGAGATACTGATAATTGTTTGAAAGTAATTATGAAAATGAACACTATTTCTATATGTACTTAATAAAAAAAAATGACTTGTAAACTGTGCATGGCATCTGGTGAAACCTTAGATGTTATTGAAGCAATCTGTCTGATATTTGCACTGTAAGTTGCACATCTTGATAAATATTCAGGTTATTTGTTTTGCTATTTATATAAAATGTGTATATTTTTATATTTCTGTAAATATCTCAATAAATATGCACACATAGATGAATTTCTTGATGTTATGTGAAAGTTTATATCTGTTTAACAAAAATATTCTAACACTATATGTCTAGGTTGTATAGTTTTCTAGATAAGGCAATTTGTTTATGAAAGCTTAGCAAAAATATAATTTGTCAGCATTATAATATAGCAATAACCCACGCCTGGGTGTGGGTAATGCTGGATTTACCACTGTTGGTGTGGTTTGGTCACGAGGGCGAAGCCCGAGTGGCCAAATAAAGCCAACCGTGGGTAAATCCAGCATTACCCACACCAAAGTGAGTTATTGTTATATACAATGACATTATTTAAGAAAAAAAATAATTACTTTTCTTAAATAATGGCATTGTATAATGCCTCATTGCTGCCCTTCCCAGCTGTCTGGTATTCTGCGGCAGTTCTGATGTACTGCACATGCGTATGCCTACGCAGTACATCACAGCTGTGGGCAAAAGAAACAGAGAAAGCAAGATCTCCGTTGCTTTTTACAAACTGTTTTGCTATGTTAAATGGGTTTAACATAGCGAGACAGCTTTAAAAAAAGCAACGTAGAATCTCCGTTGCTTTTTTAAAGCTGTCCCGCTATTTTAAACCCATTTAACATAGCGAGACAGTTTTGAAAAAAAGCAACGGAGAAAGCAAGATCTCCCTTGGTTTTTACAATCTGTCTCGCTATGTTAAAGGAGTTTGACATAGCGAGACAGCTTTAAAAAAAGCAACGGAGAATCTCCGTTGCTTTTTTTAAAGCTGTCTCGCTATGTCAAACTCGTTTAACATAGCGAGACAGTATGAAGCAATGGAGATCTTGCGTTCTCCGTTACTTAAAAAAAGAGTTATAGTAATGGAAAAAGTCCGGGTGACCGGACCATTTTTCCATTACTATAACTGATTTACAATGTGCACGCTGACCAATCAGCGTGCACATTTTTAATATTAATGGGGGGGGGGGTCGTTGTATAATATATTATAATATTTATGAAAAGACTATATAAATGCGCTGACTGTTCTCACTATAAAGAATACCTTTTAATGTTAAAACTTCTATTTGTACAGTTGCGTTAGGCTTTATTGTTCACAACATATTTGCGTCTGTTTATTGTATTCTTGCTAAGTTTATTTTTCAGAATAAACAGAAATGTAAGATGTGTGTAGGTTGCTATAGGTGTGACATTCCACACCACATAGCTGTTAATGAGTTAAGGTAAACAGGACGCAGCTGTTCTTTCCTCTCCACCCTCTCTGCTTGTCAGTTATATACTCAGTGAAGAGGAATGTTCATATAGACGAAAGTTAGTACACTGATTGCAACTTGCTTTTCTTCACTTTGAATTAATTTATAATTACTTTCCATTTACTGTAATTTAGAAAATATCTAACCCAGAAAATCACCACTAAAGACAGTTTAAAGAAAAAGAGCAGTTTCAGAATACAAATCACTAACCCAAAACCACTAAACAGTTAAAATATTCTTAAAAATCTCTGAATGTATTTATAACGCATAAATAGACACATAAATTAAAAAATACAAAGTTCTTCCTACAATTCCTGTGAAAAAAATGTAATAAGGAAATATGAATATAGAAATATAAATATAATCACACATTCAAGCTACATTAACACATGAACCACAACCCCCATATAGTGCCTTAATGAAAGAAATTCTACTAAAAGTCAAACTAAAACATTTGAATAGGCACCCTTATGCCCCGATGCAGACAGAAAACTTTATAATCTGGCTGCTCTAAGCTTAAGAACAGGGGCAAGGAAGATGTATTCGTTTAAACCATGGACTCTATTGGCTTCAAGAAAAAGTTGCCAATATATTTCCCTGTATTCTATCCTTGTCTCCCATGGTTCTCCTCTGGGGTCCTGTATTATTTGATCTAAGCTGTAAGCAGGCAACATTTACTTTTTTTGTATTATGCTTCAATTTGACTTTTACTAGAATTTCCTTCATTAAGACAGTAGATGGGGGTAGTGGTTCATGTTTTAATGTAGCTTGAATATAATTGTGATTATGTTTAAATTTGCTTATTACATTTTTTTCACGAGTTTGTAGGGAGACATTTGTGTATGTGTCTATTTATGTATTATGAATACATTCAGAGAATTTTAAAGAATGTTTTAATTGTTTGTTGCTTACCTGTGAATCTACGAAAGAGTGAAGATATGGATATGAGAAACTAGGACCAGCAGCGTCCATATCTGGCGTGCAGCAGGTGCAGTATAGTTATTGTCACCTCCTCACAGAGTTTATCGGTTGGGGTGCCTGGGTGTTGTCTGTGTGTGAGTGTGTGTTGTTGTGTGTGCATGGGTTTCCTCCGGGTCCTCGGTTCTCTCCTCCCTTTCCTCCAGACATGCATCTGGAGCATTTCTCCCTGGGCCTCTGCTGAAAACAGGCTCTGTGGAACCTAGTCGGACTTTCCCGGTCAACAAATGATAAATAAAAAATAAAAAAAATATCTTCTCTTTGGTGTAAGGGAAGTACCACGAGTCTCACCTGGGTTCATCTCATTTGAGCTGTCATATGGCAGACATCCCCATGGTTTGCTAAATATAGCACAAAGTGTGAGAAGGAAAACTTTCATTTTTAAAAGTGTGATACAGAGTAAGGTGTTTTACCAACTTGTTGTACATGCTATGAACTACAATGCCTACTGAAAAAGAACCTATAGAGAGAGTGTAGGAGACACAGTTAACAATATGTGAACAGAAATGCTCTTCTCGGAGAATTCAGACCAATAGGTGAAGTACTTGTCTTAGTTAGCTGTCATTGAAAGTACATTCTATGTGAAGTGGCAAGGATTTTATGAAATTGGAGAAGAAAATAAATGAAGTAATGGTGAGACATCCAGAGTTGCCTGGCAAAACCAGTTTAATTCTTCACAACATGGAATCAATGCCTGTTAAGAAAATATATTTGAAACTGTACCAAATGCCTCAATCCCGAAGCCAAATAGTTAAGAAAGAGATAAAACAAGTGCTCAGATGTGGGGTTAAATAGCCACATTGCAGTGATCCCCAAGCCTGATGGGCGTGTGAGATTTTGCAATAACTTTGTTAAATTAAATAGAATATCTAAATTTGACTCAAACCCCATGCCATGAATTAATGAAGTAATTGAAAAACTGGGAAAATGTAGGTTTTTCTTGACCTTCATACTAATAAAAGGCTATTAGCAAATTGCACTAGCCTCAGTGGATAAGGAAAATAGCATTTTGCACATCAGAGAGACTATTCCACTGCAAAGGCCAATATTTAGGTCTCAATTTAGCATTGCCAGCATTTCAGAGTTTGACAGACAAAATTCTTAGAACTCATAACAAATATGCAGCAGTCTGTCTAGCTGAAGTAGTAATATTTTATGAAGACTCTAAAACGTATCTCTCTAAAATTCAATCTGTTTTAGATAACCTGCATCGAGATGAGTTGATGACTAACTCATGTATGTGTAAGTTGGCATGGCAGAAGCTTGCTATTTGGTTTTGTGATAGACTGAGGTATAGTGAAACCACAAGCAGAGAAAATCGAAACAGTACAAAACCTGATTGATGCCAATCTTTACAAAACAGGTTAAGGCAGTTTTAAGACTGGATAGCTATTATTGTAAATGTATTCCTAATTCTGCTACCATCATTTGCCCCAAGTTACTGAATGTGAAGTGGACAGCTGAAGCAGACACGGCATTTAGGCAACTATGAGATACACTGTTTTCAGATCCAAAACTAATAGCTCCATAGTTAACATGCAATTCTTAGTATTCAGAAACACCTCTGAAGTAGGCATAAGTGCATTCATAGGTTCATAGGCTCATAGGTAAGTACTAGGCTATCTGCCCAAGGGCATTTATAAGCCTAGCCAGAGTGTGCTGGCTTTCGCCACACCCTTAGATTAGTTCCCTGTGCCTCTCACCAGCAGAGCCATTAGTTTCCTGTGCCTCTGTCCAGCAGAGCCACTGCAGTGATCCCTGGAGTAAATTTTCTGTTTCCCATCCACCCGTCAAGGTTTCTCTTGAAGAGTGCTAGTGAGGGGCTCTGCCTGATGTATATTGGAATCTTTTTCCACAGCATGGGGAGTCTCTGGGTCAGGAATCTATCCCTCCAGCACATCCTATTTATCATTGTAGTAAGGTTTATATCCATAGAGTGTGTGGCTCTCAGGGATTTGTTTTTTTTTTAGGTGGAGCATATCCATCAATTCTGGGTTTGACATGGCCTTGTATGTTAAGTAGAGATCACCTCTGAGTAAGCAGTATGCAACCGAGTACATCTGGAGTTTCTTTAGTCAGGCTGCATAGGTCATCTGTTTGAGGCCAGTAATCCTCTTGGTGAGGTACTTTTGTGTTCTTTCCAGCTGTTGCAGGTGTCTTGTAAGGTACATCCCAAATGGGATGTTGTATTCTATAATGGGTCTAATAAGTGATGAGTAGAGAGGCACAACAACCTCCTTTGTTCTGGATGAGAACCCTTTTGAGATTAGGTGGGCCACGTAGAAGGATTTTCTAACCACCTTGACAATATGATTATCAAGGGAGAGATTGCTGTCTACTTGGGTCCCCAGATCCCTTATTACATTTTCTGTATTTAGGTGACTATCACCTATGTGTTAGATCATGGGTACTTTGTTTTTTACAAAGGGGATGACTATGCACGTTTTGGCATTCAGCTTGAGGCTGTGATTTTGACACCAGGTATCCATCTCAGTGAGATCCTTCTGGAGGGTGTCTGTTTCAGCCGGAGAATCAATTATGGCCCCTAGTTTGCAGTTGTCTGTGAACTTGGTCAGCCAAAGTCCTCCTGTGCTTGCCAGTACCTCTGAGAAGTATATACTGAACAGGAGGGATCCTAGGACTGAGCCCTGGGGGACGCCACTTGTAACCGGTTTAGAGTCGGACCTAGAGTCTGCAACTCTCACCATGTGGGTTCTGTCTGTGAGACAGTTTGCAACCCATCTCATGACATAGGGGTTAATGTTCAGGTTGGTGTGTTTGTCTATAATACCAGAATGGGGAATGGTGTCAAAAGCCTTTGTGAGGTCTAGGTAGGCTGTGTGGACCTCCTTACCCTCATCTAATGCCTTGGTAACTGTCTCAAAGAAGTCCACCAGGTTTAGGAGGCATGATCTGCCCTTAACAAAGCCAAACTAGGTGGGGCCCAAAGTTTGGAGGTTCCCAATGTCTCTGTTAATGAGTTCCATGATGATGCGCTCCATAGCCTTGCAGACCAGGCTAGTCAGGCTTATAGGGCGATAGTTCCCAGGGTCTGTTGTGGCGCCACCTTTGTGGAGTAGGATAACTGTTGGTGTGCACCACTCTGTGGGTACGTAGCCTGTAGAGAGGCTGAGTTTGAACAGTGTGTTTAGGTGAGGGGTTAGTTCATTTTGTAGCTCTTGTAAGACACAGCCTGGGACACCGTCTGGTCCCATTGAGGCTGTGTTTTTGGCTTTGGATAGGGCTGTTTTAACCTGTGTGTCAGTGATTGCTGGGGTCTTACATTCTTCTGGTATGGTTATGGGCCTTTTAGGGGGTGAGAGGGGTGTGAAGTTTGCACTGAACCTGTCTGCCAAAATGTTGGCAATATCAGTCGGTTCAGTTTATTTTGTGCCATTTTGCACCAACTCAGAGCAGGTCTGAGAGTTTCCACTTAGGTTCTTGACATAGCTAAAGAACACTTTGTGGTTATCTTTGGAGTCCTTGGCAATTTTTCTTTCAAAGCTAGCCTTGGATGATTTAATGAGGGATCATAGTTTCTTGATAATACTGATCAGGGATGTCTTTCCGTCTAGGGATTTTGTTCTTATCTGTACTAGTTTCCTCCTTGTATTGTAGAGCCTGTTTATAGCAGGGGTCCACCAGACTGGTTTCCTTTTCTTGGAGGAGTGAGTCTTGGTTTTACTTGGGATAGCACGATCCATGCATTCCTGAAAATGATAATAGAGTGCCTCTGTATAGGTTTCAGCAGCTTGGACAGCATTGTCCATTGGCGTGGGGGCTGTGAACCTTTCCACCTCGGTCTTAAGCAACATGAAGTTTGCTTTTGAAAAGTTTTTATGCTGGTTTCCTTGATTGGGTTGGGGTGGAATGTGAATATCTAGAGTGATTAGTCTATGGTCTGATCTAACCAGTGAGGGGTTGACATCAGGTGTGGAACACCGGTCGCCCATGTTGGTGATGACCAGGTCCAATATGTTGTTCCCTGTGGTGGGGGTGTTGACTAGTTGATCCAGGACATTCGAGTTTATAAATTCTAGGAAGCACTGGGCATTGGAAGTTAGTACTTGAGTAGTTCTCCCAGTTAATGTTTGGGTAGTTGATATCACCCAGTATTAGGGTGTTTGGTGGGATCTTCATATTTCCCAGTGTCTCCAGAAATGCGTAATGGGGGTCCTGGGTCATGGTGGGTGATCTGTAGCAAACTACAATTTGGATTGCAGTTTTGCCCATTGTTAGTTGCACTTGGATGATCTCTGATGCATTGTATTGTGCCACTAACCTGGAGGTGTGAGTATCCTTGATGAATATGGATACACCCCCGCCTTTTGGGTTCTGTGGCTGAAGGGTATGGCAAGAGTTATAGCCTGGTAGTGCTGGGGTGCTCTCTGGAGTCTTAAACCAGGTTTCTGTTACTGCACAGATATTCATGTTCTCCATACTGAGGAGTGCCTTGAGTGTGTGCATTTTGAGGTTTAGACTTCTGGTGTTGAATAGCATTATCCTCAGTTTTTGGTTACTTTTTCTATTTACGGTGGTGGGTTTGTCTTTTGAGCCTTGCCTAGAAAAGGCACTATGGGGGCGGCAAGAGCCTTTGCCAGTATTTGAAAGCCTAAAGGTGACAGGTGCAAGCCATCAATTATGAAGCAACTTGGCTTGTCGAGCATGTCATCCCAGGCAGATACTGGATCCCCTTTGAATGACACCAGAAACTTAGCCAATTGTTGAAGCTGATCATTTTTTCTTTATACTGTGGCATCATTCTTGGTGAGGGTAGGATTCTACTCAGGGTCAGGGTTGTATCTGCCTGGGCTACATGATCAATGAGCTCTTCCATGTCTCTTTTCATGTAGTCTAGGGAGGTACGTCTCAGGTCATTCACACCAACATGTACAATGACAGAGTCGTATTTGTACTTGTTCTGGAGTGACCTGAGTGATTTTGTTATGTGGCGGATCCTGGCGCCTGACAGGCAGCTAACTGTAACCTTCTCCTTGTTCAGCCTAGTTAGTGGGACATCAGTGTGCCTGACTATAGTGTCGCCTATCACTCTTGTGTTGGGTATGTTATTTTGCCTTAAGGGCTGTGATTGCGTGGCACACTGATTATGTGAAGTATGTCATTCATGGTTGGTGATGGGTTGTGGAGGTTGCTTGGATGTCTGCTTTGGAGGTCTCTATTGCTTTTGCAGATTTTTATTTAGAGCCTTTGAGTATATTTTCATGTATTTATTTGTGTTATTTGCCTGTGTTGGTTTCTTAGGTCTATGTGAGGCTGGTGGTGTGTTGCAAGTATTACCCTTCTCCTCTTGACAGTCAGTTACAATCTGGGGTTGAGAGAGCTGTGCCCCCAGTCTTGCTGTATAATTGCATCACTCGCATATATTAGTGTTTGGTGGTAGGAGGAGAGGGTTGTCTGTGTACATGAGGCAGTTGTAAATTTGACTCAAAATGCCCAGATTCACCAGTTGGACTGGAGAGTACACCAGAAACTGCCCTTTGGACATGCCTGAATCGGTACAGTGAGCTGTTTTTCCGATTGACTGGTGGTGACGAATAGAGAGCCTTGTCCTTCTGGACAGTATAAGGGGGGCTAGTGCTAGGGGTATTTAGTGCTTGTTATGAGTTTTAAGCAAGTGCTGGGCTGTGAAATGAATGGTTTCAGTGCTAAAGTTGAAGGTTTGTCTAGTTCTAAGGGAAAAACTGAAGAGAAGACTTTGTGGAGTCAGTAATAGTTTAACCCTAGCTAACCAGCGCTGCCCGGTGCGCAAAACTGCACAAATGTGTTTTTTATATCAGAAAGATTAAAGAGATAGAAATTAGCTGAAAATGACCAATAAAACTACAGTTTCTGGGCAGAAACCACTCCTGAAAGGGCAGGTAGGCTGTTCAGAGCTCCCCACTCTCACTGGTGAACAAAGAAACTTTCTTTTTGCCCAAGTAAGGTATGGCCAAACACAGAAACTTAAACGCAGTCCAGATATCAGCAGGTATCTAAAACTGGACTTTTCTAGCTTAGTAAGGTGGGAAAATAGCAAGATTTTTTTTGTTTTTTTGTTTTTTTTTCAAGAAAACAGTAGAAACAAATGCAAAAAACACTTTTATAGTGCAGTAATGGCTGTCGCACTTGAGTGGGAAGCCAGTAACAGTTAAAAATACAATTTACAACAAAAAAACAAATTTTAAAGTGCAGGTTCTAAATGGGAAGGATCATCCCCTCTGTTATTTAAGTAGAAAACTCCTCAGTGCTGAAAAATGTTATCCAGCTATTGAAAGAGATTGCCCTGCCATTAACTAGGCCCTTACTGCACTAAAATATTTCCTACTGAGTATGGAATTTGAGTTAATGACTTACCATGCCCATCTAAAATGGATCTACTTCTAGAAATTTGCAACCCAAAATTGTCCAAATGGTCTTTCACCCCCCCCCAAACCTTATAATTGTAAGATCTAACATCATCTAGGCTGTAGTTATGCGAATGTACATGGACAGTCTTTTGGTTACATCCCTTCTGGTGGTGCTACAACTGTTGGTCCTGTGCTGGGCAGTTATGTGGCATAGTGACAAATGTGACAATAAAAACATTGTTTATGTTGGTATTATGTTTGTGTTAGGGTTGTCTTTGCCAGAAAGTGTGTCATGGAAAAGAACCAAGAGATCCCAGGAAATTCAGGGCAAGTATGCCAACTGGAAAAAGACTCACCAATGAGGAGAAAGTGCCTCTTGGAGTCAGGTATAGCTACAACCATCTAAGGCAGTTAGATTCCTGACCTCTGAGTACAGAGAGGGCTCTAATTTTTATTATTTAGTTATTTATTTGACATTTGTTAATCGGGTTAGACCACTTGAGCAACAAGCCCTTTTTCAGCAGAGACTCAAGGAGAAAAGCTCCAAAGATAATACAAATAATAGAAGAATACAAAAAAGTAATTTACATGACCAAAATTAATTATTATGAGCAAGTTGAATCAAGGCTAAGCATACATAGTACAAGGTATGATAGTGGCAGATGCAGCAAGCAAAAGACAGCATACTAAAAATGTACAATATATACGTAAATATAGAGCAGTAGAGATCAACGGGGTAGCGAAAGCAATAGGAACAGTAGGTCTTTTAGGACATGTGATGTAAACAGGAGAGTTACAACCTTGTGTGAAAGGCCAGTGAACAGTCAACAGGTTAGGAAGCTTAGGGAGCAAAGGAAAATGATTAACAGGGTATGAGGAAGCAGCAGAGAAGGTAAGAGAATAGAATATAAAGTTTTAAAAGCATGAAGGCATATTAATTCAAATAAATGAAAGTTATGTTAAGTAGGGACCTTGCATGGCCAGGGCCAAGATTTGTAGAGGCTTTCTTTCAAAGTTGTTTTAAAGGACTTAGGGTTGGTGATAATCTGTGACTTAAAGGAAGCTTATTCCAGGCATTTGCTACAGAATAAGAGGAGTTTACCAACAATTTTGTTGGACTTATAGACATGCAGTACATGCTGTTGACAGCTACGGAGAGCACGGCTCGGGGTGTAAGGTTGGATTAGAGCAGCGAGAGCGGGACAGAAGGATGGTTTGTGTAAGATAGAGTGTGCCATGAGAAGCTGAAGCTGAAGAAGAGACTCCAGGAAGTTATATGTTAAAGATAAGGGCATTTCAGAATGTGTCCATGAAACCCAGCAAAAGAAAATGAATGGGTGTCCTGTATCAGAAATAAATGCAACTAGTGCTGCCCGTCTGGTAAAGAGTCATGGAAGAGAAAATGCAGATGATAAATGTGCATACGATTTATCACTGGATACTTAAAAAAAGCCTTATGTATTCAGAAACTATGTTGACTGAAAATGTGCTGGAATGAGTTTAATTCTGGAAGAGGATCTAGCAGTGAGTTGGTGGTTGTGAGTATGTTTTTCCTGTAAATAAACTTCCATTTAAAAGATCTTTGCAAGAACTTTTCCTGTTACTGACAGCACTGTAACTTGTAACAGTATAGCTGTTTATCTACCTATCTGTGTGTCTTTCTATCTAGCTGTCTGTTTATCTACACAACACTTGAATCTATAGTAATTTGTTTTTCGTCCAATTAATGCATTTGCTTATGTAGTAGAGTGGAATATATGTTGTAAGTGTTTTTAGTAAATCAATGAATTGAAATATTTTTCAAAATATACTTTAGAGTATCTACATTATAGGTTTCCACCTTACAAAAGCAAACACAACAGACAGAAAGGCACAATAAAAGTAATAGCTTAATTTTCTGGCCTGCATGACCAGACAGTATAGCTCTCAACTGTTAAGATTTTTGCTTCATTTTTTTATCTTTTCTTCATAAAATCTGTGGTTTGGGGGCAAATCATCAAGGACTGATGTCACTAAATAGTGACATACATTTGAGTTTCAGATTTCATATCCTTCAGAAAATGCATTTCAACTCAAATTCTGTTATTCTAACAACTTTCTAAGTTTATAAGAACAATATTTCAAATCTGTCCCTATTTGTGGGCCTTTGTCCCCTCATTATTTTAGGCTTTG
The DNA here is from genome assembly GCF_019279795.1 of Protopterus annectens. Lineage (NCBI taxonomy): Eukaryota > Metazoa > Chordata > Ceratodontiformes > Protopteridae > Protopterus > Protopterus annectens. The sequence continues at coordinate 1,767,646,684 of NC_056732.1, forward strand.
TCCAGATTTCTTGTGCTAATAGGTTGAGAGGTATGCCAGGCAGACTATATTAGTAAGGGTTATATAGAGGGCCTCGCACTGTAAGATCATATGAAGAGTTTTACTGCTAGTGAATAAGACACAGTAATCTTAAAAAGCAGAAAATATTTGACAGTTATGAAGCATTTTTGATGTATTTATTCTAAATATGACACTATATATATTTTTTTAATTAAACTATCATCACTTCCTTGTTAGAATGTGTGCAACTTGAAGCTTTTCTATGCCATCAGTAAAATACTTAGCATGGGAGGGGAATTTAGTACCTGTCACCGAATGTTGATGGAAACATTTTGCATTTGGAATGGTGGTTCATTCTGTAGCTGTAAGATGAAAAGGTTGGAAGAATCAGAAAATGAGTGTGTGCATACATGTATGTGTGTGTGTGTGTGTGTGTGTGTGTGTGTGTGTGTGTGTGTGTGTGTGTGTGTGTGTGTGTGTGTGTGTGTGTGTGTGTAAGAAAGAGCCAACACATTTGTGTATGCACATGTAAGTGTTATGTGTTTCATTTTCATATATACTGGCCAAACAAATTGCTTTCCTTTGTATCTCATTCATTGAATGAATGTCCTAGATTTGCTTTTCACATTTATAGGTTGACTGGAAATTGATTAGTGTGTGGAATTTTGAACAGGGATGGTACTGGTTGACTGGTGCCCCTGATAACATTTGCTTTCTGCAGCAATATTTATTGTTTAAGAAAGTAAGATATTGTGAAGCTTAAGTATATAGAAAGTTTCAGTTTGAAACAAGTTTTATTGTTATGCTGTTGGTATGAAAATTGCATCTTAGTTACGCTGACAAGGTTGGTTTTTTTTCTCATTTTAAAAAGGATTACCTTCATACACATAATACAATGGTTCCTCAAATGATACAGAGAGCACTGCTGTGGGTCCTGTTACTTCTTCATTTTTCTGATCAGTTGACAAAGTCGGGATGTTATTTACACAGTTCAGTGACTGAGGGCTTCTCAAGGTATAGAGATATTAATATTGGGGGAATACTGCCAGTACATACCAAAATCATTTATTCTGACATTCCTTTCACTGAATCACCTAAACAGATATCATGTGAAATGTAAGTAAAGCTTCTATTGTTATTATGCATTGCTACTCTTTAGCGATTTGATAAAAAAGGGATATTCACTGTACTGTCCGAAAAAAAGAGGGAAGTATTGTATTTATGTGATGTGAGGTAGCACATATGAAATAATTAACCACATGTTTAACTCTTAAGTCTATCTATTGCCAAATTTTGCAAATGTATGGAATTTGTTGTTTAATAATATAATGAACAATACTTAACACTAAATGTATTTTGTGGACTTGTGTACCACATTTCTAAACTAAAAAAGGAGAAATGTCACATTGGTCCATTGAGAAAAGAGAAACAAAGGTGGTGATTTAACACTGGACCAACAATGGTTTTACAATACATTCTACTCAACCTTTTGGACTGTGTAGGATAGGATCTTTGTTAGGAAGTAGTAATTTAGAGATGCTGGATACAGTCCCCAGGATTCACGAAGCCTCTGTGTAAGAGTTATAACTCTTACACGGAGGCTGCAGTTAAACGGAGTGATGTCAGCATGCTCTGCATATTCATGAGAGCATGCTGAATCACACCTAAGTCTAACATGGTCCATGTAAGACAGTAGGGGGCGTGTCCGTAGGCTGAGCCCTGCAAGCGGACACGCCCCCAGAAGTGTAAAAGTGCCCAAAGTAAACACCCACAACAGAGTCCACGGAAATGTGAATAAACACAACACAACACATGCCCCCACAGACTATGAACATAAAATATATATAAATGAACATGTTATATATTTTTTTAAATTGTAAAGATGTTTAACCGTGAGTGCGCTTTGCTGGCGTGCCTGTAGTGCAGCTACAGTTAGCAGTCAGTGGGAAAGCATATAAGAACTAAATATGCAAAATAAGCCAGGAAGCAATAGCGTAGCAGTAGAGATGTTGGCTGAAGAGCAGGCATTCATGGTTCGAGCCCCCACAACACCAATTTTTTTTTTTCAAAATAAGCAGGAAACAAGTCCCTGACAAATATGTACACATAAAACCCCAATATATGTAAAATGTAATGAAATAGCCCATTTATATTGAAGACATGTGAGGTAACAAAAGAAGAAAAAATGCCAGATGTGCTCATAGCTGAGCTACAGTTTAACAGAGTGAGTGTATGTGCCCGTAGATGAGCAGTGGTTTAACTGGCGCAAAATGAGTGCCCGTAGCTGAGCAGTGGTTTAACACGCTAAATCTATGTGCCCCTAACTGAGCTGAGCGTAATATGCGTGCCGATAGCCAAATGAGGCTTAAAGCAGCGTACCCCATTTGCGCGGAGCTGCGCACCGTGCAAACAAGCTAACCGACGGGCAACGTTGAGCAAGCCGTATCAAAACTGCCTTTACACAGACACACCCCTCAGCATGTCTAGACAGTCATGAAAAATAAACAGCAGTGGCCAGGTTCAAACCCAGGATACTATACACCATAGTCAAGGTACAGAACCACTAAGCCATGACAGCAGTACCTGTAAATGCAATAATAGCTAATATATAGGAATGAATACAAACTAGAGCATGACAATGCAGGTTTACTGAAGTTGATACAATTCCAAAATGGCCAATCACAGATATGTGCGGGAAAAACGGACTATATAAGCCCCATAGGCGGGAATACACAGCATAAACGATTGTAGAACTGACCTGCAGGCAGAATGACAGGAGTAGGAGAGGGTAGTCGCTTTCGAGCACAGAGGTGGGGTGTTGAGGAGTCCAGGTACATGGTCTGGCTCCTAGTCCATCATCATGAGGCCCAACTCATGCAGGGCCAGGTCCTCTGGGGAGCATACAGGGCTGAGGCGTGGGACCGGTTGGCTCATGATCTCACCAGTGCCACAGGGATTCCAAGGACTGGTGAACAGGTCCGTCACCATCATGCGGACCTGAAGAGATGCAAGCAGGACCAACTGAACCTTTGGATCCAGGAGGCCCGGCAAACACCTCACTACTGAGTAAGTAACATTTAATTATGTATGTAAGAAATTAAACTAGCTGATATTATGGAGATGTGTATTCCAATATTACTTCATTTATATTACAGCTGCAGGTGTCCGTTCTGCGAACCGCAGAGCCTATGGCGATAGGCTGGTGCGGTTGCACCACCAGGCAGGTCAGTAATCCACTACCAGTAACTGTAAAGAAATATAAAAGTATGACAGTCAGCAAAAGAGTGCAGTGTAGTCAGTAAGGAATAGAATCTGCAAGTAACAGTGTGAAAGTGTATGCAAGTATTGCTTGATTACAAAAGTGTGTTTCAGCCTGTAAGTTTAACCAAAACATGAAACTGTCCAACATATATTCTGAAATAAAAATGCCCTGCCTGTAAGAAAATAGTACACAACCTGCAGCAGGCTGAAAAGTATAGCTGCAGAAGATGATGAAATCACATGTGTGAAATATATCCCTGTGGAAATACTGAAACATGACAGAAGTGAGACTGCTGGAAAGGATTGTAATAACTACTGGTAAAACATGTCAATAAAGCCTAGAAGTACCATCCTGAATAGTAAAATGAAAGCAAGTGAGAGAGTGTGAGAAAGTGTCATGAATCCAGCAATACAGTAGTAATAACCCCTGAATAAAGTATACTGCAGTCAAGACAGAATGAAATGCATGTGAAATTCAAAACCAAACAGCAAAGTCTGTTCAAAGTGTTGCTGCATCTGGAATGTGTATCCCAAAATCTGGATATGTTGCTCTCAGTCTGCAATATGCAGATAGGATGATTGTCTGATATACCAAACATCCACACTTGTCTACAGCTATATAAAGCAAATGTAGCAGGATGATGTAGCTGAACAAAGCTAGATATGAATGTGTATGAAGAACCATAAAATGTATATTGATGTTGCAGTAACAGTCCTATCACCAAGTTGAAATAGTTATCATATAGGAAACTGTAGTTAGAACAGTAGTGTGTATATAACTGTAGCTATTAGAAATGTACAGCATATGTATTGTTATTCAAGGTGTTAATATTACTTTCTTCACCCCACCCTATAACCACATATAACCCATTCCACGTGAAAATGGTATGTGCAATCACAATTAACACCCCTGGACGTTTGTCCTGTTGGGTCATATATATTTGCATGTCTGTTGATGCATCTGCCCTGTTCATACATCCACACCTGATGGCCTGTTGCCATCAATTAACCCTGCATGTTGTTGGACTGTGTATTTCTGTTCAAATTATGCATGTGTTATGCATGCTGTTCAATGGTGTGAATATCTGGGTGTTTGGTTAATGGGAATACTAATGCATGCTGTTACAACTAATTGTGAATGGTATTATATGTCACTAACCCAAACTGTCATGACATAATGCAAAACATAGTACGACAGGGAAGGCGGGTTCCAGCGGACCCACCTCTCCCACCTCAGCTGGCGAGTGCACCTGGCACTAGTGCCGAGTCCGGACCCTCCTCTGGTGGCCCTGTGCCACCTGTGGGTGGAAGCGCTGCAGGGGATGGGGCTCGCCCCCCCTCTGCAAGTGTGGCCGGAGGAGAACCACCACTCACCCTCCGTAGCATCCGGACTGTGGTGCGTAGGGAGATTCGGGACTCTGTTCTCGAGCCCCTACGCCAGCTCGAGGCATGGGTGGCACAACTAATGGGCATGCCTGTTGCCCTGCCTACACAGCCCCAGTACAGCCCCATCCTGGGCAGTGAAGGAACAGTGGCAACTGCCTATGGGTGGGGATATCAGTTCCACTGTTGCCATCTGTGGGCTCATGGGCTCTGGATATCCAAACCTCCATCCCCGTCAATTGTGTAACCCCCACACATGTGTCATACACCGCCCCTGTATGCGTCTTGTTTGTCTTGTCTGTTTACCTACCCAACCTACCTCCCCAGCTGTACCGACTTCCTTCACCTGACATACCACTCTCACCTGAAAAAAAAGGGCACTCTGTACCCACAAAAAAATTACGTCCCATACATAGCTGCCCATTCCGCACACATGTCTACTGGACATGGAACCTATCAATTACAATTGGCTGTACAACAAGTATTATTGTTGTCCTGACACCTCTCTCAGGGGTGGAAGGTTTCAAATGTCACACCAAATTACATACATATGCACAGCTGTTGCTGATGAAGAAATGGGCAGCTATGGGTCTTACCTACATCCCTCCTGCACATCCCAAGCTTGTTTCCCTACTGTCTTACCCTCTTTGTGACCCCTTTTCACCACTTTCCTGTCTCCCCATTTTCTTTTCTTTCAAAGAAAATAGCGCGGGTGTGCGCCAGAGTAAGCACCGTTAAGCGGTTGTAAGCGGGTGTGCGCGGAGCTAACTGCAAGTGCACATGCGTGAGTTCCGCACAAACCAGCGCTAACCCGGTTACAACTGCTTAAAAGTGCCTTAGTCACTTTGATTGACAGGTCCTGTACTCAGTTCAAAAGCAAAATAAAATCCCACTGTGAGTCCCAAACCCAGGACCTTGGAAACAGTAGTCTGCATGACTTACCACTAAGCCATGACTCTTATACAAGAACATTGTGCTAAAATAAATATATCATGTAATAGTAGGAATGAATGTAAAGGGAATATAGATGTGTAGTACACAAAGCATGCCATTTAGAATTACTATCAAAACTAGTGGATTTCCATAATAGTAGTGTGTGAACAGAAACAGCCATGCTAGTTGGAAGCTAGTAGGTAATAATGTCACTATAGCACCTTGCAAGCCACACACATACTCACAGCAGGATAAGCACTGCCCATACCCCACAACCTCTTACAGGAACACATCTGGACCAAGTAATAAAATATGTGGAGCAAAGGCCCAAAACCAGGGACACATTACAAATAATGTTACAACAAACGCAGACAGTTCAGAGAGTAACAGGGTCTGCACTTTGTGGGATGTTTGGAAGGGTATGCAGTCTGAAACTTGAATGTTTGTCACCATATTCTGACTTGAGCCCAGAGTGACTTGCCAGAAAAAGGTGTGCATGAGATATTGACCAAAATATGAGGCAGAAATGTGGACAACCTGCAAATATCTGTACACATGACGGGTCTGACACCACCATATTTGAATAGTTAAGAGCCTAGACATAGCAACAGTGAATGACTTACAGGGATGCCCCACAGACCCCATGTGAAATGTACAAACAGTAGGCAGAAAGGTGTAACACATGCAATGGTAACTATGGAGTCCTGAAAGTATTCATCACTTGCATGGCAGAAAAAGTGTAGTAATACATATGCTCATGCTAACCCACAGTCACAACTGCAGCATACCAGACATTTTAATGGGTGTACCCCACTGATATGTACCATTCCATGAGGCACATAACAGATGAACCTGAAAGTCTCTGGGGCCTGCTCAGCAGCATACTCAAATACCCTAATAGATGTCAAGGCCCACACCATGGCCAGACCACACTGCATGCTGTAACACCCTAGCAGATATAGCAAGCATTCCAAGGTGTGAATGTACATGGAAAATAGGAAAGCTACAGCAGCACACTACAGTCAAGACACCTAGCAGGCATACAAGTAGTGACTGTAAAGGGCAACTATTGAAGCCTTAGCAACAAAGTGCAAGCAAAGTGAAAGGAAAGCACACACACACACATTAACAGTAGTAGTAGTTGTAGGTGTCAGTGTACATACACAGTTAGTACAGGAAACTGGAGAAATGAATGGAGGAATGTTAATCTACAACACACCTGGAAATATGAGAGAGATACCAACCTTTACACTCACAGAACATTGTCCACAGCATAACAGCATGGTCCCTGCCCTTAAAATCTGAAAGGGCTACGCCTATCTCACATACCTTTTTATAGCACTGTTCTGAAATCACAGTGAGAACTGCAATCAGTACACAACTGGCTGCATGCAATTAGCAAATGCTGGCTAACAATTGGTGCAGAGGCCATCACATGGGCATATGCAGATACCTACAAAGTATGCTGTACTCCCAGTCCACACATGCAATACTTTCATTGCACCCTGAGAAGGACGTGAGAGACAGACAGAGAGAGAGAGAGAGAGAGAGAGACAGAGACAGAGAAAACTGCAATTAAGCAGACACAAACAAATTGTTCAGCAACAGCTACCTGAAAGCTGACAACTGGGAAGTGGAGCAGCAGGACAGAGAACCAGACAGCAACACAAGCAGCTGTGACAAACACAGGTAATGTAAAGTAATACTATAAAGGTCTACATACTGTGAACCCTCCATATGTGTCATTGGTCTGTATCCATATGTATATGAAGATGTGTAAAGGGCAGGGGACATACAGCAACTATCAGTGAAGGCTGTACATACATTTGTATGTGAAAGCATCTATGTGCACATATCAATGTTGGTTGATTGTAGGTTGTAGTGCCATGTACAAAGTAGGTTTCACAGTTATGTATGTTTAGCAGTATGTTAGTGTGTGTATACAGTATGGTAGACAAATATGTTGATATACCTGTCTAACATATGGATACGTATGTATGTCAACATATGTATGTGTATATATATATATATATATATATATATATATATATATATATATATATATATATATATATGATATGCATATATGTATACATACATAGAGAGAGAGATGTAGGAATACATAGACAGATGTAGATAGAATATTGTACAAACATATCTATGTAATGCACACATACAGATATAGATATATGTAGATACATATACATAGACAGACTGATCTGACTATCTACAGGTATGACTGTATATGATGACCTGCAACACAGCTTGTCCCACCCCCTCTGTCACTCACACCCCTCTGTGCCCCTCCACATCTATAGCAATATATGTACATCAATATATATATGTGTATATGTATACGGACATATATATATATATATATATATATATATATATATATATATATATATATATATATATATATATATATATATATAGAGAGAGAGAGAGAGAGATGTATATAAATTCTGAGTGAGGCACATGTGTACAGATGTATTGCAACAGGTGCCTGGTGACAAAGGCATGGAGTGAACACCAGTGTCAAAACCGGAGTACCATACCACATTCCAGATCACCTACACCAGTAACCACCAGATATGTGATTGGCTGCCCACCACTGCATGTGTCAGGGGTGAACAGGGTCATAAATGTGTACAATAGTGGCCCCAATGATATTCACAGTGGCACACTATCCCTGGAATACCTGCACATGGTATGTGTCAGCGGACATGGTGTGTCAGCTATGGACATGTAGGTCGGTGTACCCCTCCACACCACATAATGGATGCCATGGTATGGACCTCACATGACAGCTACAGATATGGAGAAGGACACAGTGACATGTACAACACTGTCACAATGCACTCAAACACATTACCAATGCACAGTGACTGACAACACCACAGAGTACACATATGCTACCCACATAGAGGTTACCACTCCTGGATTTACATATGTAAGTCACACCCATGACAGATGTCCAACAACCATAGTAACACCTCACACCATCCACAACCTACATGTCTGCTGTGTGTCGTCCGTGCCACTGCAATAGAGTGCACATGTGGAGGTAAGAGTTCCTACCCACAGATAAGACATACCCTGCAATAAACCACACAGTGTTAAGAAGCAAGACTCCCCATGAGTACATGTCACACATACCCCTGCTGAATGTTAGTCAGATAGGTAATATGCCATATGAGTCACCCTGTGTAACTGTGTGACAGCAGCAGGTACCATCACACCACATGTGTCACAATGGTCAGGGTAGCAGAACAGTACGCTGCTGTAGTCCCAGGGGCAATAGCATATTGTATAGTATTGTATTGTAATGTAATGTATTGTGTTGTATTGTATTGGTATGTTGAGGTGCCTCCTGCGTGGAGTGGAACCACTGCTGCTGTGTGCCAGTGTACAGGTACATATCCTGTAGTCAGGCTAGTGTTACATAGCACTTCTATATGTGTGTTTAGCTCCTGTCAGAGTTTATGTAGCATGCAACTGGGGATACCATCAGGTCCCATTCATGTTGTGTATTCTGCTGTCCTGAGGGTGGCTCTCACCTGGACATCTGTGATGACAGGGAGGTTACAGTCAGCTGGGATAACTATGTCTTATTTTGGGGAGAGGGCGGGGTGACACCTGCACTGAACCTGTCTGCCACAATGTTGTCGATATCTGTGGTGTCAGTGAAATATTTGTTGTTGTGTACTAACTATGGGCATAGAGGATGGATCCTGACCAGGTTGCTAACATAACTGAAGAAGGCCTTCTGGTTATCTGTAGTGTCCCTCTTGATTTCCCTCTCAAAGTTGCCCATGGATTTTGTATGATGGAAAATAGATCCTTACTAGTGCTGCTCAGACATGCCCTCCCTTTATGGAATTATGCTCTGTCTTGCAGTAGCTTCCATCTTCTGTAATACAATCTGTCTATGGCTGGGGTCCACCAGACAGGATGCTGTCCCTTTGTGGAGAGTGTCTTGGTCATATATGGGATTGCATGATCCATGCATTCTCGGAGATGTCTGTAGAAAGCAATTGTGTAGGGGTCAGCATTGTGGGTTGTATCTGCCACTGGCCCAGTGGGCTGAAAGGATACCATGTCACTGTTACAAAGTGTAAAGTTTGTATCTGTAATGTTATGCACTATAGTCGTTTGTGCTGGTGGTGGAGGTGGGATATGTATATCCAGGGCAATCAGTGTGTGGTCAGCTCACAGTAGTTGATGATGTAAGCCATACAGTACCTAGATACAAACCCCCAGAGTGAGGAGGTGCTCTTGACCTGAATCAGTGTTCTGACTGCTGGGGTTTGGTAGTATGTCGTATGGAGTGTGCCAGGTACTGTTGCACAGTTGCTGGCTGAGCACTGATACCTGGCCATCTACATGTGTATCCACCAATAGACAGACAGATGCTACATATGTGAGATATGTTGTATCATAACAGTCGAGTAGCATGTGTAGTATGTGTGCCAAATTCTGCTGACATATATTGCTGATACCAGGTTATTTTCTTTCTCAGGTACATGGCCCACCCGGAATCCCACCTACTCCACAGCTGAGGATGAGGAGATACACCAGAGCCTGGTGCGGGATTATGCAATACTCTTCCCGCACCAGCCAGAATCAGCAGGAGAGGGCTGCACTGTGGCAAGACCTTGTCCGTCGGGTAAATGACATAGGCACGCATAATAGGACATATGAGCAGGTACGACATCACTGCAGTGATTTAATCAGACATGTCCATCAGCGTCGTCGGATATCCACAGGCAACAGGTCGCCACAGGTGGTGGGGTGGCTACACATCCACTCACCAGACTGGAGGGACTACTCATGAGTGTAGTGGCTCCAGTCCGCCAGCAACAACAACAGCAGCAGACATGCATTATGATGGAGGCTGGAGCCACGCAGCAGCAAGACAGTGAGCGTGCAGGTAATATGCCATATGTATAGTTGACTGTTGTGTACACTGGTAGTTAATGCATGTGTGAGGTGTGTCCTTGGTTTGTAGCTGTCATCATAGTATTTAATGTGCAAGTGTGATATCCTCAATATTAGCAGCTGACCTGTGAAAGGCGACTGTTGTACTACTGACCTGTATCATACTCAGTAACAATGGCACAGTTGTGCCCACTGACATTAGTTTCTTCACGTCTGCAGGACCCTCTGGTATAACAGCAATGCAGCCTATCCATGCTGGTGAGTGTGTATTAACAATTCCTGTAATAGTGTTGATAGTAATAGTACTATTTGGCTCACTTAGTAGTGCTCTTTGTATGCATGTAGGTGTGTCTGTGTCTGTGTGTTGATATCACGCATACTGAGTACTGTACAATTGTGTGAAACTGTGTGCATGTGTGCATGTGTGCACCTGTGCACCTGTGCATGTGTGCATGTGTGCATGTGTGCACCTGCGCATGTGTGCACCTGTGCATGTGTGCACCTGTGCATTCGTGCATGTGTGCACCTGTGCATGTGCATGTGTGCACCTGTGCATGTGTGCATGTGTGCACCTGTGCATGTGCATGTGCATGTGTGCATGTGCATGTGTGCACCTGTGCATGTGCATGCATGCATGTGCATGTGTGCATGTGTGCACCTGTGCATGTGCATGTGTGCATGTGTGCATCACTGGTAATGTGTAGACATTGTAAACTGTGTTTCCTGTTTCCCTCCCACAGGTTCTGTTGCTGCTCTGGTGTCATGTAGCAGGAACCTGAATCAGGTGCCGTGGGTACTGATAATGATGACATCTGTGTAATGGCACAGGAAAGTATGCCAGGGTCCGCCATTGGTCAGCCGATTGACAGTACACAGCTGTCGACCCCATCAATGCGCACAGTTATCCTGCCAATACACCCTTTGTCACCAATGTCCCTAGGTGATGGACAGCATACAGTGGGCATTGACCAGGGTCATGTGGTATCTGTGGCACATGCCTCCCCACACAGCAGCCATGGGCATGGCCCAGAGATGGTACCACACAGACAGATGTCCAGGGGTTCTCGTGGGAGCATCCATGGGCGTACTGCCCCTGTCAGGCGTGCCCACAGAGGTCTTACAACCTCAGCTATGTTTCGGGCTGTCATGCAGGCACAGTCACGTATGGAACGGTACACCAGACAGGGTCTGAGGGAGCTGACAGCATGTCGCACAGCCATGACTGACAGTATGCGTGACATTGCGGCTGCCATCCGTGATTTCACCGATGTCATAGGCAGACATTGTGGGGACATATTTGACCGGTTCCACAACTACAAGTCCATGAGCCAGGGCGATGGTGGGCGGTTGAGGCGTCGACATGGCGTATGCCAGCAACAGCAGCAGCTGGCAGTCGTCGCGGATGACAGCAGGGCCGCGGCCACCCTGTAGTGCCAGCAGCAGCCCCAGCAATGCTGGGTCTGTGCTGTCATCAGACCGCCCCAGGAGACCACGTGCACGTGGCTCTGGCCAGGCCCGACAGGGATCTGTGTCCAGTCAATGAACACCTGCTTCTGATGACAGTACCCAGTCTGGGTTGGTACGGATATGGTCCGTAGCACCCTGCAAGGCACAGGTACCATGTCCGTGGCCAGAGACACTGATCTGTATGACCTGGCAGGTACAGTCTGTGGCTGTCCACAAACACCAGTATATGGCAGCCATGAGGTGGAACTGTGTGCATCCATACACACATGCGAATTGACAACACCTAGGGCTACCGCATACATGCACACACTGCATCAACATTGCCCCACCTTCTACTGCTGTCCCTCACCAACACACATACACATACATGTCAATTGGTGGTATCGGTGGCTGACTCAGGCATACCAAGTTCACACCCTGTGCATATGATGAAACTGTGCCACCTCCTGCAATCTGTAACAACTGTGCAGGTACAGGTTAACATGTTGCTGATGCACAGGGTGACCACATAGATGTGTAGTAATAGTATCATGTTGTTAACAGTACTGTGTGCTGAATTAATTGTGGGTATATCACAGCATGCCTGATGCAGTAAGTGTGTGATTGTCATGTCCTGTTGTCTACACCCATGGTAAGTACCATAGTGTATCATCTGCACATGTTGGCATACTGGTGGTAATGATGTCAACAGAAGGCTACATACATAGGTAGCACAGGGGATAAGGTAATGAATGTAGTAATACACAATGATGGACATGTAAATTGCAAGTGGCATGTTGCCCACACTGGACTCTGCAATGCAGATGTTTGAGGATGTTGATATGTGTGCAGTACTACACGACTGGTACAGGACACACAGGAGCACCCTAGCACTGCATGCTCACATCTCATACCATGCTAGACAGCCCCAACACACATAACTAACTGTCACAGGAGGGAGAGTCCCCATATATGTCAGGGATACTGTGGTGGCAGGCCAGGTAGCATACATCCTACTAAGTATGGAACCACTGAGTGAAGGCTCAGTGTCTGTTATTTGACATGTGTATTACTGCAGGTATGAGCACATGGGTTTCCATCCAGTTATTGTACATCCTGACAGTACATGGTCTGTACACTTGTGTGCACTGAGACTGGACCCTAGCCATCTGACCCATGTATGTCCATGTACATGTGCATAGTGCCTGCATATTTGCAGTGTTACCTACTGGAACTGGTACAGCTTGTTTGTTGTACAATGGACTACATGCAGCCCTGTTTACTGTAGCTTTGTTTGCATGCATGTTTGCTTGCAATTACCCTGGAATACTGATCACACCTGCAATGCATAGTTATAGAGCTTCTGTGGACTCCTAGTGCCATCTGCATAGCTTACTATATGTATGTCCATGTCCCACTTGACAGGATGTCACTGTTTGTCCTGTTCACATGTACATTGCCTGTGACACAGTGCATATGACTTACCTGGCATGTGTCCACGTGAGCAGTCATATATGCTACTGCTAACTAATCACAGGCACTACACCTTCACATATTCATCTTCTGTTGAACTACCTGCTTCGCTAGGGATGGCCTGCACCTGTCACCCCTGGGCTTTCAGATATTGGCAAAGGCTCTTGCTACCCCATAGTGCCTATGTTAGGCAAGGCTCAAATGACAAACCCACCTTCATAGGTATCACAAGGGATAAGAAACTAAGAGTAATGCTACCCAACGCCAGAAGTCTAAACCTCCAGATGCATGCACCCAAAACACTCCTTGGCATGGAGAACATCGATATCTGTGCAGTAACAGATGCCTGGTTCAGGGCTACTGAGAGCACACCAGCACTACCAGGTTTAACCTGGTTGATTTCTTTGAAACAGTCACCAAGGCCATTGACGAGAGGAAGGTGGTTCACACAGCCTACCTGGACCTTGCAAAAGCCTTCACAACAATACTCCACTTGGGCATTCTAGAGAAGCTCACCAGCTTAAATATAAGCCCCTATGTCACTAGATGGATTGCACAGTGGCTCAAGGACAGAACCCACATGGTTAGAATTGCTGGAGCCATGCCAGACTCCAAACCAGTTACGAGTTGTGTCCCACAAGGCTCAGTCCTGGGACCTCTCTTGTTTGGTATATATTTATTGGAGGTACAGGCCAACACGGACGGACTGTGGCTGACCAAATATGCAGATGACTGCGAACTGGCCACCATAATCGACTCTCCAGCCGACACAAGCATCTTCCAAAGGGGCATCATAGAAACAGACAACTTGTGCCAGAGCCATGGCCTTCAGCTGAACAGTGTTTAGAAAGGGGAATGTGCATCCTGTAGTCTGTTCACCTAGTTGCCAAAAGGGACATTGTCCTCACACACACTAACCCCCCTCAGCCAAAAACACACACTTGCCATTTGCAGGATTCAAACCCCTATCTGACTATGTTATGACACTCGAGACAGACACATTAGCAGAGTGTGCTATTCGCATTACTGGGAGGTTTCTCTTCTCTTGCTGTACTTATAGGGTGCTGACATCATCAGTGTTTAGAAAGGAAATGTGCATCCTGTAGTCTGTTCACCTAGTTGCCAAAAGGGACATTGTCCTCACACACACTAACCCCCTCAGCCAAACACACACACTTGCCATTTGCAGGATTCAAACCCCTATCTAACTATGTTATGACACTTGAGATGGACACATTAGCAGAGTGTGCTATTCGCATTACTGGGAGGTTTTCTTCTCTTGCTGTACTTATAGGGTGCTGACATCATCAGTGTTTAGAAAGGGAAATGTGCATCCTGTAGTCTGTTCACCTAGTTGCCAAAGGGACATTGTCCTCACACACACACACTAACCCCTCTCATTCAAACACACACTTGCCATTTGCAGGATTCAAACCCCTACCTAACTATGTTATGACACTTGAGATGGACACATTAGCAGAGTGTGCTATTCGCATTACTGGGAGGTTTTCCTTCTCTTGCTGTACTTATAGGGTGCGGACATCATCAGTGTTTAGAAAGGGAAATGTGCATCCTGTAGTCTGTTCTCCTAGTTGCCAAAGGGACATTTCCCTCACACACTAACCCCCCTCAGACAAACACACACACTTGCCATTTGCAGGATTCAAACCCCTACCTAACTATGTTATGACACTTGAGATGGACACATTAGCAGAGTGTGCTATTTGCATTACTGGGAGGTTTTTCTTCTCCTGCTGTACTTATAGGGTGCTGACATCATCAGTGTTTAGAAAGGGGAATGTGCATCCTGTAGTCTGTTCTCCTAGTTGCCAAAAGGGACATTTCCCTCACACACACACACACACACTTGCCATTTGCAGGATTCAAACCCCTACCTAACTATGTTATGACACTTGAGATGGACGCATTAGCAGAGCGCGCTATTCGCATTACTGGGAGGTTTCTCTTCTCCTGCTGTACTTATAGAGTGCTGACATCATCGGTGTTTAGAAAGGGGAATGTGCATCCTGTAGTGTGTTTTCCCAGTTGCCAAAAGGGACATTTCTCTCCCACAGACTTACACACACACCACTCACACACACACTGAGCATTTGCAGGATTCAAACCCCTACCTAACTATGTTATGACACTTGTGATGGACACATTAGCAGAGCGCGCTATTCACATTACTGGGAAGTTTCTTTTCTCCTGCTGTACTTATAGGGTGCTGACATCATCGGTGTTTAGAAAGGGGAATGTGCATCCTGTGGGGAGGCAGACACCAAGCACACTCTGGCTTAGCTGTCATTCCCTAGGGCAAACAGCCTAGTGTTGACCTCTACACCCATATGTTTAATTGTCAAATGCACATTATTTGTTGCTGGTAGACTGTTTGCACATCTTTATTGCCATAGCATTCCCTGTTTGTATGAACAACTTGTGCATCTGTGGAAGATGTTTGCATATGGGAGGGATCCACTATATCACGTATGTCTCTGTAGTCATTTAACTGTGTGCACTGGGCAGACTGCTGTAATGTGGTTGGTTCCTGGAATAACACATAAAATACCAGATATGTGTGTCCAACTGCTAAACTGAGATTTGGCCTAAGTGTGTGAGCATGCCCAGTTCAGCCTTCCCATGGCATGTTGTCTGACATATGTCTCATTTATCAAAGTGTGTGAGCATGCCCAGTGTGAGCATTCCATATGTTGGACTCTGCAGCCCACCACATTTGTGGATGAGTGTGAACTTCAACAAATATCACCCGTTTATGGTTGTGTGTTGTGTGTCATGTTGTGTAGTTACTGTACAACTGCTTTGTGTGTGAACACAACAGGATTATACTGTGCCTGCAGTGTTTGCATGGGATACTTTGCATACAGTTGTCAACATCCTTTCACACTGACCTAACACTGTAGTACTGTATAGTGTACTGGTAGTACTTTGACTGTGGTGGACAGTATCCTGGGCTTTAGTGCTATCACTGCTTTACATTTCGATAGTGAGCACAACAGCCTGGTTAGGGGCCAGTTGTGTACATCTGACCATGTTGCATTCTGTTCAGATATGAACTACTTAAACCAGGCTTGTCCAACATTGGTAGTGTATTCCACAACATAGGTGTACATTTGCAAACACTAGCGATGTGCCCTAGTCCATGTCTAATGCTAGTTGGAGAGTGTGTTTGTCCTTCAACACACATTGTAAGTGGAGTTTGCCATGACATATGTCATGGTTAGTATACTGTGCCTCTGTCTACCTGTGACATGACAGTGATACCCAGGATAAAGCTACCATCTCCCATCCACTCATCAAGATTCCTATTGAGGAAGATTGATAAGTGACTCTATGGGTAGCCTGTACTGGGGCTTCACTCATGGGTGGGGGTGGCTTCTGTGTTATGGATCATGCAGTACAGCTTGTCCTATGTAAGTCAGTGCTGGGGTTCAGGTCTCTCATGTGCATAGCTCACTGCCATTCAGATTGTACAAGGTGCAGCATGTTTATTGATACCAGCAACACAGGCAACACATGGCATCTGTGCAAGCTCTTTGATACTCCTGGTGAGGTACTGTTGGGGACTTTACGGTTGATGGAGATGTCTGCTGAGGTACATCCCACAGGGGCTATTGTAGTCAATTGTACCACTGATGAAGGATGACTGCAGAGCCACAATGACCTCCCCTTATCTAGATCTGACAACCTTCATGATTAGGTGGGTATATGGTATGTTTCTGTAAACACTACAGCACATGTTTGTCCACTGCAGGATATCTATCACCTTGTGTCCCCAGGTCTCTCATTACATGTTAACTACATAATGGGTTAACACCTATGTGGTAATTGGTGGGCACTTACTGTATATCCACGGGGTTGACTATACACGTTTCTGCAATTAGCTTGCTGACATGGCTATGGCACCAGTTGTCTGTTTCTATGTGGCCCTTTTGTGGGATGCTTGTGTCAGCTGGTGGATCATATGTGGTGAGCAGTTTGTAGTCCTCTGCAAACATGTTCGGACACAGTCCTTCCATGTTTGCCTGTACCTATGGGACATATATACCAGACGAGGGAGATCCCAGGACCAAGCCTTGTGGGATGCCAGTTATATCTGGTTTGTAGTCTGACATGGCTGCAGCATGTCTGACCATGTCTGTTCTGTCCTTGGTCTGGTTTGCAACCCCTCTACTGACATAGGGGTTTATATTTAAGCTGGTGAGCTTATCTATAATGAACACGTAGGGTATTGTATAGAAGCCTTTGCAAGGTCCAGCTACGCTGTGTGGACCACATTGCCCTCATCAATGACCTTAATGACTGTTTCAATTGAGTCAAACATGTTTAGGGGCAGGATCTGCACTTAAGAAAGCCACACTGGGTAGGGTCCGGTGTCAGTAGGTCCCCAATATCTTTATGTCTGTGGTACATGCTGATCCTTTCCATAGCTGTGCAGACCGAGCTTCTCAGGATTCTGGGGTAGTAGTTTTCAGTATCCATTCAGGCAACACCTTTGTTGAGAAGGACCACTGTTGTTGTACACTGCTCTTTGGGTACATATTCTGTGGTAAGGCTGACATTGAGCAGTAGTGTGGTTTGGCATTCCATTCATCTTGGAGTCCATGTTGCACTAAGCCCAGGACACCATCTCATACCATTGCTGCTGTGTGTTTTGCTTTGTAGATGTTGGCTGTTACCTCAGCATCTGCAATGTCAGGGGCCAGCAGTCTGCTGGGATAGATATTCTGCATTCGGGGGGGGGGGGGTTGCACTGCACCTGTCAGGATGTATGTTGGCAATATGTGTGTGTGTTTGTGATATTTGTGTGATTCAGAGCATATCTGTGAATTCCCAACATGGTTCCTACCATCAGTTGTGAAAGCCTTGGGATTATCCTTAGTGTCCTGTACAATTTGTTACTTCATAGGTTCATAGGTTCATACTAGGCTATCCACCCTAGGGCATTTGTTAGCCTAGCCAGAGTGTGTGTGGCTTTTGCCACCCCTTGCTATGTGAATATTATGGCCATTTATGATTTGCTTTGCTGTGCCTCTGTCTGGACATGACACAGTGAAGAGCCCAGTGTAACTCTACAATCATCCATCCACTTGGCAAGATTCCTGTTGAAGAGTGTCAGTGAGGGGCTCTGCCTAACATGGAGTGGGATTCTGGTCCAGGGTGTGGGGAGCCTCTGGATTATGTATCTGTCCCACCAGCACATCCTATTTCATTATTTGTTGAGGTTGACATCTCTCACTCTCACAGCTCCGATGGATTTGAGTTTTCTGGGGTGGAGCATGTCCATTACTCCTGTGTTGGGCATGGCCTTCTACAACAGGCATGCAATGCCTCTGTGTAGGCAGTATGTGACTGCATTCAGCTGGGGTGTCTACAGCCAGGCAGCATATGACATATATTTGAGACCCTTTATCCTCTTGGTGAGGTACCTTTGAGGTCTTTCTAACTGCTGCAGGTGTCAGGTAAGGTACATCCCATATGAGGCATTGTACTAGATTATGGGTGTGATTAGAGAACAGTATAGGGGCACAATGACCTCTGTTGACGTAGATGTGAATCCTTTCCTGATACGGTGTCAAATGTAGACAGTCTTCCTAGCCACATTGGCAATGTGGGTGTCACATAACAGGTTACTGTCCACTTGTGTCCCTAGGTCCCTGGTTACTCCTTCCATACATAATGGTTTACCACCTATGTGGTAATTTGTGGTACCTTGTTTGGTATTTGGTGGGACATTCATACTGTCCAGTGTCTTCAGGATGGCTGGGTGGGGTTCCTGTGTGTGAGAGTGTGGTCTGTAGCATGCTACAGACTGTACAGCAGTCTTGCCTACAGTTAGTTGCACATGGGTGGACTGCAATGCCTTGTGCATTGTCAGTTACCTGGACGTATGGGTGTCTGTGCTGAATATGGATACTCACCCTCCTTTTATGTTTTGTTCCAGGTTTTGGGGCCATGACACATGATACGTGGTATAACCTGGTAGTGCTGGTGTGCTGTCAGGAGGCTTGCAGCAGGTTTCTGTCACTGCACAGACATCGATGTTCTCCATACTGGGGATGGCCTTGGGAGCATGCATATTGGGGTTTACACATCTGGCATTGGTCAGCATTACCCTTATGTTTCTTTCCACTTATGTTTTCTAGGGTGGTGGGTCAGTCTTTTCAGCCTTGCCTACAAAAGGCTCTATGGAGGTGGCAAAGGCCTTATCCAATATTCAGACGCCCAGGGGTAACAGGTGCAAGCCATCCCAAGAACAGCTGCGTGGCTTGTCAAGCATGACATCCCAAGCAGACAGACATTGGATCCCCTTGGAATGACACCAGTAAGTGTGCCACTTGCTATGACTGATCATTCCGTGTTTGTACTGTGGCATTATTCTTGGTAAGGGTAGGATGCTGCAAACGGTGAGTGTCATACCGGCCTGGACTACATAATCAGAGAGCTCATCTATGTCTCTTTTCATGTAGTCTAGGGAGGTACATCTCAGGTCATTCACACCAGCATGGACTATGACTGCATCATATTTCTACTTGCTTTGGAGTGACCTGCATACTTCTGTTATGTGGCGTATTGTGGCAGCCTACAGGCAGCTTACTGTACCCTTTCCCTTGTTCAGTCTGGTGTGCGGGACAGCAGTGTGTCTGACTATGGAGTCACCTATTACAACTGTATCAGGCATGTTGTTTCTCCTTCTGGCCTGTGACTGTTTGGCACACCAGCTTTGTGTACTATGTGTTGCATGTGCTATGTTTGGAGGTTGTTTGATTGGGTGTCTGCTTTAGAGGCCTCTGTTGGTGTGCTGTGTTTGTAATTTGTGCCTCCGGGAATGTTTTTCTGTGTTTATGTGTTTGGTTTGCAGTTGTGATAGGTCTATGTGGGACTGTGTTTGTGGTGTGTGTGGTTACCTTCTCCTCCTGACTAGTTTTGGGAGTACTGAGTTGAGGGAGCTCAGACTCCAGTTTGGATAGCTGGTTGCATCTCTCACATATATTTGTATTTCTTGGGTGGAGTTGGGGTTGTCTGTGTACTTGGGGCAGGTGTAACATTGCCTCAGGATTCACAGATTCAACTTGTTGTGGCTGGCCTTAGTGGATTGTATGTGTGGACAGATTTTATTGCCATACTACTGATCAGTGATTACTTCATTGTTTATGTTTGCTCTATCATGTAGTAGCTTCCTCATTCTCTTGCATGGTTTGGTTATGGCTGGTGTCCACCATGCCAGATTCCTGCATGTATGGCATTGTGTCTTGTTTTAATTTAGGATTGCATAATCCAAGCATTCCTGGCAGTGTTCATGGAATGGCTGTATTACAGGTTCTGAGGTGTGGCCCATATTTTGCACCTGCACAGGACCTTTAATGGATTCCACATCAGTTTGGAGGAGTGCAAATATTGCTTTACACATGTTTTCCACTGTGGTTTTCTGGCCAGGGACTGTGGTCAGGATTTGTATATCCAGTGTGATTACTCTATGGTCTGGTTTTACCAGTGAGCAATACACTTCTCGTCTTGCCATCCAGTACCCATGTTGCTGATTATCACATCCAGTATGCTTACCCCTCTTGTGGGAGTGGTGCGTTGTTCCTGGGCCTTTTGGTTTATGGATTCTATGAACTTTTGTCCTACACTGTTGGAGATAGTATAATGCTCCCAGTCTATGTCTGGGTATTTTCAGTCACCCAATATAATGTGGTTTGGAGGACTTGATATATTCATGTATTCCAGCATAGGCCAGGTGCAGTTCCTGGTGTTGGGACAGTAGTCTGTAGCAGGCTATAAACTGGGGGGCAGTTTTAGCCACTGTTACTTGACCATGGCTAGTCCATGCTGCTTTCTGTTGTGGTACCAACATGGGGTGTGGTTATCCTTGACAATTCTTGCTAGTCACCCTCCTTTTGTAGCTTGTTCCATGTTTTGAGGCTGTACAGCACAGTATGAGGTGTAACCTGGTAGTGTTAGGGTGCTGTTGTGAGCCTTGGCTCAGTTTTCTGTTACAGCGCAGATATCACCATTCTCCATACTGGGTGAGTTTAGACTGCATGCATCTTGCTGTTTCAACTTATCCCTTATCTTATTCTTATCCCTTCTGATACCTATGGAGATAGGTTTGTGTTTTGAGCCTTACCTATTCAGGGCACACTGTGGGTAACAACAGCCTTTGCCAGTATCCATACGGCCTGCACTGATAGGTGCATGCCAGTCCTAGCAGGTGGTGCATCATGTCATGCTCAGCATGTCATCCCAGACTGGCACACATTGGATCCCTTTTGACTAACTGCGATACTTCCGTCAATTATTGCACTTGATCATCTCATTGTCATGTTGTGGCATGATGCTTGGTGAGGGTAGGATGTTAGTCAGGGTCCTCAGGTGTGCATATAGTACATGGTGTTACATTACTTAACACATAGCATTCATGCCTCAGGTGGTGCTGCAGGGCTGCCTCTGTCGGATGCGCATATTACACTTCCCTGTACATGTTTGAGAGCAGGTTGTGTCATGTTAGGCATCCCTGTTACTATATGAGTGAGTCAGAGAGGGTATCATTCCCAGGGTTCCTACTGAGCCAGTGTATGTGCTATCGTTGCCTCTTTGCCAAGGCCAGGGCATACTGGGCACGCCTCCTTCTGCCTACTGGGGCAGGCTCAGGTTGTTCCTCCTCCGAGTCACGCTCTGCCTGTGATGGCCTTGGCAATGGTGGGGGCTGTTTGGCCCGGCCCTATGCTGGTCCTGCTGCAGCTGTTTTCGCAAGATCATATTATGTAGCATAGCACATACCATGACAATTTGGGTACATGTAGTTGGTGTGTACTGCAAGGCTCCACCAGATGTGTCCAGACACGGAACCGTGACTTGAGCAGCCCAAACACACGCTCTATTACATTACGTGTTTGTGCGTGTGCCTCATTATGGCGTTCCTGTTCAGGTGTGTGTGCGTTTCTGATGGGTGTCATCAGCCACGGCTCCAGTGCATAACCTGCATCCCCACTAGGTGTCCATGCGGGATGTCCCCATTGGCAAATGTCTGGTACAGCTGCGTCAAATGCCAGATGTGGGAATCATGGTAGCTCCCAGGACAGCCAGCACACACATTCATTATTATGCCCTGGGCATCACACACGACCTGGCAGTTGATGGAGGAAGCCCTTGCGGTTGATGTATGCCCTACCCGCTCACCGGCTGGTGCTTTGATGCGTATGTGCGTGCAGTCTATTGCACCCACTACCTCAGGGTATTCCGCTATTTGCTGGAAGAGACGCATATTGCTGGCCAATACCTCACGGGCATTGGGGAAATATACATGATCACCGACATGTGCTGACATGGCATCCAGGAACTGGTGCAGTACCCTGGAGGCTGATGCCTGTGATATCCCCATCATATCACCAGTTGGTCTCTGGAAGGTACCTGTTGCTAGTATTCTTAGGCCAACACATACCTTGGTTTCCACTGGGATGGGTTCCCCTCTGTTGGTTCTGTGTGTGAGGCGTGGCCTGCACAGCTCCACTATTTGCTGCAGGAGGTCTCTGTCCACTCTATAGCTCTACTATCTCCAGCTCATGTAACCCGTGGTAGGTGACCCTGGGCCTGTACACTCTTCTCCGTCTCCTCACTGTGGGTTGTCTGGCACCATCTGCATTGTCACCACCCTCAGCAAGTCGCCTATGTCTCATTATGACAGCTATGGCAGCCCCTAACATTTCTGCTCTGAGTTCAGCTTTTTCAGTTTTCACTTCTGATAACTTAACTCCTGTCTTGCAGTGTCTCTTGAGAGAAACATCCTGCACTGCTGTTTGCAGAGTTTTAAGTGCTGGGCTGGGCTACTATTCTGCCTGTGTAATTGCCTGCATCTAATTGTTTTCACCTGCTAGCTCCAGCAGTATTCCCTGCTAGCTTCCTACTAAATCTGTTGCTTCCTTTTTCCTTTCTGTTTCCTCAGGGTGGAGCCATGTGTAAACCAGCAGAAACACGCTCACAGTGGCTTACACGCGTGCACACATACTTACACGGTTCAGAATCTGCTTATTCAGATTAAAACGCATGCACGCCCGTGCAAACAGTGTTAAACATCTCCCAACACGCTCCCACATGCTCAGTCTGTCTTACACGCGCGCACACTGCCTTACTCGCGCTTCATGGCGCACACACACATCCAGCAAGAAACTTTGGTGTAGGCAACAGTGTACACCTTCCATTTCTTGACTTTCTCATGCTTAGTTAGTGGCACACCTCTTTCCATGATATCTGTTTGACATCTGTCATGTAACTCTGACCTCCAATGAACTGCATTTCTTTCTACCATTCCCCCCTGTGATGTCACCTATCTCCTACTCTGTTCCTCCCCTTCTGTAACTCTTACACTACTCAGACTGTGCTCATTTGCTATGTGACAGTGGAATTCAGTATCCTTACACTCATTTGCATCAGATTGCCTACTAATGCTTAGTTACATGTCTTAGACTCAGCTTCCCCCCTTAGCAACCACTACACGGTGGCCATGTTGGTTTTGGTCTGCTGGTCCCTGCATTGACATTCCATGTATTGCATAAAACCTACATTTGTAGGTTTAAAACCTTCGTTTTTATGTTTTATACAGCGCAGCCCATTTGCGCGGGGCTGCGCTGGGTTTAAACATCGGCAATCGCCGAAAAAAAATTATATTTTTAATATATTTGCATCAGGTTACTTTGCCAATGGCCACATATTTGGCCATTGGCATGCTGCCTGACACATATGCACCCTTTATTTGGAGCTGACATGGCTCCATTACAGTTTTTGCAGAAACGTACTCAGTTGTCAACTGAGTACATTTCTGCAGCTAAAACGGCTCTTACACGGGCTGTTCTGGGCTTCCTGGATCGCTAATCATCCTCATTTGCATGCTATTCGGCTGCAAGTGAGGTGATTAGCTTATCCACGCCCACTCCGTGTAAGAGCCGTTTTAGCTTGTCTCTTACACGGACTTTGGGCTGTTCCTGGATTGCGAAGGCTGCATGGAGTCTTACACTACTCTTAGACTCCATGCAAGCCTTCATGAATCCGGCCCAGTGTCTTAATACTTACCAGTGCATAGGAAGAGCAAATGTGTACAGCATTCCTTTCTGATTAGTTCAGATCTTTAGATGTCTCTTGGTTTCATCAGAATACGTGCATATGCAAGTCTGTCTTCTAGAATACCTAACTGGCACAGAACAACATACATTCCTTGACCTACATAAAAATGTAAAGGTCCTTTTTGTAGGATACAGTTGCTGAAGATTAGTTTCAAACCAGCCTTGGATGCATATTCTGAGAGATCCACCATGTTTCTCTTCTTAAATTCCAAGGATGTCTGTCTCAAATCATTCACTCCCATGGATACAACAGCCTTGTTGTATGTGTTGCTGAGATAGGGGACTTGAGTGCCCTAGTAACCTGTTCAATACAGTGACATTAGAGTCAGTTTAGGATCATGCTTACTCAGCCCATTGAGTGGTGCATCGTTGTGTCTCACTAAGCACTCACCTATAACTAAGACATTTCCATGTGTAGTGACATGCTTAAGCTGCCCTGAGGGCTTAGACATGGAAACTACATGTAAGTGTTGGATGGTACTACATGTGCAGCTGGTCTGTATATTGCTGAAGGATTTAAGTCTGACCTACATCATGGAGGCCTTTGAGACTTGCACAGTGATTTCCTGTGTACCTGAATGTACGGAAACTTACTATTTGAAGAGTGATGTGAAGTCGGCTTAAGTGCTAATAACTAAATTAAAATATTATCTCAAGACCCCAAAAGAACCAAGACATAACTTGATTGCTTTTCTCTTATATATTAATGTATTTTGTGTTTTTACTTATATTAATGTATTTTGTATTTATTTCTTATATATTAATGTATTTTGTATTTATTGATTTTATCTATTTACTGATTTACTGATATACATGTATCATTTCTCATTTTTTATAATATTGGTAACTACAAGGTATTACATGTATAATATTAAATGTAATATTATATGTATATACACATGTATCACACATTCCATATACAAGGGTGTCCCATCACTACCCATCTTATAACCAATTTATATTAACTAGACAGAATATTGGTTTTATTGTTTTGAATTTTTTATTGTGCGAAGATTTTGAAATATATATATATATATATACTATACAGTATTTATTTATTAATTATTATTAATTATTTATTTATATAGATATAGATATATTATCACTCTATTTATGTACTTTAAGATTTTAATTATTACATCTTTAAAGGAGTTTTCTGGGGATGTGTATATTTGGTTACTTTACAAATTTGTACTTTATATGCCCAGCCCACTAGAATAATATTTTGAACTGATTGTTGAATTAATTGTTTAATTGTTTCATTGTTTTATTGTTTTATTGTGTAATTGGTTTTAATGGGCTTCCATACAAATGTAGTGTTGGAAGCATTTATGAATGGATTCTGAAGAGGTCTCCGGTGTGGAGACGAAAGCGCTAAATCCTGTTTTTACACCAATAAAAGGTTATTCTATACTTTTAGAATTGGGACTTGAATTATTGGTTGACACCACTGTTTAGGAAGACTGTCTTTATTGACACCGTTCTGCTGCTGCTTTTTGGTTACCTACACTTTTTAAGTCGGCTTAAGTGCTAATAACATTGCGGGTGCTGACAATATGCATTGATGAGAGGCTAACCTCCAGATTAAGTGCCTGCATCTCCGATAAGCAGATTCAGTATGTGGCAGGAGTAAGCATATAGCAGTTAATGCACTGCCTCAGGGTGCTTAATGCTAAAAGCCTGGCAACTGATGGTGTAAATGCCAATTATGGTCTCATGGTTTCCAGAATATGGTATATAATGACAAGCTGTCTGTTGTAAGGTAGGAGTTATGTGAGCTGAACTGTGCTCCTAACAGTAGCTCGGGTAATATGCTGATAGACTTAAAAGGCTAGAAGTTAAACTGTGCAGTAACCTGCCGGCACACTTATAAGGAAGGACTCTTTTGAGTTTAAACTGGTGCTTAGCACCACAGTAATGCTATAACTAGGTACCACAAGGTCAATGGCATTACTAGATGTGTTGTAAATCTACTGTTGGTCCAGTGTTGCATCGCCACCTCTGTTTCACTTTTCTCAATGGCACAGCTGGCATCATAGTCAAGGTCTCCATCTCCCAGGTTGGGATAATGAGGAAAGCAGTGCATTCTGGCATTCAGGTAGCAGTTGCAGGACTTAACGAGATAAAGCAAGACAATATTAGCTGGTGTTGATAATAGGAGACCCGATTGCACATATCGAGACAGACAGAACGAGATATGTGGATCGCCTTGGTTTACATAGGTGGGGCAACAGGAATAAAGAAGAAGAGGCTATTCTAGATCCCTTTATAGAAAATAGCTTCTTGATGGCCAACACATGGTTCAGCAAGAGATAGTGACAACATCACATATAAAAGTGGCCAACAGGCAACTTTGGTAGACTTCCTCCTAGTAAGCAAAGGATACTGGAGTAGAATCAGAAACTGCAAAGTCATCCCCACTGAAGCAGTCAGCTCACAGCACAAACCATTGGTTGCTATAATCAGCAGCAACCAGAGGTTAGATAAGGCTTTAAGGACAACAGAGACTTAGCTGAAGCTGGGAAGTTGACTGGATAGAAAATAGAAGGGTTTGAGGAAATACTCAGGACTTTAGCACCTCAAGAAGTAAAGGAAATAGGTGGAGTTGAAGAAGAATGGCAATGCCTCAAAACAGGATGTGTGAGGACTACAGAACAGATATGCAGCACAGCAGTAATCTCTGTATTAATGAAAGGTGTCACATGGCAGACATTTAAAGGAGCAGTACTACTGCAATGAATGAATACATTTCAATTGTTTTCACAAATTGTTTTTGCAGTAGTGCAAGTCCCTTTACACTCCCATAAGTCTTACTTTGCCACCACCCCCCCCCCCATTATGCCAGTAACAACTCTTCATTTAATCTCTGAAAAGAGAGAATTCAAGTATTCTTTGTCAGTGT
The DNA here is from genome assembly GCF_019279795.1 of Protopterus annectens. Taxonomy (NCBI): domain Eukaryota; kingdom Metazoa; phylum Chordata; order Ceratodontiformes; family Protopteridae; genus Protopterus; species Protopterus annectens. Next base: position 1,767,674,161 of record NC_056732.1, read on the forward strand.
AGTCAGGAGTTCATAAGTTCAGGGAATGTATATGACTATAGCCCTCCACATGGTGAAGAGCATATTGATTGTCTTTCAGAACAAATAACATTTGTAGGATCCCTAAGACAAAATAGCAATGATTTGATATGACTGCAAACTGCTTTTCACCTTTCTGTTAATGTCGCGTGTCAGACTGTGGTATAAAAGAATGTGGCTTGGCTTCATGAACACCTACACTTCACTGTAAGCACGGGTGTGCATCATGCAGCAGCAGGCATGCTGTTTGGTCTTCATTAAGTGAGTGGCAGAATATGCTAATGAAGGCATAAGTAAGTGAAATACATGCTAATTAAGCATTTCATCATGATGGAGGTATTCAGGAATGTATACAGCGCTCATGTGCATGTGGTTCTCCCTTTTGGCCTCAACTCCAATACTCCTTGGAATATAGCTACAAACAGACTTATAAAAATGAAAAATATTTGCTGCTGCTATCATTAACCTGTATGTGCAACAGGCTTTAATACAAGGTGCTGCTGCTGCTGCCAGACCCTGGCCTACAGTGATACAGGGAGGACAGGGATACCCTAGATGAAATATGCATCCTCTGTTGCCTTCACCTGAGCCCCCAGGGAAATCATGGAGAACACATCCCAGTAGAAAACAAGGTATGCGTAACATTACTTATAATAGCTACAGGCATTTTTCAGAGTCCAACAGGGGATAAGTTAGGGGTGACACAAGCATCATCTTTAAGAATATTATATCAATTTCTAAATGCAATGCTACACGGAAATCATGGAGAACACATCCATAATAGCTACAGGCATTTTTCAGAGTCCAACAGGGGATAAGTTAGGGGTGACACAAGCATCATCTTTAAGAATATTATATCAATTTCTAAATGCAATGCTACAGCATGTAAGGGATCACATCTGGTTTCCACGTACCCCAGAGGAGAGAGCAACAACCATGCAACATCTCTATGCAATACCACACTTCCCTGAGGTTCTGCAGGCCATAGATTGCACACACATAGAAATAAAAGTACCACCTGGTGAACAGGGCGAACAGGGAAAGAGGTACATCAACAGGAAAGGATATTACTCTATCAACTGTCAGGTGGTCTGTAATATCCAAGGGATCATCTACAGTGTGTGTGTGTGTGTGTGTGTGTGTGTGTGTGTGTGTGTGTGTGTGTGTGTGTGTGTGTGTGTGTGTGTGTGTGCAGGTTATCCTGGCAGTTTTCATGACTCTATAGTAAAGACAAAATAGTCAGCACCCACACTCAGCTCTCCAATAAAGTTCTTTAATATTACAATGAAATTATATTATAAATAACCACATCCAAAAATGAAAAAAAATGCTTATGGCATACCGGTTTTGGCTGTAAGCCTATATCAGTACAATAAACCATTACCACCAAAATGACATTAAATACAGTTCCCAAAACAGCTGTTGGTTGTTACAACTGCTCATTAAGACCTGGTGCAAATAAGGTCCCTAATTTAATAATACTTCTTCTTCTTCTTTCGGCTGCTCCCATTAGGGGTTGCCACAGCAGATCAACTGTCTCCATTTCTTCCAGTCCTCTGCATCTTGCTCTGTCACACCAACCACCTGCATGTCCTCTCTCACCACATCCATAAACCTTATCTTAGGCCTTCCTCTTTTCCTGTTACCTGGCAGCTTCATCCTTAGCATCTTTTTTCCAATATACTCTGCATTCCTCCTCAGCACATGTCCAAACCAATGTAATCTTGCCTCTCTGGCTTTGTCTCCAAACCTTTCAACCTGGGTTGACCATCTAATATACTTATTCCTAATTCTGTCTATCCTTGTCACACCCAGTGCAAATCTTAACATCTTCAACTCTGCCACGTCAAGCTCTGACTCCAGCCTTTTTGTCAATGCCACTGTCTCCAACCCATATAAAATAGCTGGTCTGACTACCCTCTTGTAGACCTTCCCTTTCACTCTTACTGGTACTCGTCTGTCACAAATAACTTCTGACACTCTTCTCCACCCACTCCATCCTGCCTGTACTCTCTTCTTCACCTCTCTTCCACACTCACCATTACTATGAACTGTTGATCCCAAGTACTTAAACTCATCCACCTTTGCCACCTCTACTCCCTGCAGCCTCACCATTCCTCTATCCTCCCTCTCATTCACACACATATATTCTGTCTTAGTCCTGCTGACCTTCATTCCTCTTCTCTCTAGAGCATATCTCCACCTCTCCAGGGTCTCCTCCACCTGTTTCCTACTCTCACTGCAGATCACAATGTCATCTGCAAACATCATAGTCCACAGGGACTTCTGTCTGATCTCGTCTGTCAATCTGTCCATCACCGTTGCAAATAAGAAAGGGCTCAGAGCTGATCCTTGATGTAATCCCACCTCCACCTTAAACGCATCCATCACTCCCACTGCAGACCTCACCACTGTCACACTACCCTCGTACATATCCTGTACCACTCTTACATACTTCTCTGACACTCCTGACTTCCTCATACAATGCCACAACTCCTCTCTAGGCACCCTGTCATATGCTTTCTCTAAATCCACAAAGACACAATGCAACTCCTTCTGACCTTCTCTGTACTTCCCCATCAACACTCTCATTGCAAACATTGCATCTGTAGTGCTCTTTCCTGGCATGAAACCATACTGCTGATCACTAATCATCACCTCCCTTCTTAACCTAGCTTCCACTACTCGTTCCCATAACTTCATGCTGTGACTGATCAGTTTAATCCCTCTGTAGTTACTACAGCTCTGCACATCACCCTTATTCTTAAAAATCGATGCCAAAACACCTTTTCTCCATTCCTCAGGCATCCTCTCACTTTCCAAGATTTCATTAAACAATCTAGTTAAAAACTCCACTGCCATTTCATCTAAACACATCCATGCTTCCACAGGTATGTCATCTGGACCAACAGCCTTTGTGTTCTTCATCCTCTTCATAGCTATCCTTACTTCGTTCTTGCTAATTCACTGCACTTCATGATTCACTATCTGCACATCATCCAACCTTCTCTCCCTCTCATTCTCTTCATTCATCAATCCCTTAAAGTACTCTTTCCATCTGCTCAATACACTCTCCTCGCTTGTGAGTATGTTTCCCTCATTATCCTTTATCACCTTTACCTGCTGCACATCTTTCCTAGCTCGGTCCCTCCATCTAGCCAATCGGTACAGGTCCTTTTCTCCCTCCTTAGTGTCCAACCTTTTATACAACTCTTCATATGCCTTATCCTTAGCCTTCGCCACCTCTCTTTGCCATGCACTTCATCTCCTTATACTCTTGTCTACTTTCTTCATCTCTTTGACAATCCCACTTCTTCTTCACCAACCTCTTTCTCTGTATACTCTCCTGTACTTCTTCTTTCCACCACCAGGTCTCCTTGTCCTCCTTGCTCTTTCCAGATGTCACACCAAGCACCTTTCTAGCCATCTCTCTTACTAGCTCTGCTGTAGTTACCCAGCTATTCGGTAACTCTTCACAGCCACTCAGTGCCTGTCTTAACTCTTCCTTGAACATCACCTCACAATTACCCTTTTCAATTACCACCATTTGATCCTTGGTGCTGCCCTCACACTCATTCTCCTCTTCTTGATCATCAGTGTCATCCTACAAACCACCATCCTATGCTGCCTAACTACACTTTCCCCTGTCACCACTTTACAGTCTCCAACTTCCTTCAGGCTGGTCCTTCTACATAAGATATAATCCACCTGTGTGCATCTTCCTCCACTCTTGTATGTCACACTATGCTCCTTCCTTTTGTTAAAATACATATTCATCACAGCCATGTCCATCCTTTTCGCAAAATCCACTACCATCTGACCATCTGCATTCCTTTGCTTAACACCATACCTACCCATCACTTCTTTGTAATTTAATAATACAATATCCACAAATGTTGTAAGTTTGTTATTAAGGATAAATGTTTTACTTCTAAGAATAGCTCTACAGTTTTTGACAGCTTGTTATATGGAAATTGCAATACTGATTGGGTGGTATATTTGGCAACTTGTACTTGCTTAGTATTTTATGTTGGACAAACCTCAAGTCCTTTTAAATTCAAAATATCAGAACATTTGAGTGAAATTCAATGTGCAAAATCCACAAATGCATTATATAAACATACTTTGAAGCATGCTTCTGCACAGTTCACTTTTATTATTATTGATAACATTTGTTTTAATATTAATAACAAAGTTGGATGGCATGCCTTGTTAAATCATAAGGAACAAATGTGGATTATTAAATTAGGGGCATTATTTGCACCAGGTCTTAATGAGCAGTTGTAACAACCAATAGCTGTTTTGGGAACTGTATTTAACGTCATTTTGGTGGTAATGGTTTATTGCACTGATGAAGGCTTACAGCCGAAACCAGTATGCCATAAGCATTTTTTTTTTCCATTTTTGGATGTGATTATTTATAGTATAATTTCATTGTGATATTAAAGAACTTTATTTGAGAGCTCACTGTAGGTGCTGGCTATTTTGTCTTTACTATTTAGATTTTTTTTTGGGGGGGGGCTTTCACTGTTCTGTACTTTTGTGGGATTGTTTGAGCTTTTGGAAGTTTTCATGACTCCCACATATGGCACACCTGTGACCTATATGTAAGGTTTGCTTGGGTTGACTTTCCACAAGGGCATCTAGTGGGTATGTTGGTTAGACACTGGAACCTTGGCTCTTGACACCCATGAGAATCCCAGACACTCTCACTAAGCAAGAATGCAATGATGCACATGCTCAGACTAGGAATATTATAGAACATGTATTTCGCTTGCTCAAATCAAAGTTCTAATGTCTAGATACATCTGGTGGTACCTTGCAGTATGACCCAGGCATCTCTGTCACATCACTCACAGTCTGTACCATGTTACAGAATATAATTGTCAGGAAATAGCTGCAACAAGGACAGCAGGGCCATGGACCACAGTTTCCAGTATCACAGGCAGGGTCAGCATACAGATGAGGAGTTTAAGGAAGAACCATGGATAATCCTAGCAGATATAGGTGTGCACAATATGCCGTGGCCCTGGTTAAGAGGAACAGGATAGCACACACACTCACTACCTAAGGAAAAACCTAAGAAGCTAAGCACATACAAACAGTAAAAGTAAAACATGCAAAATTCAAAACCTTTACTTACCCATGCAATGGTTGTGTTCTGTGAGCATCTGATACAGTCAATCCCAGTAGACACAAGTTGTAGTAGCAGTATTAACCATGGTGAGCAATGAACCTGTTAAAAAGAGATATATAAATGATTACCCTCATATGCAAGTATTGTTTGTCAGTAAGATTAAACATAGCTCAAATGTAGAGGAATGTCAGCAGTAACTCATGAGTGATATCTGCAAAATAAATATGAATCTCCCCAATACTGTGCATCATGCATTAAAGCTGCCCAAAGTAGAGACCACCACATTACCAGTGCAATATTAGCATAATTTGCAGAAGGTGTTGAGCAGCAATAATTACCATCTAGGAGGACTGAATTACTAAAAATAAAAGTACAAACACAGGCTCAAGAAGCACATTACAAATCATTTTAAAATGAACATGAAAAAGAAAAAAAAATGATTCAATAAATTTAATTAAATGAAGCATCTGAGTATGCAGGCATTAGCTATCCATTCTGTGCATCAGACATAGGCAAACCTAAGTCACAAAGAAATGTGCAAAGGGCAGGCACAGTGTTCATCACTCGCACAGGGTGGGGGGAGGGGGTTACAGGAGGTCAAGCATGACATCAAAGAAGTGTGTGTGTGTGAGTGAGAATGCAGGTTATCAGCAAGTGTCCATTGCCAGGGCCAGTAGCAACAGATTTAAACCATTCACTAGTAACGTTCATATACTTGTTTTTGTGTGAGATGGTATTACCAAGATGGTTCTAATGTGTGTGGGTCTGCAAGAACATAATCAAAGCACTTATTATAGTACTACACTCTGGCATCTCAGACAAGTGTGAACTGTGCATGGTAGAAGATTGAGTTCAATGTCACCACTCCAAAACCATGAGAACTACCTGTGCCAGGGCTTGCACTGCTAGTTTTATGACCCTGGCTAGAAGTCGGGGTGCTGAATGTGAATAATGTCTGCTGGAAGAGCTGTCATCAAGACTAAGTCCATAACCACTAGCACATAGTCTAAGACACCTCAATCAGTGACACAGCAGTGAAAGTAGTGCCACTATGGGAACAGGATCTGGCGCAGCCGCATCAGCTAATACCTAATGGTGTAGCAGCTCTCTGGCCATGTGGATGTTGACCCTTCCCCAGTAGATGTTCCATTATGGACACTGCCCGATCCACTGTGTCATTTATTTGATCCAAGTAGTAACCCACATGGCTCAGGCGTCACATGTATGAATGCACAACATGCAGCTCTCTATCTCTTCAGAGGCCCTTGTGGAATGGGCTTGTGCCTCCATGATGGCCTGCACATATGTTGAGTGTCACCCATTGATGCACCAACATCATGAGCAGCAGGCCTGCTCTGAGCAGCTCTACCAAAACCCCTGTGTAGTTCTTCATCCTCTTCATGGTTGGGGGGACTCAACCAGCTCTGCAGCTGGAGAAACTTCACTACTCCGATCAACTGTGTCACCCTCAGCCTATTCACTCTTAGATGGCTCCATGTCAAGGGTATGTGTAGACATATTGACTTTCTCCAAACTCTGGGAAGGGTATGTGGGAGACACAACTTCAGTGTTAGACCGATCCTCTGAAACCCGAGATCATGTTTCTTCACCACCGCCATCATGATTAGAATCTACTGAAACTCCAACATCTGGCAGTAGGAGTTCAACATTGCTGGTGGGAGCCTCTCCTGTGATTAAAGGAATAAAACACAAGAAAGAAATACAGGAATAAGTTATCAGACTTATGTTATGCTACCATGAGCTAAGTAATAATTGATGCAAGTGTAATTAAAAATGAATTAATGTAGACTTCAGCAGACATTCCTTACATTAATATTAGGAAAAAAAAGTAAGAGCCATACCATTTGCAGGTGATTATGGTACCTAGACAAGCAAAATAGAGATGGAAATAGGGATGATAAGCATTATTATGAAGATGGCACAATGAACAGAAACCTGAAATACCTGACATACTTCTACATATTACTAGAAATGCTATGCACTTATATCTCTAGCCATTCCCTTTCACCTATCCATCTCTCCCCTCTTATGTCTGTCTGTCTCACTGTCTCTCTCTCCCCTCTCACTCAATATATAGAAAAGATACTTAAATGCATACCTGGAGCTTTACCAGTAGACGCCATATGGTCATCCTCCACCTTAGCACTGATGTCAAAAGCTACTTTAGGAACCCCTGCTGAGCTGCCTGGATCCCTTACTGTGGACAGGACCTCCTCCATCACAGTCAGTGGTGTTTCAGTAGCAAGACTGCCACCAGAAGCCCTCTGATCTCATGCTATAGCAAGGGATCTTTTCTTGGCTTTGGTGATAATGTCACTGACAAGATGTCTGATGGTGCCATAATCATGGCTACGGCCACCCACAGCATTAATGTCATTGATCACCTGCTGCCAGATATAGTTACGGAAGGGATTTCCAGCTAAGACTTTCTCTAATATGCATGATCCATGCTGATAGGGTGCCTGCACTATTACTACATTCTCAGCCACTGAGAAGGCAGGTTTAATTGGGCCAGATTTCTTTGGAGCCATTTTTTTTTTTCTTTGGCTTTTGGTGCAAGTGGGGTTTACCCCCCCACTCCTGAAGGGCCTTAGTGTCTTACAGGACTTGGTTAACTTGGAGTCTTACACTACTCTTAGACTCCATGCAAGCCTTCGTGAATCCGGCCCAGTGTCTTAATACTTACCAGTGCATGGGAAGAGCAAATGTACAGCATTCCTTTCTGATTAGTTCAGATCTTTAGATGTCTCTTGGTTTCATCAGAATACGTGCATATGCAAGGCTGCCTTCTAGAATACCTAACTGGCACAGAACAACATACATTCCTTGACCTACATAAAAATGTAAAGGTCCTTTTTGTAGGATACAGTTGCTGAAGATTAGTTTCAAACCAGCCTTGGATGCATATTCTGAGAGATCCACCATGTTTCTCTTCTTAAATTCCAAGGATGTCTGTCTCAAATCATTCACTCCCATGGATACAACAGCCTTGTTGTATGTGTTGCTGAGATAGGGGACTTGAGTGCCCTAGTAACCTGTTCAATACAGTGACATTAGAGTCAGTTTAGGATCATGCTTACTCAGTCCATTGAGTGGTGCATCGTTGTGTCGCACTAAGGACTCCCCTATGACTAAGACATTTCCATGTGTAGTGACATGCTTAAGCTGCCCTGAGCGCTTAGACATGGAAACTACATGTAAGTGTTGGATGGTACTACATGTGCAGCTGGTCTGTATATTGCTGAAGGATTTAAGTCTGACCTACATCATGGAGGCCTTTGAGACTTGCACAGTGATTTCCTGTGTACCTGAATGTACAGAAACTTACTATTTGAAGAGTGGTGTGAAGTCGACTTAAGTGCTAATAACTAAATTAAAATATTATCTCAAGACCCCAAAAGAACCAAGACATAACTTGATTGCTTTTCTCTTATATATTAATGTATTTTGTGTTTTTACTTATATTAATGTATTTTGTATTTATTTCTTATATATTAATGTATTTTGTATTTATTGATTTTATCTATTTACTGATTTACTGATATACATGTATCATTTCTCATTTTTTATAATATTGGTAACTACAAGGTATTACATGTATAATATTAAATGTAATATTATATGTATATACACAAGTATAACACATTCCATATACAAGGGTGTCCCATCACTACCCATCTTATAACCAATTTATATTAACTAGACAGAATATTGGTTTTATTGTTTTGAATTTTTTATTGTGCAAAGATTTTGAAATATATATATATATACTATACAGTATTTATTTATTAATTATTATTAATTATTTATTTATATAGACATATATATTATCACTCTATTTATGTACTTTAAGATTTTAATTATTACATCTTTAAAGGAGTTTTCTGGGGATGTGTATATTTGGTTACTTTACAAATTTGTACTTTACATGCCCAGCCCACTAGATTAATATTTTGAACTGATTGTTGAATGAATTGTTTAATTGTTTCATTGTTTTATTGTTTTATTGTGTAATTGGTTTTAATGGGCTTCCATACAAATGTAGGGTTGGAAGCATTTATGAATGGATTCTGAAGAGGTCTCCGGTGTGGAGACGAAAGCGCTAAATCCTGTTTTTACACCAGTAAAAGGTTATTCTATACTTTTAGAATTGGGACTTGAATTATTGGTTGACACCACTGTTTAGGAAGACTGCCTTTATTGACACCGTTCTGCTGCTGCTTTTTGGTTACCTACACTTTTTAAGTCGGCTTAAGTGCTAATAACATTGTGGGTGCTGACAATATGCATTGATGAGAGGCTAACCTCCAGATTAAGTGCCTGCATCTCTGATAAGCAGATTCAGTATGTGGCAGGAGTAAGCATATAGCAGTTAATGCACTGCCTCAGGGTGCTTAATGCTAAAAGCCTGGCAACTGATGGTGTAAATGCCAATTATGGTCTCATGGTTTCCAGAATATGGTATATAATGACAAGCTGTCTGTTGTAAGGTAGGAGTTATGTGAGCTGAACTGTGCTCCTAACAGTAGCTCGGGTAATATGCTGATAGACTTAAAAGGCTAGAAGTTAAACTGTGCAGTAACCTGCCGGCACACTTATAAGGAAGGACTCTTTTGAGTTTAAACTGGTGCTTAGCACCACAGTAATGCTATAACTAGGTACCACAAGGTCAATGGCATTACTAGATGTGTTATAAATCTACTGTTGGTCCAGTGTTGCATCGCCACCTCTGTTTCACTTTTCTCAATGGCACAGCTGGCATCATAGTCAAGGTCTCCATCTCCCAGGTTGGGATAATGAGGAAAGCAGTGCATTCTGGCATTCAGGTAGCAGTTGCAGGACTTAACGAGATAAAGCAAGACAATATTAGCTGGTGTTGATAATAGGAGACCCGATTGCACATATTGAGACAGACAGAACAAGATATGTGGATTGTCTGTGTTTACATAGGTGGGGCAACAGGAATAAAGAAGAAGAGGCTATTCTAGACCTCTTTATGGAAAATAGCTTCTTGATGGCCAACACATAGTTCAGCAAGAGACAGTGACAACATCACATATAAAAGTGGCCAACAGGCAACTTGGATAGACTTCCTCCTAGTAAGCAAAGGATACTGGAGTAGAATCATAAACTGCAAAGTCATCCCCACTGAAGCAGTCAGCTCACAGCACAAACCATTGGTTGCTATAATCAGCAGCAACCAGAGGTTAGATAAGGCTTTAAGGACAACAGAGACTTAGCTGAAGCTGGGAAGTTGACTGGATAGAAAATAGAAGGGTTTGAGGAAATACTCAGGGCTTTAGCACCTCAAGAAGTAAAGGAAATAGGTGGAGTTGAAGAAGAATGGCAATGCCTCAAAACAGCATGTGTGAGGACTACAGAACAGATATGCAGCACAGCAGTAATCTCTGTATTAATGAAAGGTGTCACATGGCAGACATTTAAAGGAGCAGTACTACTGCAATGAATGAATACATTTCAATTGTTTTCACAAATTGTTTTTGCAGTAGTGCAAGTCCCTTTACACTCCCATAAGTTTTACTTTGCCACCCCCCCCCCCCCATTATGCCAGTAACAACTCTTGAGTTCATTTAATCTCTGAGAAGAGAGAATTCAAGTATTCTTTGTCAGTGTAGTCAGGAGTTCATAAGTTCAGGGAATGTATATGACTATAGCCCTCCACATGGTGAAGAGCATATTGATTGTCTTTCAGAACAAATAACATTTGTAGGATCCCTAAGACAAAATAGCAGTGATTTGATATGACTGCAAACTGCTTTTCACCTTTCTTTTAATGTCGTGTGTCAGACTGTGGTATAAAAGAATGTGGCTTGGCTTCATGAACACCTACACTTCACTGTAAGCACGGGTGTGCATCATGCAGCAGCAGGCATGCTGTTTGGTCTTCATTAAGTGAGTGGCGGAATATGCTAATGAAGGCATAAGTAAGTGAAATACATGCTAATTAAGCATTTCATCATGATGGAGTTATTCAGGAATGTATACAGCGCTCATGTGCATGTGGTTCTCCCTTTTGGCCTCAACTCCAATACTCCTTGGAATATAGCTACAAACAGACTTATAAAAATGAAAAATATTTGCTGCTGCTATCATTAACCTGTATGTGCAACAGGCTTTAATACAAGGTGCTGCTGCTGCTGCCAGACCCTAGCCTACAGTGATACAGGGAGGACAGGGATACCCTAGATGAAATATGCATCCTCTGTTGCCTTCACCTGACCTGAGCCCCAGGAATCATGGAGAACACATCCCAGTAGAAACAAAGAATGCGGTTAACATTACTTATAATAGCTACAGGCATTTTTAAGTCAACAGGGGAGATAGTTAGGGGGTGACACAAGCATCATCTTTAATGCAATGCTACACCTGAGCCCCCAGGGAAATCATGGAGAACACATCCCAGTAGAAAACAAGGTATGCGTAACATTACTTATAATAGCTACAGGCATTTTTCAGAGTCCAACAGGGGATAAGTTAGGGGTGACACAAGCATCATCTTTAAGAATATTATATCAATTTCTAAATGCAATGCTACAGCATGTAAGGGATCACATCTGGTTTCCACGTACCCCAGAGGAGAGAACAACAACAATGCAACATTTCTATGCAATACCACACTTCCCTGAGGTTCTGCAGGCCATAGATTGCACACACATAGAAATAAAAGTACCACCTGGTGAACAGGGTGAACAGGGAAAGAGGTACATCAACAGGAAAGGATATTACTCTATCAACTGTCAGGTGGTCTGTAATATCCAAGGGATCATCTACAGTGTGTGTGTGTGTGTGTGTGTGTGTGTGTGTGTGTGTGTGTGTGTGTGTGTGTGTGTGTGTGTGTGTGTGTGCAGGTTATCCTGGCAGTTTTCATGAGTCTATAGTAAAGACAAAATAGTCAGCACCCACACTCAGCTCTCCAATAAAGTTCTTTAATATTACAATGAAATTATATTATAAATAACTACATCCAAAAATGAAAAAAAAATGCTTATGGCATACCGGTTTTGGCTGTAAGCCTATATCAGTACAATAAACCATTACCACCAAAATGACGTTAAATACAGTTCCCAAAACAGCTGTTGGTTGTTACAACTGCTCATTAAGACCTGGTGCAAATAAGGTCCCTAATTTAATAATACTTCTTCTTCTTTTTTCGGCTGCTCCCATTAGGGGTCGCCACAGCAGATCAACTGTCTCCATTTCTTTCTGTCCTCTGCATCTTGCTCTGTCACACCAACCACCTGCATGTCCTCTCTCACCACATCCATAAACCTTATCTTAGGCCTTTCTCTTTTCCTGTTACCTGGCAGCTTCATCCTTAGCATCTTTTTTCCAATATACTCTGCATTCCTCCTCAGCACATGTCCAAACCAATGTAATCTTGCCTCTCTGGCTTTGTCTCCAAACCTTCCAACCTGGGCTGACCCGCTAATATACTTATTCCTAATTCTGTCTATCCTCGTCACACCCAGTGCAAATCTTAACATCTTCAACTCTGCCACGTCAAGCTCTGACTCCAGCCTTTTTGTCAATGCTACTGTCTCCAACCCATATAAAATAGCTGGTCTGACTACCCTCTTGTAGACCTTCCCTTTCACTCTTACTGGTACTCGTCTGTCACAAATCACTCCTGACACTCTTCTCCACCCACTCCATCCTGCCTGTACTCTCTTCTTCACCTCTCTTCCACACTCACCATTACTATGAACTGTTGATCCCAAGTACTTAAACTCATCCACCTTTGCCACCTCTACTCCCTGCATCCTCACCATTCCTCTATCCTCCCTCTCATTCACACACATATATTCTGTCTTAGTCCTGCTGACCTTCATTCCTCTTCTCTCTAGAGCATATCTCCACCTCTCCAGGGTCTCCTCCACCTGTTTCCTACTCTCACTACAGATCACAATGTCATCTGCAAACATCATAGTCCACAGGGACTTCTGTCTGATCTCGTCTGTCAACCTGTCCATCACCATTGCAAATAAGAAAGGGCTCAGAGCTGATCCTTGATGTAATCCCACCTCCACCTTAAACGCATCCATCACTCCCACTGCAGACCTCACCACTGTCACACTACCCTCGTACATATCCTGTACCACTCTTACATACTTCTCTGACACTCCTGACTTCCTCATACAATGCCACAACTCCTCTCTAGGCACCCTGTCATATGCTTTCTCTAAATCCACAAAGACACAATGCAACTCCTTCTGACCTTCTCTGTACTTCCCCATCAACACTCTCATTGCAAACATTGCATCTGTAGTGCTCTTTCCTGGCATGAAACCATACTGCTGATCACTAATCATCACCTCCCTTCTTAACCTAGCTTCCACTACTTGTTCCCATAACTTCATGCTGTGACTGATCAGCTTAATCCCTCTGTAGTTACTACAGCTCTGCACATCACCCTTATTCTTAAAAATCATTACCAAAACACTTTTTCTCCATTCCTCAGGCATCCTCTCACTTTCCAAGATTTCATTAAACAATCTAGTTAAAAACTCCACTGCCATTTCACCTAAACACATCCATGCTTCCACAGGTATGTCATCTGGACTAACAGCCTTTCTGTTCTTCATCCTCTTCATAGCTATCCTTACTTCATTCTTGCTAATTCACTGCACTTCATGATTCACTATCTGCACATCATCCAACCTTCTTTCCCTCTCATTCTCTTCATTCATCAACCCCTTAAAGTACTCTTTCCATCTGCTCAACACACTCTCTTTGCTTGTGAGTACGTTTCCCTCATTATCCTTTATCACCCTTACCTGCTGCACATCTTTACTAGCTCAGTTCCTCTATCTAGCCAATTGGTACAGGTCCTTTTCTCCCTCCTTAGTGTCCAACTTTTTATACAACTCTTCATAAGCTTTATCCTTAGCCTTCGCCACCTCTCTTTGCCATGCACTTCATTTCTTTATACTCTTGTCTACTTCCTTCATCTCTGTGACAATCCCACTTCTTCTTCACCAACCTCTTTCTCTGTATACTCTCCTGTACTTCTTCATTCCACCACCAGGTCTCCTTGTCCTCCTTGCTCTTTCCAGATGTCACACCAAGCACCTTTCTAGCCATCTCTCTTACTAGCTCTGTTGTAGTTACCCAACTATTCGGTAACTCTTCACAGCCACCCAGTGCCTGTCTTAACTCTTCCTTGAACATCACCTCACAATTACCCTTTTCAATTTCCACCATTTGATTCTTGGTGCTGCCCTCACACTCATTCTCCTCCTTGATAATCAGTGTCATCCTACAAACCACCATCCTATGCTGCCTAACTACACTTTCCCCTGTCACCACTTTACAGTCTCCAATCTCCTTCAGGCTGGTCCTTCTACATAAGACATAATCCACCTGTGTGCATCTTCCTCCACTCTTGTATGTCACACTATGCTCCTTCCTCTTGTTAAAATACATATTCATCACAGCCATGTCCATCCTTTTCGCAAAATCCACTACCATCTGACCATCTGCATTCCTTTGCTTAACACCATACCTACCCATCACTTCTTCGTAATTTAATAATACAATATCCACAAATGTTGTAAGTTTGTTATTAAGGATAAATGTTTTACTTCTAAGAATAGCTCTACAGTTTTTGACAGTTTGTTATATGGAAATTGCAATACTGATTGGGTGGTATATTTGGCAACTTGTACTTGCTTAGTATTTTATGTTGGGCAAACCTCAAGTCCTTTTAAATTCAAAATATCAGAACATTTGAGTGAAATTCAATGTGCAAAATCCACAAATGCGTTATATAAACATACTTTGAAGCATGCTTCTGCACAGTTCACTTTTATTATTATTGATAACATTTGTTTTAATATTAATAACAAAGTTGGATGGCATGCCTTGTTAAATCATAAGGAACAAATGTGGATTATTAAATTAGGGGCATTATTTGCACCAGGTCTTAATGAGCAGTTGTAACAACCAATAGCTGTTTTGGGAACTGTATTTAACGTCATTTTGGTGGTAATGGTTTATTGCACTGATGAAGGCTTACAGCCGAAACCAGTATGCCATAAGCATTTTTTTTCCATTTTTGGATGTGATTATTTATAGTATAATTTCATTGTGATATTAAAGAACTTTATTTGAGAGCTGACTTTAGGTGCTGGCTATTTTGTCTTTACTATTTAGTTTTTTTTTGGGGGGGGGGGCTTGCACTGTTCTGTACTTTTGTGGGATTGTGTGAGCTTTTGGAAGTTTTCATGACTCCCACATATGGCACACCTGTGACCTATATGTAAGGTTTGCTTGGGTTGACTTTCCACAAGGGCATCTAGTGGGTATGTTGGTTAGACACTGGAACCTTGGCCCTTGACACCCATGAGAACCCCAGACACTCTCACTAAGCAAGAATGCAATGATGCACATGCTCAGACTAGGAATATTATAGAGCATGTATTTCGCTTGCTCAAATCAAAGTTCTAATGTCTAGATACATCTGGTGGTACTTTGCAGTATGACCCAGGCATCTCTGTCAAATCACTCACAGTCTGTACCATGTTACATAATATAATTGTCAGGAAATAGCTGCAACAAGGACAGCAGGGCCATGGACCACAGTTTCCAGTATCACAGGCAGGGTCAGCATACAGATGAGGAGTTTAAGGAAGAACCATGGATAATCCTAGCAGATATAGGTGTGCACAATATGCAGTGGCCCTGGTTAAGAGGAACAGGATAGCACACACACTCACTACCTAAGGAAAAACCTAAGAAGCTAAGCACATACAAACAGTAAAAGTAAAACATGCAAAATTCAAAACCTTTACTTACCCATGCAATGGTTGTGTTCTGTGAGCATCTGATACAGTCAATCACAGTAGACACAAGTTGTAGTAGCAGTATTAACCAAGGTGAGCAATGAACCTATTAAAAAGAGATATATACATGATTACCCTCATATGCAAGTATTGTTTGTCAGTAAGATTAAACATAGCTCAAATGTAGAGGAATGTCAGCAGTAACTCATGAGTGATATCTGCAAAATAAATATGAATCTCCCCAATACTGTGCATCATGCATTAAAGCTGCCCAAAGTAGAGACCACCACATTACCAGTGCAATATTAGCATAATTTGCAGAAGGTGTTGAGCAGCAATAATTACCATCTAGGAGGACTGAATTACTAAAAATAAAAGTACAAACACAGGCTCAAGAAGCACATTACAAATCATTTTAAAATGAGCATGAAAAAGAAAAAAAAGATGATTCAATAAATTTAATTAAATGAAGCATCTGAGTATGCAGGCATTAGCTATCCATTCTGTGCATCAGACATAGGCAAACCTAAGTCACAAAGAAATGTGCAAAGGGCAGGCACAGTGTTCATCACTCGCACAGGGTGGGGGGAGGGGGGTTACAGGAGGTCAAGCATGACATCAAAGAAGTGTGTGTGTGAGTGAGAATGCAGGTTATCAGCAAGTATCCATTGCCAGGGCCAGTAGCAACAGATTTAAACCATTCACTAGTAACGTTCATATACTTGTTTTTGTGTGAGATGGTATGACCAAGATGGTTCTAATGTGTGTGGGTCTGCAAGAACATAATCAAAGCACTTATGATAGTACTACACTCTGGCATCTCATACAAGTGTGAACTATGCATGGTAGAAGATTGAGTTCAACGTCACCACTCCAAAACCATGAGAACTACCTGTGCCACGGCTTGCACTGCTAGTTTCATGACCCTGGCTAGAAGTCGGGGTGCTGAATGTGAATAATGTCTGCTGGAAGAGCTGTCATCAAGACTAAGTCCATAACCACTAGCACATAGTCTAAGACACCTCAATAAGTGACACAGCAGTGAAAGTAGTGCCACTATGGGAACAGGATCTGGCACAGCCGCATCAGCTAATACCTAATGGTGTAGCAGCTCTCTGGCCATGTGGATGTTGACCCTTCCCCAGTAGATGTTCCATCATGGACACTGCCCGATCCACTGTGTCATTTATTTGATCCAAGTAGTAACCCACATGGCTCAGGCGTCACATGTATGAATGCACAACATGCAGCTCTCTATCTCTTCAGAGGCCCTGGTGGAATGGGCTTGTGCCTCCATGATGGCCTGCACATATGTTGAGTGTCACCCACTGATGCACCAACATCATGAGCAGCAGGCCTGCTCTGAGCAGCTCTACCAAAACCCCTGTGTAGTTCTTCATCCTCTTCATGGTTGGGGGGACTCAACCAGCTCTGCAGCTGGAGAAACTTCACTACTCCAATCAACTGTGTCACCCTCAGCCTATTCACTCTTAGATAGCTCCATGTCAAGGGTATGTGTAGGCATATTGACTTTCTCCAAACTCTGGGAAGGGTATGTGGGAGACACAACTTCAGTGTTAGACCGATCCTCTGAAACCCGAGATCATGTTTCTTCACCACCGCCATCATGATTAGAGTCTACTGAAACTCCAACATCTGGCAGTAGGAGTTCAACATTGCTGGTGGGAGCCTCTCCTGTGATTAAAGGAATAAAACACAAGAAAGAAATACAGGAATAAGTTATCAGACTTATGTTATGCTACCATGAGCTAAGTAATAATTGATGCAAGTGTAATTAAAAATGAATTAATGTAGACGTCAGCAGACATTCCTTACATTAATATTAGGAAAAAAAAGTAAGAGCCATACCATTTGCAGGTGATTATGGTACCTAGACAAACAAAATAGAGATGGAAATAAGGATGATCAGCATTATCATGAAGATGGTACAATGAACAGAAACCTGAAATACCTGACATACTTCTACATATTACTAGAAATGCTATGCAATTATATCTCTAGCCATTCTCTTTCACCTATCCATCTCTCCCCTCTTATGTCTGTCTGTCTCACTGTCTCTCTCTCCCCTCTCACTCAATATATAGAAAAGATACTTAAATGCATACCTGGAGCTTTACAAGTAGACACCATATGGTCATCCTCCACCTTAGCACTGATGTCAAAAGCTACTTTAGGAACCCTGCTGAGCTGCCTGGATCCCTTACGGTGGACAGGACCTCCTTCATCACAGTCAGTGGTGTTTCAGTAGCAAGACTACCACCAGAAGCCCTCTGTTCCCATGCTATAGCAAGGGATCTTTTCTTGGCTTTGGTGATAATGTCACTGACAAGATGTCTGATGGTGCCATAATCATGGCTATGGCCACATACAGCATTAATGTCATTGATCACCTGCTGCCAGATATAGTTACGGAAGGGATTTCCAGCTAAAACTTTCTCTAATATGCATGATCCATGCTGATAGGGTGCCTGCACTATTACTACATTCTCAGCCACTGAGAAGGCAGGTTTACATGGGCCAGATTTCTTTGGAGTTATATCCCTGTCTGGGATGGAAAAGAACGCAGATAAATATATGTTTCATAAGAAGAAGAAGCAAAGTGACTGGCAACAAAACAAATATGAATACATGCAGACATCATTAACAGAAATAAAGTTCATGCTCTAGAGGAGTAAACATACATATGTAATACATAAGTATAAATCTGCCTCCCCCCAAAAAAACAATAACAAAATTTATAAGGATGAAAAATTGTGGAACTCAAGAATACACAGCAGCATTAAGAATGAGTGTAGGTGTTACTATTTATGTATTTATTTATTGGCATTTGTTTACTGGTATAGTCCACTGGGCCAATAAGAGTCCATTTATAGTGGAGGCCCGGGAAGAAAAGCTCCACACTCAATACATGAACCTAGATATGTTACAGAATTTAACAATTGCAAAGGATCGTAAGCATACAAATGAAGAAGTAAACAAACTTAAAAAACACTGGAGACAAATGAAATGCAAAGGCTAACAATATACAAAAAATCAAATCAAATGTAAAGGATAACATATCAAACATAAATGCTAACAATGTTAAATACTTGTTTAATACATGAGGTAGAGTGCACATGCCATTGTGTAGTTAGAGGCCATTAAACATAGGTAAGAAGAAGAGAATAATAGATGGCGAAAGTGGAAGATGAAAAATACTCAGAGGGTAGGGTAAGTCAAGTTTTAAATGATGGAGTATTTTTGCAAGAACAGATCCATCTAGAAAAGAGATAGACTTATGAACAACTTTTGAAAGATGTGAGGTTTTGAATTTATCTAATTGATAGTGGTAAAACATTCTAGGCTTTGGCTACAGAAAATTTATAAAGAAGCTGTCTGGCAGGAAGGTTGGGCTTATGAACTTGCAAAAGGAGTTGGTTTTCAGATCTGAGAGACCTATTAGGGAGATAGTGGCTAAAGAGAGATGTGAGAGCAGGACAACCTAAGGGCTTGTAAATTAGCTTATGTGCAGTAGTGAGTTGCAGGTAAGAGAAATAGTGTGGGAGTTCAAGCCACTTAAGGGTGCGTAGAGCAGTATAGTGATGGGTGGAATATTTGGCATTTGCGGCAAACTTGGCAACTTTGTTATAACACATTTCAAGCATGCCTTTTAGGGAGGATTATAGGTAAGTAAGTAATGGAGCACCATAAAAGAGCAAGCAGAGTAGATAGGTGGTAACAACGGTTTGTTTAGTGGAGGGGTTAAGAAAGACTTTGTGCCTGCAAAGAAAGACTAGCTTTTGGTGTGTTTTTTGATATAATTTTGTATATGCATGTCAAATTTTAGCTGATCAGTGATAATTGTTACTAAGTATTATTTGGGATAAGCCTTACTTAGTTGTTGGCCTAAAATGCAGCCTATTGCGACTAGTCATATAACCATTTTTTTTCTCACACGAGTTCACATCCTAAGAGAAATGTTGCTATGAAGGTATGTAAAATTAGCTGAGGATAATTCAAACAATTGCTATACCTTTTATAAAACACCAGTGATCAAACTGCAGACATTATGCAATGCTATCTGAAATGCAAGTCATCCCCATCAACTGTTTAAATAAATTATTTGTAAAGAACCATTACATATCTTGGCAAGATATGAACAAAAGTCTAAAAAATGTAATTATGGCAATTAAACAGCAGTATTTCAGGTTGCTGGAGCCAAGCAGTCTCCCCTACTACAATACAAGTGACTTAGCACCACGTTGAGCTTATCTAGTGCAGATTAGCCCCTGTTGTGGGTACTGTAAATAGGAAAATCAGAAGTCAAATCATTATTATTTACAAATCACTCAATCTGCTTGAAGTGCTGGGCAGCCGAACATGATGTGAGGACCTACACAATGTTGTGCACATGCCCTCGTGGTACAAGAATGAGCCTTGAGAAATGTTACTTGCTAGGGTCTTGCAAGTATGAATGATTAATCTTGCGTCAAGAATAGTTAAGTGTTTCACACTCCTGACACTTTGATGTACACTTACTTTGCTTGTGTCACAGATAATAGACTTACAAAAAGGTCAATGATTAAATTGACTGACTAAGGAGATACCTTTTATAATACTTTTATTATTTTATTTATTTATTTTATTTTACATTTGTTAACCGGGCTAGTCTAGCTGGATATATTTCCATTTTCAGTAGAGGCCCGGGGAGAAAAGCTCCACATATAGAGATCAGAGATATATCATGAGCTCAATTAACAGATTACAGGCTGGTAGGACTTAGACAATGAATATTGTTACCCAAACAAGAATAGGACTTAAAAATTTCTAGACAATCTAAATGACATCATAATGAATATTATTACATAGTTTAAAACAAGAAAAAAAAAAAAAATGTAAGACCAAGGAAAGAGAAATGTACATTGTTACTAAAAAGGAAAGGAGTTTAACTTTCTGGACAATCTAAATAACCTCATATTGAACATTATTGCTTATTTTAACAGCAAGTAGAGAAAGTGGAAGACCAAGGAGGAAAGAGAAACAACAATAGAGAGAGAGAGTAGAGTTAAAAGAGATACAAGTTTACTGGAAAAGAGTCATAGCCAATAAGGAGGAGAGATATATGAGAGAAGTATGTAGGGTGGAAGGAAGATTAGGGGAGAAAGGAGGAGGCACAACAGAATAGGGAGAAAGAGGGTTAAGAAGGGAATCAACATTTAGTCAGGATTAGAGCAGGGACACATCCAGTGGCTTCTGAGGTATGTTCTGAGTTTTGTTTAAACAGAATAGTAGATGGAATGGAAGTAAGTTCGGTAGGAAGTTGATTCCAGTGTTTACCTATGGAGTTTGAGAAGAGGGAGTCACCAGCTAGGTTATTAGATTTGGTTAGGGTAACTAGCAGTTTGCTAGATGAGCGGAGTGAGTTCAGATTAGCATATGGGGTTAAGAGGTTAGAAAGTACAGGTGTGTTAAGAGATTGGTAGAAAGCTCTTTGGACAAATGTAAGTTGGGAAAGAAGTAACATGTTTGACAGTTCAAGCCAGTTCAGTTGCTGCAGATTCAGACAGTGGTGAGTTCTGAAAGGCTTCCCAGTAACAAATCTAGCTATGCTATTGTAGGTAGTAGACAGTTTGGAAAGATTGTTTTTCTTGAGGTTAGTATAGATGGGAGAAGCATAGAGAAGAGTGGAAATGAGATGAGAGTGGGCAAGAGTAGCTTTGGCTGGGGAGGTTAAGAAAGTCTTAATTCTATAGAGAGAGCCAAGTTTCCTGTTTACACATTTAATGGTATTATTGATATGACAGTCAAAGGTAAGATTGTTGTCAATTGTGACACCTAGCAGTTTGGTAGTAGGGTCAGGTGATATAATGGTTCCATTGTTAGATAAGATAGTGAAATCTAAAGCTGGGGATCTGGTAGTAGGCTTAAAGAGTAAGAGTTTGGTTTTTTTTGTGTTTAGGAGCAGGCAAAGATTTAAGAACCAAGTTTCTACTTTGGAAAATACAGCTTGAGTATTAGTTTGAAGTTCGGAAATGGATTTAGCAGAGCAAATTAGTGTGGAGTCATCAGCATATTGTATACAAGTAGCCTGGGGAATAGCTACTTGTAGGTCATTTATAAAGAGGGAGAAAAGAAGAGGTCCAAGAATAGAGCCTTGGGGGACCCCAAGTGAGATTGGGAGAAGAGATGAGAGTTCCTTATTCCAGAGGACGGCCTGTTTCCTGTTAGTGAGATAGGAACTAAACCAGTGGATAGCCTTAGCTTCTAAGGAAAGAGATTCGAGAATTTTTAAGAGGAGAGAGTGGTTGACCATGTCAAAGGCTTTGGACAGGTCAATAAAGAGAGCTGAAGACAGGATGTTATTATTACGATTCTTGTTAATAAAGTCTGTGAAGGAGAGGAGAGCGGTGGTTGTGCTATGAAAAGGCCTAAAGCCATGTTGACAGTTAGTAAGAATGTTGTTTTTTATTAAGTGGTTCATTAACTGATGGTGAACACATTTTTCCATGATCTTTGCAAGTGGGGATAAGAGAGCTATGGGTCTATAATTAGAATAATCATAGGAGTTCCCTCCTTTATGTAAGGGTATGATGTGAGAGATTTTCCAGATATCAGGTATGGTTTCTTCATTTACAGTTCTATTAATGAGAATGGATATAGGATAGGCTATTTCAGAGGCTGCTTTTTGAAGGAATTCAGATGGCAGTTGGTCAGCTGAGGGGGAGCATGGTTTGAGTTTGTGGATACATTTCAGAATAAAGGAAGTAGAGATGGGTTGTAGCCTAAAGGTTGGTAGCTTGAAGGATGCAAGGTCAGGGATATTGGTGTTGTCTCTAGAGAGATGAGAGGCCAAGGAATTAATAGTATCAGAAAAGAATGAGTTGAAAGTATTGGCCGTATCACGGGTGGAATTCTTTTCAGACCCGGAAGGGGATGGAGTGGTAGTCTGTCCTGGGTGAAGAAGTTTATTTAGGGTTGTCCAGAATTTTTGAGGGTTATTATGATTTGCTTGCTGGAGATTACTATAATAACTCCTTTTATCAGAGAAGATAGCTTTTTTGGTAATGTTTCTTAGGTGCCTAAAAGTCTGATGGTCTATTGGAGATTTGCTAGTTCGCCATTTTGACCAAGCTTTGTTTCTAAGTAACATTTTTTGTCTTGTATCTTTAGATAGCCAAGGGGCAGGTTTAGATTTAATTCGGATGGAGCATTTTGGAGCATGATTATCTAGAATTGTTAGGAATGTGGTATTGAAGTAAAGGACAGCTTCTTCAAGAGGAAGTGTCTTTAGTGGGTTCCAGTTACAGGCATTTAGTTCACTTTTAAATTGAATAGGGTTGAATCGTTTATGATCGTAGGGTCCTATAGATGGGAGTATTGTTAGAGGCGTTGTCTTATAATATAGGTTAGTTTGTGATCACTAAAGTCATCGGGTAAAGTTCCAGATTGATATTTTAGTAGAGGTTTGTTAATGAGAATCCAATCAAGAATACTTTCTTTGTTGTTAGGTTTGTTTGTCCTAGTAGAGGTGTCTATTGTCTGTGTAAAGCCATGGAGGTTAATATGAGAGGCTGGGTTGTTAGTGTTTAACGAGGACCAGTCAAGGTTAAGGTCTCCAAGTATTATGGTTTCTTGTGGGTAGGTGGAGGTGGCCCAACTAAGGATATTTTCTATGGTAGTAGAGTTATTTCCAGGAGGTAGATAAATACAGATAATATAGATAGATTTTTCGGGTTTAGTTGAAGCTTTGAGATAAGAAGTTCAGTCTTGGTAATGTCCAGGTTCTCATTGGGTACTAATGTTACATTTAGTTCAGTTTTGAATAATATTGCCACTCCTCCTCCTTTTTTAGTTTTGTGGTCGAGTCTTAAGATGTTGTAACCTGGAGGAATAATTTCATTATCTGTAGTAAAGGGTTTTAACCAGGTTTCAGTTAAACAGAGAATATCAAAGGAGTGGTGTTCAAGAAGGGAGTGGAGATGGGTGATTTTGTTATTGACACTTCGTATATTAAGGTGCCCTATGAGTAGAGTATTTGCATTGGAGGTTGGTATTAGTAGGGAAGAGTTTAGTGTAACAGGTATAGTATCAGATGTAGAGGCTAAGGGCCCTGGGTTTGGGTGAATGTCCCCATCTGCCAAGATGGAGTGGTTATATTTGAGGTAAGCTTTGTTAGAGAAGTTCAGTAAGTATTTTAGTTTCCTAAGCAAGAGATTCTGGATTTTAATATGAGACAGCCTATGATATCTGGCTAGAAGGTAGCTAGGGGTAGATGTAATATTTACATGAGTAAAGTTTAGGCTTTCAAAATCAAAGGCTGTATGTTTGGGAGAGTAGATAAGGTGGTAGTTAAGGTGTGATTCATAACAGGTCAGGAAGTAGGGTAGTGTGAGAGCAAGAGAAGTACTCAGCAGAAGTGTTAGCTTTAACAGAGTAGTTTCTGTTACAGAGGTCTTAGAAGAAGTTTTGTAAGCTTTGATGGACATGTTGAGGAGAGAAAGAAAGGATGAAGCAAAGGAATTAGACTCAGATTATAGAATAAGTAAGACAGGTTAGATGGATAAGTTAGAGTAAGTATTTATCTTTGGGTGGGGAGGGAAGATAGGAGGGGTAAGAGCGGAAGGTGTAGTTGGTAGGGTGGGTGGGATAAGGTGGTAGGGAGGGGAGCAAAGCGGGGCAGAAACAGTTAGAGAAGAGAGTGAGTCAATCAGCTTAGCAGGGAAGCTGAACAGTACTGTTTCATATGCTAAGTAGTTTAAGTGGTAAGTTAGGGAGAGTTAGGTAGAGGAAGATGGAAAGGAGAAGGCAAAAAACAAGAATATAACAGGCTCAAGGTATGTGTAGGATGTATACAGTTTGCAGTGGGACCTTGAGAGGGGTAATAGAAAGTAAGTAAGCAGGAATATTAAGATACAGTCATTTGGTGAATTAAAATGTAGGAAAAAGAGAGAAAGGAGTGCAACAGCCAGGGAAGTAGTGTAGAGACAGTGAGAGAACAGGAGAGGCTAGGCAAGCAGGACGTCACAGCTATAGTAAAGCTAGCGGACGAGGGGGACTTCAGGTCAACCAGGGGCAGGAGGGAGAAGCAATAATAGATGAAAGGGGAACTGTTAAACTGCAGATAGGTAAGGGACAAGACAACCTTAGCTGGTGCCACGTGTGTGCTGTCCACAGGAGGACAAAACATAAAATAAAGTAAATAGGCAAAAAATGGACGTACAGCCAGTAAAGATTATTTTAAATAGTCAATATAACTCAATAATAGTAAGAGGAGAGCTAAGGATATTACAGGGTAAGGAATGAGGAGAGCTGCAGATCTTAAAGGGTAAAGAAAGAGAAGAGACAGGTAAAGTGAGTCGAGGGATGTAAGAGGAATGATGACAGAGGAAAAGGAAAGATGCAAGTAACATGAGTAACATTTATTAATAAATGCCTATGACCTAACAGTGCCTCTGAGTAAAAAGTTGGCTGTAATTCATATCAAGTACATAACAGTTAAATATACAAACTGATATTTTCAAAATAAATGTAAATTACATTGCATTAATTTTAGCAAAGCATAAAAAAGAGAATAGTCATGTCAGTTGCCCTGCTAGACATGGGGTCCAAGGAAGTAAATAGTGTGGGAAGAAATAGCCAGGGAATTGTTATGGCTAGGCTTGTATAGGCCCTAGGGCTGATAGCCTAATACCAACCTATGAACCTAGTGCTCACTAAAGAAAGGGAAGAAAACAATGTAACACGGAAACCATATCCTACTATTGTAATGAGAATTATTAGCTTAACTGGTGCAAATATGCCATGCATGTAAACAGCTACTGGGAAATTAAAAGGACACGTGTGAGAAAATACTTTATCTTGGACCCTTATTGTAAAGTGATACAATGTCACAGCTTGAGTATACAAATTCTACTTTTTCTTCTTTATAATTTATATGTATATGTGGCAAATAGTGTAAATCATCTCAAATGTGTCATGTTAATGCCTTAGTTTCAAAGTTCACATCTAGAGAGGGTGCTGTTTGTCTGAAAGTAGTGATGTTTAATATGCATATTTCCATGGTATAACACAACAAAGTTGAGAAAACTTCACAAAACCAACCATTTCCAATCTTTTTTTCTTTGGCTTCATTGGTAGGTTCATAGGTGTATACTAGGCTAACAACCACTAGGGCCCTTAAGTGCCTAGCCATGCCACCTAAATGTGACCCACAAATTTAATTTAATTTATATTTTATTTATAGGGAGTAATTTACTGACTCCTTCTGCTCATCAGAGACATATAGGGGTGAATTTCTGATTACCTATCCTGTCCGAAATTGTGCATACATAGGGATAGAGAAGAACTCTACTTTGCATGGATGGGAACAGTGATCCAGAGAATGGGAGTTCTCTGAGAAACATATCTGTCTCTCCAACATGTCCTATATATGTTGCAAGCAAAATTTAGATCTTTTAATCTAGTAGCTCTGATGCGATTTATTTTGTGGATGTGCAAAAGATTTATCAAACCAGGGTCCAGGGATAGCTTGTATGCCAGGCAAAGATCACTTCTCAGAAGGCTGTATGATAGTGAGTAAAGAGACAGGGCTTTGAGGCGATCTGTTTAGGACATTGTTTTTACTCCCTCTCTTCTGACTACGGTGGTGCAGTGGTTAGCATTGTCGCCTCACAGCAAAAGGTTCTGTGGTTTGATTCTTAGCTGGAGTACCTTCTATTCAGAGTCTGCATGTCCTCCCTGCAGTTGAGTGAGTTTTAAAGACATGCAGGTAGGTGCGTGTGTGTGTGTGTGTGTGTGTGTGTGTGTGTGTGTGTGTGTGTGTGTGTGTGTGTGTGCCTTCCGTGAAGGTTGGGCGCCAGTCTGGCAACATGCACCAAACTCCACTGCCTATTAATCTACGGACCGGAGATCCACCGTGGTGACTCCTAACGGGAGAAGCTGAAAAACATTGCTATTCTTTTTGTAAGGAACCTTTGTGGAAGTTCCATTTGCTGTATGTGTCTGGTCAGGTACACACCAAAGTGGGCATTATACTTTATGATGAGCCTGACAAGCGTCGAGTACAGTAGTATGATGACCTCTCTAGATCTAGTTGCCATGATGTCGCTTATAATTTGAGCAACAAAGAATGATGCTACAAGTATGACATGAATTAAAGTGTGTGGGAATAAAAGCAGCCGCATATTATGTGTGGAATTATGTGTAATTAGTAACATTGTTAATATGTCAGAATTATTATTCATGAAAGTAATACATTCCCTTCATAAAGGTGTACATCTTCCTGGTATATGCTGTTGCAATGTTTTGTGTGATCCCTACCTGAAGAACTGGTATTTTATACAGCCATGATGAATGTGTAAGAGAAATGCAAGTGGCAAACACTGTTAAACTACTGAATATTTGCATCTTTTGTTATAGCTGCTTGGTTTAATGCTATATATTTTAGAAAGCTACCACTAGGATAAATCAACAGAATGCTTTACTGACTTCTTTTTTCTGTTTTCTTCCTTCATCTTCTTCTTGTCAAGCCTTTGGATGATGCTTGGCAAGGCACATTGTTGACTGTCAGTGGTCACTAGCAGTGAATAATGTTTCACTTCCCAGGGTAAAACCTCAGAAATTTAACTAGGATTGCCAACAGCAACATAAATAAGTCTGGAGCTTGTATACTTCAGACAGAATTCTGGATAGTACTGAGTGAAGAAAATGCAGCAATGTCAGATTAAGTTCTCAGTGAATGAAAGTGTTAATGCAGTAAATTTGGAGTAATAATACAGAATATGAAGGGTTCAAATACAAATTACAGATATTTTTACTGAAGAGGTCAGAATGAGAATTGTCACAACACTTTTATTATGAATCATACTTTAAGTACAGGTGTCAAGTTGCTACATAATATGTGTAACCCAAGTCGGTGTAATGAATGGTAAATGCATGACCTGTACTCTTTGGGAAATAACACTGATCCCAGTTAATTTAAATCACAGTTGTGTATGTAGAATGTTAATAATACTTACCAGTGATTGTTAAAACGTCACTTGCTCTGTCACTTTTTCCATG
The DNA here is from genome assembly GCF_019279795.1 of Protopterus annectens. Classification (NCBI taxonomy): domain Eukaryota; kingdom Metazoa; phylum Chordata; order Ceratodontiformes; family Protopteridae; genus Protopterus; species Protopterus annectens. The sequence goes on from NC_056732.1 coordinate 1,767,702,199, forward strand.
ATTCAAAGTTTGAATGCAATAATGTATGCGTAACAGCAGCAATAATGGAGGATTTAAGTCCTACTTTTGATATTTTGAATATAATACTTACTGTTTTGTTGTTGCACTCTGAACTATTGTTACTAATAATACCTTTTTATATGCATGATGTAAACAATATGGACTGTACTACAGTGTGACCAAATGCAATAATAAAGATAATGAATGTGCAAATATGTATAAGAATAGGGATTAATCATCCATATCCCATAAGTTATAATTATGACAGTAATATATTTTATTTAAAGGTGTAATTCTTAATTGTTTACACTGTGTACAAAATGATTTTATGAAATCTCCTGTATTGCTCTTCCTAAAGAGGAGCAATTACATTAAAGCATGATACTGTTTAACAGAAATGGAAGTTATCAGATGGCAAACATTGTTATATGCTTGACATTATCCAGGTAATGCTACAAATGCTGGGTTCACTGCTACATACATCTGGTTCTTGGAACATTCTTTAATTCATTTTTTGGCTTCATCCTTTTCCTGCCACATGGCATTGCATACTGGTAACAGTCAGCGGTCACTATCAGTCAGCGTCAGTTCACACCTAAAGGCAAAAACTGAACATTTCATTTGGACTGCCCTCAGTAGTGCAAATGAGCACTGTGGACAGTACTGAGTGAAGGACACGTCTGTTAGATAACTTTCTGTGGCTCAAGGTATTAAGGCACTCTGTCTGGAAAAGCAGCAGTGGTAATACAGCATTTGAATGTGGTTTATAGGTACGTTTACTCAGGGTTAGAATAAGTAGTGTCACTCAATGTGTATTAAGAATTTAACATGCATTACACCTGACAGTTACAAAAAATATACTCACAACACAATTTGGTGTAATGATTGCTAAACAGGTCAAGTATAATATATGTCCAGTATGTTAACCATAGCAATGATCACTGTTAATTTAAACTTCACTTGCAAATGTATAATGTTCACCACAGTAATCTGAAAAAAATATTGGCCAACACATATTAGTTGTATAGGAAAATATGTCATGTAAATTATATATGGCACCTACATTAACATGTTTTAATCAGTTCATGGCAAATCAATGCATATGGCATTGTTTTTTAGAAGTAAGTACAGGTTTGTACGTACAACTCCTGTAACATAATAGGTGAAACTTTAACACATATAGGTTTGTCATAATTACATCTCTACGCATGTTGAAATTGTTACACCTCTACTTACAACCTCAAAATGGTATCTCATTTAGCATTTTAGCCTTCCTTTTAGGCATGGGTTAAATTCCCAGGTAGTATCAGTCAAAGTATGTAGTTTGTATGTCCCACCAACCCATTATGTCCCATTTCATACAATTCTGTCTCCTACTGACATTAATTACTATGAACATCATATATTTGATGTCATGCCATATCATTGTCTCAGAAGACTGTGTATGACTACCATCCACCATAACAGAGAGCATGTTTATAAGTGAGAAAATGTAGCTGTAACTGTTATTTAGATTTTATCCTCCAAAAAGATTGGAAGATTTCACAGTGGAACATGTGTAAATACAGTGAGCATCATACATGGCCAAGTCTCAGAGTCATATTACATATCTGCCCTGTATTTAGAAGGTGTCATAACTAATTTCTTTGAAATACAATTTGTGTGCTTTAAAGTGTGCAAATACCACTCATAAGGGTGCCCATCATTGTGCATAGGCTGGCACATGTGTAATATGAATTGGGAGCCAATTCAGACACAAAGTTCTAAGTGTAACGTCTTCAGAGAGCCTATACCAGGTCTCAGTGCAAGGCTAGTGCTTGTAATAGCTTGACCAAGGCTGTCTCCAGTGCAACTTGCATTCCACACACTGGGAAACAATTTCACCACCATTATAGTGACATGAAAAGGTGCAAGCATGTACTCCTTCAACGATAGGAGGAAGAATTTAGAAATGCAAACACCCCTGAGATGTGTAAGTATAGTGACCCATCAACAGTCAATAATATATATCATGCATTGGTCAGGCAATGCAGTTATTCATTGTGCTTCCTTTTTATTTTTTTTCTGTTTTGTACAGTTGTTGAGATGATTTCTGAGAAAAGAGAGGCACATCAGGCAAGACTGGCTCACCATAGAGAGGCATGGGGTAAGTATGGATCAGGTATGACTGCAAGCAAGATTACAATTTTCAGGGCATCAGTCAATAGGAGCTTGGGCAGGCATAACTAACCTTTATATCAAACATGTATGCTTGCTTAAATAGCTCATGAACATTGGGTTAGACAATGATTAAGTCAAATTAGCTATGTGTTTTTTGAATTCCCAGCAGCAGAAATTAGATTTTATTGCGGGATAGTAAGTAAGAAAAAGTTATTGCATTATTAAATAACATTAAACATTTCATTTTTGTAAGTGGATGTATATACTTGGAATGCATATATTCAATGTACCAACTAGTTGTTTACACATTCTTTATAACAGCATTGAGATTGTTCTATTTTATGATTCATAATGCCTTCACATCAGATCTGGATGTGACAAAGCTTAACATAGATGTGTGTTCGATTTGCTTATATATTGAAATATTAATCTGACATGACTTTGACATTATTCCCCATGTTTTCTTTTCCCAACCCTAGATCTCTCTTTTTATTTTATTTCTATTTTTTTCTGCATGGAAACATTGCTGCTGCCATACAAATGACCCTCAGCACAGGGAACTGTATTGACTACTGGGGTTCTGCATGCTGTACCTCCACCGATGCCTGCTGTGGAACAATGGCAGGCAACACAGACACCCAGCCATTTGGGTAGCAAACTGTCAGGGTTTCCCTCCACAACTTCTGCACTACCTGTTCCAGCTGCATCAGTTATCTCTGGCCCAGCTGCTGGTGCAGCTGACTAACATGACTGTGTGTGTGTGTGTGTGTGTGTGTGTGTGTGTGTGTGTGTGTGTGTGTGTGTGTGTGTGTGTGTGTGTGTGTGTCTCTTGCGCAAGGTAGGCTCAGCTTTATCCATGCATCTAATGTAGATAATTCCACTCAGAAGAAACATTTGACTAGGGAGATGGCTCCCCCATCAATTTCTTCCATTTTAGCCAAGACACCTTCTCTGCAACACACTGATGAGGTCATCCTTTCAACTGTGCATTATTCCACTGTTATAATCAGGCATCTCCTGTAGTGCTTCCAGTGAATACTGTGTACTTTAGCTTGTGTAACTAGAGAATTAGGTGGCTTGAATCCAGCAGTGACTGACTAGTATGAGTGTGTGTCTGTAGTACTACATAGGACTGGCTTTACTCACAGATCACATGTATACAGTGCTACTCAGAAGAAACAATTAAACTGCAGCAGGACTCCCCCATCAATTTCCTCCCCTTTTTACACATACAGTTGCTCTGCAGCATACAGACAATGTCATCCTTTCAAATGTGCACTTTCTCACTTCTGTAATCAGACTTCTGCTGTGGTACTTGCAGTTGACACTATGTACTCTAAACTGGGTAACCAGATAGGTAGGTGGCTCAAATCCAACAGTGATCAAAGAATATGAGTGTGTGTGTGTCTGTCATACTAGGTAGGAATGATTTTATACACTGATCTGATGTTTACCTTGACAGTGGGAGGTGGCTTTCTTTTAGAACACACACCTCCTTTGAGTATACATGGTGATGTTATCCTTTCAAATGTGCTGTAACTCAGTCTTGTAATCAGAATTCTTCTGTGGCTCTTGCAGTTTATACTGTGTACTCTACATTGTGCAATTAGATAGGTTGCTGATTTGAATCCAACAGTCACTGACTGGTATGAGTGTGTCTCTCTCTAGTACTAGGTAAGATTGTTTTCATCTGCAGTTCTGATATATAGCTATAGAAGGCTCTTCCACTTTGGTCCATTTTATGCCACACAGTTTCTTTGTTAAAGCCAGTTTCTTGAAATATGCTTTATCTCAACCTTGCAGCTACTGTGGTAGACTTGCATAGGGTGCTTTTCAAATACAGCAAAAGACCACATAAGGTGACTATAGTGACATGAAACTATGACACATACAACAATGCAGCAAAATTGTTCTATCCCTTTTAGGTATAACATGAACCTTTCAGCACATTGATGACATCATGCCATTCAAATAGGTGTTCTGTGATCCTTGTAAGAGTTCGCCTGTGGCACATTGTTAATGTTGATTTCTGTAGCATGTGCAACCAGAAAGGCAGCGGTTCTAATCTGGAAATGAATGTCTGTATGCAAAAAATATGGACAATCAAGGGAATATATATGTGCGAAATAACAGTAAAATTGCTACATCCTTTTTTCACCTCAGAATAATTTTTATTGGATGGCTGACCATCAAAAATCAGTCTTAGTTACACCTTGAAGTGTGTTCTGTGTGATACTTGTCCATTAATATTTCAGATGGCAAGTGCAGTTAACACACATTGTTAGAGTGTAATGCATGATAGGCAGGGGTTTGAATCTGGTAAGATATGTGTGTCAGACAGACTGGTTTAGGCAAATAATGGAGATTTGGCAGAGTAAGAGGGACACTATTTTAGGTATCAAACTCCATATTGGGGTAGGCATAAACATTCCAGAAGGATACTGGTGTAATCCTTCCAAGTGTGTTCTTCTTTCTGTGGCATCAATGGTTGATACATCTCTCTGTCTCAGATCTGACCTCAGGTACGTGTTTGAGTCTGGCAAGATGTAACTGCTGAGTATATCAAGAATGCTTTCAGGCATTATTTATTTTACAAAAAATAATGATCTGTATTCCATGACTTAATGTAAAAATTTACATGTACCCATCATTATTATGTTGACAATACAGTGCTTTAAAGGTAAACCTGGCTTATTTCCAATTTCTGGATATGTGCCATGAGGCAGAGTTGTAATAAAGTGTGAGCAGACCCATGATATGATACTTTATTGTTGCTTTCTTGTGTGCAGTTAATGTTGTGGTAGTCATTGCTGTACTTCCTTATGAGCATGCCCAATATAATGGCATAGTAGATGAGTGCCATTTAGCAAAATAAATATTTAGGAAATAGTTCTTGTTATTTGCTCTTTGTCCAAAAATTCATAAAATTTGCTTTTGGAAGGTCAGCGTTGCCAATGCCTGCACAATGGAGTTATTGGCTGATTTGCAGAGACTAATGTTGACATAGGCCAGTGTCCAGTTGGTGTATATAAAAAGTAAATTTTCAAAAGTTCTCCAAATAATACAAGTTACTGTTTCACCTGTAACTGATGTATGTTACTTTAGTGTCATACAGGTGTTACGAATGTGCTAACAAAGGTAATTTCATAGCTAAATATCACGTACAGCTTTGTGGTATACTGCATTCACAAGTGTACTTTAATAGACTTTTTTCTGTCAATATGTATGGTCTGGCACTTGCACCAGCAAGGCACATGTCATGTCACTGATTGCAGTAACACTCAAATAATTATACCGTGGCATTCGCTACATTCCCCCAGCAGCCGATGTAAAACATTGTAATGCTGGCATGTAATTTTGTTTTGCCTAAGTCTTGTCTGGGCTACCTATCCATTTGTTTTATATACATACATAAATCCTATGCATAGTGATATGTATAAATAACATTCATATACATATATATATATATATATATATATATATATATATATATATATATATACACACACAAACCATTTGTCAAAGGATTGACTACACACGAGCTGTACCTTGATTTATGTGCATGTTTGGACATGTCACATGACCATAAGCCTCATTTTGCATATATGTATTTCACTTCTGCTATGGTTATAAAACTATTATTATGTATATAAGATCATTATTCAGCTGATATCCTAGTCAGTGTGACACTTCTGTGTATGAGTCCTGTATGTCTGAATTGCTTTGCCTACATATACAGCCTGCATGGACAGTCACAAAACAAACTTCCTAGCATTCATATTATGCACATTGCTGCTACAAATGCTTTTCTTATCAAGTAATACTTTTATTGTAATGATTGTACAGGTGTTTGTTATTCTTCTTAGTATTTCCACATTGTCACAGGTGTGTACGTTACCATATCAACATCAGTATTGTTTCCTTTAAACACATAAGGCACTAAAAGGCTTACAATTCTTTAAGCTTTATGTATGTTATGACATAAATCATGTAAATCGATTGTATTACCTTTGATCACTTGCTCGGTATACATTAAAATGGCAGAGTAGTTTCCTACACTTGCAACATGGGTATAGCTAGCCATTCACAATATAATCATATGAGTATGTCAATTTTCTGAGCATGCCTCAGGAAGTGTACAGCGAGAAACATACGATTAGATTTTATAACTGTATAAACTGTTCTATAATTTAAATTAATATACTACACATGCCTTGCTAGCACAATTTTAATGTTACAAAAGCCTCCATATATGGTTACAAGTGACAACAAATGACAATAACAAGTCTGTGTCTGAAGTGCATAGGGCAATGAATGTATAGTTCATTACAGCTGTTTAACATGATAGGTGGGAACTATAACATAATGTTGCTTACAACACATAAGTTTCTGGTTACACAACTGATGTGCAATACCTGCAGTACATGCAATATTCGCTAATGTAGCTACTTTCCTTGCAAGCTGTTATCCTAACTCTGCACTTTAAGTACATTTTACATGTACCACATTTACTCTCCTTTGTTACACTGCTGCTCTGTCTCTCTCACATCTCAGGATTTCCTTTTTATTATATACATATGGTCCTAAGAGGACATGATTAGTTCTATAGTGAAAAATACATTTAATCACTGTTGTCTGCACACTAATACTGTTATACCTCAATATACTTTCCTTGCTTACTGGGATTGCATGTAAAGACAACCTGTTATTTATATTATTAACTTGAAACTCTGCACGCCTGTTCATGGCCGCAAGAAGGTATTCTGGCCTTGAACAGGTACTGTTGAACTTGTAGGCTTACTTAACATCTTGCATTTTTGATAAGCACTGCTGCTCATGGAGCTAACACAAACACAGTATGTAGGCTTAGAGCAATGTATACACGCTAGTTAATGAATCCCCAGGTAGAGTTTAAATGTATAGGGTTGTATATATTTTTTAGTACTTTGAAATTCAGGAAGTGCAGACAGTCTCTTTCTTCATCCAATATAAAATGTTTTCAGCAGCTTAAAGATCATTTAAATTTGGAAAAACTCAGAAAATTATTCTGTTTGTTTTCAGAATGTCGATTGAACTATATATGCAGGTTATCTGCCTGTTATTTGCTACTGAGGAGGTTAACTTTAATCACCAGATACTGCCAAATATTACATTGGGAGTTCAGATTTATGATACTTGTTATTCTGAAGGACGAGCACTCCAAGGTATCATGTGGATGCTGTCAGGTCAACAGCATCCAGTCCCAAATTATTGCTGTCAGTCAATCTCACGTGTATCAGGAATTGTTGGGGATCAAGTGACATCCCTTTCCATCCCCATGGCAAGGATTCTGGGGCTATATAAGTGTCCTCAGGTAAGGTAATGCTACTATCATTGTGATGAATCTTGAACAGATATCTAACGTTTTCTAACATGTTTACAAAACTGTCGCACAAGTATGGCTTTAGTATTTCAGGGACCAGTGACCTTATGTCCTAATAGATAAATACAATTATCTTGTTAACTGGAGATGTTTTCTCAGTGAAAGGTATTACATTTATCTGGTACAAAATTCTAGTAAATGAACATGGCTATTGTATTACTGGCATTTTTCTTAAAAAAACTTTTTCTTATGTGAGATAGTCTGTGAATGGATATTTGTGGAAGAATTGTTTAATCATGCATTTCTACTGTGAAGCTATCTTAACAAGACAATTTGAAGACTTAGATTGCATTTACTTCCTCTCCAATTTATACCAGGTTTCTTCATCAGTAGTGGTCATATTTGGTCACAGTCTAAGACCACATTAAAGAAACCATCTGGTCCACCTTTGGCAATGTGTTTTGCTGTTATGTTTTGCATTAAAAATCTCAATACCCTGATATTTTATGAGAATTTTTTTAACTATTCTTGAACTATTGCAGAAATTTGTGATGCAATTCTTTAAATACTATAATATGATATCAAAGAAAAATACTTCCCCATAATGTGTCTTCTGCATCATCTATATCACAGTTCAAAAACTCACTTAAGTCACATCTTATGGATTCCTGGCTCTGTCCGTGCATTACATACTTTCTTTCTCTCTTCCACTCCTTCTCACCTTCCTCACTACTTCTTCTTACTGTCTGCCACTCCTTCTCACCTTCCTCACTACTTCTTCTTACTGTCTTCATGTTACAGTGTGAAACTCCTCAGTTGACTGGCATCTGGGGCCTAACTATCTGCAATTTAAGCTTGCTTGGAACAAATCCATTGTAAATATGTATTATTTCTTGTGTAATTTTCTATTTTGCTTGTCTTATGACCTTTTGCAATTATTGTTTAACTAATGTGGAGCTTTTCTCCCCGGGCCTCCGCTGTAAATGGACCTCGTTCCAGTCGGACTTTCCCAGTCAACAAATGTAAAATAAATACAAATAAAATAAAAAAAAATCAAAGGAAAGAAACAAATTAAATTCTGCAGGAGTGACTTTATTTTGATAATAAAGTGAAAAGACATATTTTGGATTCACAAAGGGTGTGTTATTTCTAGTGAAACCTCACATCAGTTAGAAATATCCTACTTTGGGTATCTGAAAAGGAGGGAACCATCAATTACATTAGTTTTGGATATTAAAGTAGAAATAACATGGAGCCATTATTAAATGCAAACTGAAATAATAACAGGCACTAAGTGTTTTTTGCTTTCTGTCTTTATCTATTGCATGCTATTGTTTTCTTATTCTTCCAGCTACCAAACATTTGTACAGCTATCCAATTTATCATCTATCATAATCATGCCTAAATAATTACCTTTCATAGGTTTTTGTTTATATATCCGCACCCTTAAATGACATGTTCATAGGTTCATAGGTTGATAGCATTGTATTCAATTATCTGTCTGACAATATATTTTATCAGTCAGGAATGACAAGATCTGTATTATCCTCTTCCTTTCCTGAAGTATTCATTGAGAAACATCTGAACAAAGTCAGCCTTGCAGGTCTGAAGCAGACTCCATATTCTCCAGATAATCAATGTTCAACTGTTGGTCTGCATACCTCTCAACCTCTTAGAGCAAGAAATCTGGACAAAGCCATCAAAAATGGGGGGACAAAGGCCCAAAATATGGACACTTTTTAAATATTGTTCCTACAAACTTAGAAAATTGATTGCTTTAGCATGAATTTTCTGAAGGGTATGAAGTCTAAACTCAAATGTGTGTCATTATTTTCAGAGTTCAACCTTCAATAATTTGCCAATGATTTGCAAAAAAAACTACAATTTTATGAGAAACGGACCAAAAATAGGAGGCAAAAATCTGGACGTTCTGTGAAAATCTGTACAGTTGAGAGGTACAGGTATGAAAAGGAAACAATTCTCCAGGTATCCTTGTAATGACAAGCATTTCTGTCATTGCCTGTTTCAATACATCAGTGGTGCCCCAGTGACCTAGTAGCCTCAGCATATGTTATATTTCTGTTTGACTATTTGAGCTAAACAGTAATGAAGGAAGCACAAAGCCATTTCTATGAATCAGTTTTCTCATTTAACATCAGCCATACAATGCATTTGCACAAAATCACTCCGTTAGTACTGATGTTTAAATGTCAGGAATTAGAGTAATTATTACCTGTTGTATTTCATTGATCCAATTTACCCCCTGTAGTACTGGGCAACCAATGCAGAGACTGCAAGGAGTGCAAAACTGTGCAGGAATCATTTTGGGCAGAATAGGGAGACATTTGTTTCATTGTTGAGGCCCCCAGATATATCAAATGGTTAGGAGGAAGGAACTCATACTCCTGTTGTTAGAAGATGCATTTGCTAATGCATCCAGGAAGCAAGTCCAGCTTCTTTGTCCCATGCAAACATAACCTCACAACAGAGCAGAAAGTTTGGCAACAAGTGATTTCAATATTATGGAAACTATTGAAGGCAGAAAGTATGTCAGCCTTCATGAAAATATAGGATCAGATAATACATAAAATGAGATGCCTGTCCCATCTCTTCTTCACCAGATAGTATTCTGCTTTTCTGCCCATGTGTCTGAACCACTGTAATCTGTTCTCTTTGACCTTCTGTGCAATTGAAGCTACTATGTCTTCTGCCCTGATGTCCTCATTTCTTCATCTGTTCCACAGAGTGCATCCTATCAACCATCCTAGGCACTTCATCTCCATCACCTCTACCTTCCTCAACTGTCCGGCCTTTACTACTCATGCATCTTTACCATACAGTAGTACTGGTTGCACCACTCTTTTCTACACCTTACTTTCATTTTATTTGGCTTTCTTCTGTTAGACTGAATTACTTTCTTATATTCGTTAAGAATAAATAGATACTATATACAGTGTTTTACAGACTCTCTTATTACTGCTGTCAAATGTATCAACACTAAAGCGTACCCGTTTGATATCCCACTCATTATTCTACAGGTAAATCCTTCTGGTATCCCATTCATGATCCCCAAGGTATTGAATGTATTGCATTTACCAGTGCACTGTAGTGTTACTGTTTGACCAATGTGTGTTGTTTGTCTTATAACACTAAAAAATCATTTGTGCTGCAACAGAGACCTGGTTCAAGGCAGCAGAAAGCACCCCTGCACTACCAGGCTATAACTCATTTCACACCTTTCGGCCCCAGAACTTGGAACAAAGCTCCAAAGGTGGTGGTGTTTCCATATTCATAAAGGATAAGCACACCTCCAGACTGGTGGCCCAACATAACGCATCAGAGATACTTCAGGTCTGGCTAAACATTGGGTAAGACAGCGATTCAGGTTGTAGCCTGCTATAGGTCCCCAAACATGTCCCACGACTCACACTCCACATTCCTAAGCACCATGGAGAATATTAGGGTCCAACCTAACACTCTCTTACTGGGTGACTTCAACTATCCCTCCATTAACTGGGAAAACTACTCATGTACCAATACACTTGCCCAACGTTTCCTGGAATTCATTAATTCCAATGCCCTGGACCAGCTCGTTCTTACCCCCACTAGAGGTAGCAACATCCTTGACCTGGTCATTACTAACATGGGCGACTGTTGCTCTATACCAATAGTCAACTCCTCCCTGGTTAGATCCGACCACAAACTAATCACCTTGGAAATCCACCCCCCCCCCTGCAAAGGCAACCACCATGAAAAACTTCTCCAAAGCTAACTTTGGACTTCTAAAAATGCAGGTGGCTAACTTTATATCACCTATGCAAATAGAGAATAGTTGAATTACTGGTGAATCATACACCAATGCACTGTACGAACACGTACACAAATGCATGGATCTCACCATACCCAATAGAACCAAGTTACTCTCCTCCAAAAAAAGGAAGCCAATCTGGTGGTCCCCTGCCATAAACAAACTGTACAACAGAAGGAGACAGCTGATGTGGAATAAGGTGAAGTCCCAAGTCTGGAAAACTCCCTTATCAGTCTCAACAAAAAGTTGAGATCACTCATTAAATCCTCTAAAGCTAGCTATGAAAAAAGAATTGCAGCAGATAGTAAAGACAACCACAAGGCCTTCTATAGTTATGTAAAGAATCTTCATGGCAGTGCCCAGATTTGCTCTGAGCTACTACACAATGGTACCACTTATACTGAGCCAACAGCTATTTCCAATAACTGGCTGACAGATTCAGTGACAACTTTACCCCCCCAAAGGACCAATCACAATACCAGTAGATTGCCAGGCACCCAGTATTACTACTGCACAGGTTAAAACAGCACTATCCAAGACCAAGAATACAGCTTTTTACAGGACCTGACAATATCCCTGGCTGTGCTCTATATGAACTACAGAGTGAACTGGCACCTCACCTGTGTGCCCTGTTCACTCATAGCCTCATCTCAGGCTTTGTCCCTACTGAATGGCGCACTACTACAGTCATCCCTCTCCACAAAGGAGGAGCGACTACAGACCCTGAGAACTATTGCCCTAGTAGCCTGACAAGTCTGATATGGGAGGGTGGCCTAATGGTTAAGGTGCAAAACTATGGAATGCATCATCATGGACCTAATAAACAAGGATATAGGGAATCTCCAACCTCTGGATCTCATATAGTTTGGTTTTGTGAAGGTTAGATCATGCCAACTCAACTTGGTCACCTTCTTTGAGTCAGTCACCAGAGCTATGGATTAAGGCAAAGTGGTTCATACAGCCTACCTTGATCTGGCCAAGGCTTTTGATACCATTCCCCAGTCAAGAATCATAGAAAAACTCACTAAGCTAGGCATCAACCCCTATATCACTAGGTAGGTTGCAAACTGGCTCACAGATAGAAGCCACAGTGTGAAAGTAGCTGACTCCAAGCCAGACTGCCGACCAGTCATGAGTGGAGTCCCACATGGTTCGGTCCTGGGTCCTCTCCTATTTGGTATCTACTTCTTTGAAGTCCAGGCCAATAGAAAGGGACTCTGGCTGACAAAGCTCACAGACGATTGCAAGTTGGGAACTATTATTAACTCCCCAAGTGATGCTGACATCCTACAGAAAGGCCTCACTGAGACCAATGACTGGTGTCAGAACCATGGCTTAAGGTCAATGCCAAAAAATGTATTGTCATCCCCTTCAAGAAAAACACAGTTCCCATGACTTACCACATTGATGGTAATCCACTGAATACAGAAGGTGTTATAAGAGATCTGGGAACACAGGTTGACAGCAACCTCTGTTTTGACCACCACATTGCCACTGTCATCAGAAAGTTCTTCTATGTGGCACATCTCATTACTAAGGGTTTTTTATCCAGGAAGAAAGAGGTCATTGTCTCCGTATACTCTTCCCTCATTAGGCCAGTCATTGAGTACAATGCCCCATTTGGCATGTACCTCACTAGACACCTGCAACAACTGGAGAGGCTGCAAAAGTACCTCACAAAGAGGATCCTAGGCCTTAAACACTTGTCCTATATGGACAGACTCAAAAAACTCCAACTATTCTCTGTCTCATATCGCCTACTTAGAAGTATCTCTGCTTGACTTACAAAGCCATGTTTGATCCAGCTCTGTTGGAAATGCTACAGCTGAAGAAATCACAGTCTCTCCACACTACATGCTCCAGAGACCTCAACCTTGTTACCACAATCAACAGAATGTGCTGATTCATAACCCAGAGACTGCCCATGCTATGGAATACACTTCCCATACATGTCAAAAAGAGCACCCCACTGGCCCTGTTCAAGAGAAATCTTGATAAGTGGATGGGAAAAGGAAAATTCACCCAGGGGATCACTCCAGTGGCTCTACTTGACAGAGACATGTGGCATGATATCAGGGTAATCATATGGGGTAGGCTTGTAAAGACTCCAGGGCCATTAGCCTAGTACACACCTATGAACCTATATACACAGTATTATCTCCAGAATTCTGTGTAGCCCAAAACTGATCTGTTTGCTGAAATCAGAAAAACACAGAAGGTGATCCCAGATGGATTACTTGGGCCCACACAGTCTTCCCTTAACTCAATGAGGTAAAATCTTGCCATTTTATTTTATTTATCCCTTGTTGATAGGGTTAGTCCCACTAGTACTGACCTCTTTTCAGGGGAGACACAAGGTGGCATTTATATTACTAGGGGAAATTTGGCCAGGGTATCAGGGAATTTCCCCTAGTCCTTGGAAGTGGGGGAAGTGTTCATTGTGTTTCTTCCTGCTTTCATTCTGGGTGCACTAGTGGCTTAGAGAAGCAGAAGGAGTATGTTGGATGAGAACATTTTGGAAGGGTTAGCAGATCAAAATGCAGAGTTTGGAAAGGAGAGTACAGTGAACAAGAGATCAGAGGATATCTTGAGAGCAAAGATAGTAGAGCCTTTGCAAAAGGAAGGAGTGGATGGTATGGGGTCACCTGAACCTATGGCTGCTTGCAATGAGAAGGAAGAATTATACATGCAGATTAATGTGAAGGTAGTCATACCTTTGCAAGATTCAGAAATACTTTTCCAGCAGCAGTTGTTCAAGAGGGATAGTGAGACACAGAAAAGATGTATTATTACAGCAGATAATATGGAAAGAAGTGGAGAGAGAAAGAGAGGAAAAAAAGAAGAAGAGAAAGAAGATATATGCAGAGAGATGAAACAGGGAAGAAAAGAAGAAAGAAAGAAGGAGAAAGAAGAAAGAAGAAACATTTATCAAGAATAAGTTGTAAAGAAGAAAAAGAGCTGGGCAAGTATGACATTTGGGATAACATAATAGCACCATTGGGTATTTATTCATTCATATTAATAAAGATACTTTTTGTGACATTATATTTGAATCAGTACAGTATATCGAGAAACGTTTGGAACAATAAAAGTTCAAGAAAAACTGTAGTGAAGTCCATGGACCATGCATGTTTTGCAAGCATTTAAAAGAAAGACAAAAGAGAAAATCTATGTTCAGTTTTGGAATGAAGTAGAAAAAGAATTGCTAAAAGTCCATTTAAAGACTGCATGTAAAGATGTTATGGACATTACAAAATTTATGATAATAGAAGTGTATAGACTGGGGATTTGGAGTGTGGTGCTGTATTAAAATGGAAAATGAAAGAACAGTACATATTCCAAGTTTGATAAATTTAGATGGAAACAAAGGAACTGTAAAATACTGGGGCAACAAAAACTTGCTTTTTTGTGGAAAAAGTGATCATTTGATTAATAATTGTGGTAAAGGGAAATGTTATATTTGTGACAAAGTGGGTCATGATGGAAACTGATTTGAATTGAAATACTTTAAATGTGAAAAATTGGGTCACTTATGAATGGATTGAAAGGAAAATATAGAAGAATATAAGGAGAAAATGAGAAAAGAAATAGAAAGCATGAGAAGGAACAAGAGAGAGAATTAGCAAGAGGAAGAAATAGAAACAGATAAAAGAAAAGAACAAGAAGAGAAGTCAGTATTACATAATAATAAGCCAGTAGAAGATGGAGAAGTAAAAGATAAAAAAGATAGAAAAATAAGGGCATGAAGTGATGGCAGAAACAAGTGATGGAGAAAAAAATAGTTGGAAAGTGGTTAAGGGAAGGAACATTTCTACTGGGAAAAGGGTAAACATTAAGAAGATGAAATTTCAAGGCTCAGGTTTGAAGGAAAATAAAGGCAAACTGTAAAAGAAATGGAACACAAATCAAATAAGAGCTGAAAATTTTTAGCAATAAATGTAAACAGTTTAAAGAATATAAAAAGAAGGTTAGGTATAGTGGAATGGTACATGGCACTTGATATAGATAGTATTATACTTGAAGATACAGTAATTTTAACAGAAAAGGAGAGATTACAAGTAGAAAAGTTATGGTGATGTGAGATTATTTGGAATACAAGAGACAAAACATATTCAAATGTAGGTATATTATGGAAAAGCTCAATAGGAATTTTGGATCTGTCTTTGATAATATTTGGTATGGTAACAGTTGTAGGCATGTGATTGAAAAAATCAGGTTTACAGAATCGTAGGGGTTTATACATATTGTGACAAAGAAAGAAAGAGAAGGGGTGTTTAAAAAATCCTAGATTATATAAGTGTGAATATGGATCTAAAATTAGTGGGGGATTTTAATTGCGACCTCAGAAAAAAGTAAAAAAGAGAACTGATATAGATTATTTTATGATTTCAGAAGGTTTGAAAATTATTCAAGAAGGTATACAAGTTACAGGATTTTAGATCATTTGGCAATTTGGATAGAATTTCAAGAAAAAAAGGGATATATAAAATAGGTAAATGTATTAAAAAATGAAATGAAAAAGATTTATATAATGAAAGTATAGAAAGCATTAAGCAATTATGGAATACAAGAACTGGATGTCATGAAGCATAAGTTTTAAATAAAAATATAAGAAATATATTTTGGAATGGCAAAATTTAAAAAGAAAAGAGGAGAAGAACAACTACACGGAAGTAAGCAATTGTGCTTTTATACATTTCGTAAGCAATAAAGCATTTCTGAGAGGGAGAAGGAAATAAATGAGATGAATCAAGAGAAGATTAAAATGATCCAAAAATAGGCACCGGAGACCAGCAGATCCAACACACAAGTGCTTTAATAATGAAACACCAGCACAAGAAGCATTAACACAGATTAAAACACTTCCCCTTACGTTTTCGTCTAAAAGAACTTCATCAGATGGGCATATACATCCTGATTACCCCATTAAATACTTTTTTCCTCTTGAATTGACCAATAAAATGGGCAAATCAATTAATCTCCAAGTTGCAAAAATACTAATAAGAGAAACAAGGAATGGGGGAGGAGAAGGTATTAAAATCAGCAATAAATAATAATAGTAATACACATGTATAGAAAAGAAATCTAAATAAATTAAGATAGAAGGAAAACAAAACTGGAAAGTTAAAAAGTTATTAAAACAGGATAATGAAGTTTAGACAAATAAATAACATTGGAAGAAATTAATAATATGCTAAAAATTGTCAACATGGAATCAGCAACTGGCTTGGATGGGATAGAATTTGTGTCTTTCAGCTTTTCCCGGTTAGGGGTCGCCACAGCAGAACTCCGGTCTGCTAATGATTGGCAATAGAGTTTTACGTGCTGGCTTGCTGGGCCTAATGCACAACCTTCAACGAAGGAATGCCATTTCATGCATGTCGCCACACAGAAGATGCTCTAACTGAGAATCGAACGGGCAATGTCTAACTGTGAGGTGACAATGCTACCGCAGCACCACCACCGCAGTCTTATGTATAAAAACATGTTAGACTGGCAGAAGTACTTCATGAATGTATTAAATAAATGGTTAGAAAATGTTCGGGACATCATGAAATATGTGTTGGAGCCATGAAATTTGTACAGAAAAAAGTAGAAAAAGAGGATATAAGAAATCAGAGACTGATAGTTTTAATTAATTCAAAATAAAACATTTTTATGAAGATAGTAAAAAAGAGATTGGAGACTAAATTAAATAAATGTTAGAAGAAACAATATCTGGGAAAAGGAAATGAAGTCAAGAGTTATTAATGATAATAAGAGAAATGGCAGATGATATAATGAAAAGGAAATAGAAGTTAAAATAATGGCAGGTGATTTGAGCAAGGCATTTGACAGGGTACAACATGAAGTTTTATGGGACATAAGTAAAGAAAATAATATAAATAAGAAGATAGTAAAAGTATTTGTTTCAGTGTATGAAAAAAAATAAAGTAAAAGTTGCCATGAATGGTTGGTTAATTCAAGATATAGAAAAAAGACTGGTATAAGACAAGACTGTCCAACGAGTAGTATTTTATTTGCATTGGTTATGAATGCAGTTGTTAGTAAGGTAACTACATCACTAAAATAGAAGAATATAAGACTACAGAAGGAATTAAAGTACTAATTATATTCTCTTATGTGGGTGATATTGTTTTAATGACAAAGAATAAAGAAAGGATGGAAGTGGCCATTAAGCAACTTAATCAATATTTGGGAGCTATAGGCATGCATATGAATAGGGATAAAAGTAAAGGTCTAAGTATAACAGGTAAAATATAAAATATTAAATTTAATATGGAAGTAATAGAAATATTAGGTATTAAATTTGGTAATGAGACAGGATGCATCAATGGGAAGCTATAATATAAAATTTAAGGAATACATGTTTATTTTGGAAAATATATATGTTGTCATATAAAAAGAAAGTGTATTTAATAAATTCTGTATTATTGGGGAAGACTGTGTATTTAAGAAAATGTGTTTATGATCCCTGTAAAAATATGAAAAGGAAGTAATGTTGATTGTATTTTCATTTATATGTGTATTGAGATTAAATCCAGTGAAAAGAGATATGCTATATATAAAAGAAAAAGAAGGAGGATTGGGTTTGGTAAATCCATTTGTTTATGCAGTTTTATTGAATAAATATTAAGTGTTAACATGGCTAAAAGAGGAAAATAATTCATTAATAGGTATAACAATGAAAGAAAAACAACAAAATATGGTATATGGTGAGCAAATTTAAAAGAGAAAAAGAATGTGTGAATGGGGAAATAAAAGATTATCAAGAAAAAAATGATGTTATGAAAAATAAAGATAAATGACATTGAATATAAAATGAAAAAATAGTATTTAAACATAATGAATAGGTATTACTCTGTTTATCCATGTGAAAAAAGGTTTATCCATGAGCAGAATACAAGCCATACAAATGAGACTAGAGTGGGTAAGAAATACATTGAATGTAGAAATTGTCTAAAAAGATTATCAATAAAGAAATTGCCAGTGAAATCAAATAAGTCATATAAAAAATAGAGAAAGAATATGCAATTATTGTGGCAAAATTGAAACCGAACACGGTGTGAAGAAATTAAGGTAATAAAAGAGGAGAATATATAAAGAAAATAGAAAATGCTTTATGTAATATTGACTATATGGAATGAAAGATTGAATGAGTTAAAATTTCATAGGAAATGAATATTGGCAGAGATATTGAAAACAAGATTTTAGTTGTTTAAGAAAGGGGGAAGTCAGAAAAGAAATGTTAATAAAGAGATTGAAATGTATGTATAAAGTTATTCAAATGGTGGAAAATGAATGTCAGGGATGTAAATAATTTTAAATAATGTATAGTATGTAAATAGTGTAGATATGGCATTTAAGAAATGACCCCTACACAGGTGACACAGGATCTTTTATATTCACCTGAGTTGCCACCAATCCAAGCAGATGGGACCTTGGTTTAATATCTCATTCAAAGGTTGACACACTCAGGGGTGTGCCTCCCCCCCGTACTGGACCTATATGTATTTAACTTGATCTTCCTCTTCATCTTCTCCAGTACAGCTCAATGCCACTATAAATTATTTTTGGCTGCCACTGACTCTATCATCTTTCATGGCAGTTGTTCAAGCATCTAGTATCATCTCATTTTAAATAGTCCTTCCACTTATCACCCCCTAAAATAGTCTGCCTTTATTAAACTCTGCTCCCTGTTTATGTATAGTATCTTTTCCTAATATTGCTAATACAACTGTACACATTCTATTAAGACATTTGGAAATATCTGTTTGGTATCTGCTCCACTATTTTCCTTACATTTGTTTATGTTAAGTTCTACTAAACATTCATTATAAGACTCTTACTAGAGGCATTGTATAATTTTGCCAAACCTGCCATTAAATATATTAGGCTTATTTATGCCATTGCAAAGACTCATCTTCAAGAATGGCACAAAATACAATAGTTCATCTTGCCAACTGCTTATACAGGTAAATAATAGCGCATGTGTCCCTACCAGGAACATTTTCTTCCTGCATCCTGTGATCATTCTGTGTTTTCTTACTGTCATCTTGCAACAGTTTTTATTTCAGCCATCTAAGGGGAATATTCCAAGGTATGTTTCATTTTGTGTTGCTGAGGGCATTTGAGAGTTCTTCACCCCCAAACTAATATATTTCTCAGGACTTTTTCTTCCTGAGAATACATTAGCATTTCTTTCCATTAAATATAAGCTATCCTACCTTAGACACTTTCCATATTTTGAAAGCCATCACATTGTCTCTATACCTTCCTATGCACACTTTTGACTGTGTATGATAGTTCCAGCTGTAAACAGGAATACATTATTCTCTGTCAGCACTGCAGTGTCCTTTATAGCTATGACAACATAGTTCTCAAATTTTCAACACTGGAATTTGGGACAAATCTAAAAAATATTTGGAAAATGGCCCTAAATCAGTGGCATTTCTTAAATAATAGTACCACTGATTTATTGCATTTTCCACAACTTATCACTGATTTTAGGAGAGACAGAGCAAAATTATGAGCAAAAATCAAGGATGACCTTGAAAATCTGGGCAAGTTAAGAAGTATGGTGATAACTTGTATTTTTTAAATTTGAACAAATATAAGTGTAAGGCTTAGGGTCAGTGGTAGTGGTAGCATTAAGATGAGCAGATATGAATAAGGTAGTACAGGGGGGGTGAAGAACCCGTCCTCCTTACTCATGTGCGCTAACCCTATCCCTGCTCTTACCTCTGTCCCTAACCCAAATCCTACTCATTATGTTACTTAAAACCCTTTGCCTAACAGTACCACTGTGCAGACGGTGCTTGATCTAGATTTTATAACTCGGATTACTGATAGTGGAAAAGTTGGCAGTGTCTTGTAATTCTTTCATTTAGTGTTTCTCACATTTTGTTTTCACTCTTTTGTGTTTCTTACATTGATATTATCCCAACAATGATATAATTGTTTTATACTTAGTCTCACATGACTAGCACTACTTCACAATGTTTACAAATAGCAGAAATTAGCTAAGTGTACCTAGCTTTACTTATAAAGAGGTAAAAGCAATATAACGTCTAAAATAATTCTATCTAAGATACCCATCTATTTCTATTGAAATTCATGATTTGATCATTAAAATTATTTTTTTTTATATTCAAGAAAAAGGATACAGGAGAACTGATTCAGAGTTATATTAGAATACAGAAGACCTGATTCAGAGTTATGTTAGGATACAGAAAACCTGAGTCAGAGTTATATCAGGATACAGGAGAACCATTTCAGACTTATATCACGATACAGGAGACCTGATTCAGAGTTATATCAGGATACAAGAGAACTGACATATCAGGATACAGGAGACCTGATTCAGAGTTATATCAAGATACAGGAGACCTAATTCAGAGTTATATCAGGGTACAGGAGAACCGATTCAGTGTTATATCATGATACAGAAGACCTGATTCAAACTTATACAGGAAAGACAGAAGAGTCCTACTCCCTACCATAAACAGGCTGAACAATGTTTTCTTCAAATGATCATTCTTATCCTTAGACCAACATGAGAAATAACTCAGTGGGACAGGAAGGGGTTAGTGGGAGATAAATCAAACATTAAGTTAGGAATAAATGCAGCATGACTCAGATTTCTGCCCCAGTTCACCAAACTCACCACAACCCTTTCAGATACAGATGGAACATTGTGCAGCTCTGTTAAGAAAGACACATACTCTAGTTAATTCATTTTGATGCATGCAAGTCTATTATTTATGTTTTCTTTTTTTGACTAGTGCTGTTAGTCATTGGATACAACTGAGCATGCTATGGGGCCACAGGGGGAAAATTTAATTCAGTCTGTACATCCCATCATGTTGTCTCATGAAAATTATATTTCTATGTTCTAAGGTGCTCTAGACTCATGAAAATTAATTTACATATATTAACATGCTGCAGGCTAATGTAAATTTACATCTCTGCATCCTAACATGCTATGGGTTCATGAAAATTACATTTCATGATAATTATCAATTCATCAATACCTAACAGCTACTACTTTCAATATTAAGTATTATGTATAGAGCATACTAATATTAGAGTTATGAAAACTGCAGCTAAAAGCATAAATAATTTCCGAAGTTCCTCTCCCCAACCTGAAAACAGATTGGTTAACTATGCCATTGTTGAACTGTCAACCTTCTTTGCATTTCTGAAGCAATATTACTTATTACTTTAACTAATGACATTGTGCATAACATTTGTCTGGAAGTTAGTCTTCTGAGTTAGCAGTAGCAGCATCTTAATATTATTGAAATCTTCAGTGCCAGTTTTGTTTTCAGTGGACATGCAACAAATAATTCTAAAAGTAATGGCTATTTTGTGAATTGTTTCACAGGACTACAATTTCCATATTATACTAATTTCATTTGTTAGCCAAATAGACTTGCTGGATATAATAATGCCTTCTTAATGGCATCCCAGTAACACTGTCTTAATAGATGACTTGCTCATAGTCACACAGTAGGCAAATGGCAGTGGAAGGAATCAAACCTTGCTCTCTGAAATGCAAGGCATAACTTGTAACATTTAGAGCAGCAATCCCCCACACTAACTGCCATTAAAATATTTTTCCTATTTAAAATTTAAAATCTATAATATATAATCATTTTTTCCTAGAACAGTAGATTTCTAACTCATAAGAGAAAGCAATTACTACATCCATAGCTCTCAAACCTATCACTAAATGTGGAGCATTAGCTCTTATAATGTAAAAACAAATGGGCAAAATATGTAACACTTACTAGCAAACTGCTAACAACGTCATCTAGGAAACTCACATCATATTTAAATGTATTTTAAACTTATATACAGTTGTTTTGATGAATAAATGTGCCTGCATACTATTTACGTTGGGTATTAGTTTAAAAATTCTTAATGAATTTGTGACAGACCCTTTCAATGTGGAACACTGAGGAATTTGGTGTTTTTAAGACTCAAAATTAGCAACATTCCTCATGATGAGGTACACTGGAGAGGAACAGATTCATCTGTTCAAATTCTACTTAACACAGTGTTATAGACAATGACTGATGCAATTGTATTATTCAGTCTTAACCATAAATGTGTTTAAGTGGGTGAAGCACACTGAATAATGCCAATAAATATTTACAAGTCTGAAATGTATATGCTGTGTTACTCTCTTAAACAGGATTACATTGTTAAACACAATCTTTAATCTATGGAAAAGACCATTAACCTGTCAGAGAAACATGTTAATTAGAATTTGTAATCCACCTGGCAGGTAGCCAGTGTAGTCTGGTATTGGTCATGTAATAGCTAAAGCATTTGTAAAATACTTTATATAATTACCCATGTGTAAAACTTAAAATAATAAATCGAATGAAATAAAGTTGTCATTCATTGTCTAAACGTTTCCTCAAACTTTATGAATAGCTGTGAAAATAATTTTTGTTAATTTTTATCACAGATTCTCTCTCCACCTCTGATCTTTCTTATTTTATATTAAATGAAAGATAAGAAAAGAACACCATTATGTGTTTGTTTAAGAGGAGTATCTGGGTGTAGGAGTATTTGTTGGTTTCATGGTTTTTGGGGACAGTATTTTTGGGTAGAGGGGAGTATAGCAAAGAAGATGTGAAGCATTAGAGCAATGAAAAGTGTTAGAAGAGTATTAATTAAATGATTATGCGTAGGTACACAATCCATGTAGCGCAATCAATGTCCTATGCTACATATTCATTTTCTGGAGCTTTTCTTCCTGGGACTTTACTAAATATGGCAGTCTGCCCAGTCAGATTATGATAATTAACAAAACAGATAGATAGATAGATAGATAGATAGATAGATAGATAGATAGATAGATAGATAGAGAGACAAAAAGACAGATAGATAGATAGCATGCATCTTTAAGTACAGAGTTTCTCTGTGTGAACCAATATCATAAAGGATGTCTCTCTTTGCTGAGCAGAGAAACAGATGAGTTGTCCTCAAAAGTTCAAGGAATCAGACTTTTTTATAGACACAGTATGGAAACATTTGTTTGATTCCACTGTTGTCATGGTATAACTTGGTTATCTAGGACTTCTTTTGTATGATAAAATAATGAGCAAAGTCTCTTCTAGTTATTGTAGATATAGAGTCCATCATGGTTCATGCTCAAGTCAGGTGGTATAATTCATAAGGTGCTGAGGAAAAAAAGTACAGTTGTGTAAAATCTTACCATAATGGTAGATGTTCTTGGCTTCACTGCTGCAGTATTCTTAACTATATGGGGATTCCCTTCCATGGAAGACCAATGCCTGGCCAGACTTCCAAAGACTTTTGAACTTAAAAGGCATGCCAAATGTCACCATATGCTCCCTGCATAACATAAGGCATAAAGGTGACCTTCATGCCTACAAAAAACGGAACTGACTGCCCTAGGAGGAACACCAGTCCAAGGACTCCAAGAGGTATCGAATACATCCAGGAAGGCAAAGAGCAAGGAGGGATGGCAAGAAGGAGTGAATACTGCAGCAGTGAAGTCAAGGACATCTTCTGTTATGATAAGATTTTACGCAACTGTACTATGTCCTTGCATTCACTGCTGCAGTATTTGTAACCTTCAGGCGAGTGCCAAAGCTCAAGAGGAAACTTGGGAGGAGGAGGAAAGGGCAGAAGAGTCTCCTAAAAAAACATGAAGAACTGAACTAGCAAAACCAGCCCTAGCGATACCATCCAACTTGTAGTGCTTGGTAAAGGTATGCACAGAAGTCTGGGTAGCTGCTTCAAGAATATAATTAGTATGTAAGCCTTTGAAAAAAGTAACAATAGAAACCACAGCTCTAGCAGAATGAGCCTTAATGGAAAAAGGAAGGCTCTTGCCTTGAAAAGTTTAACAAAAGGAAATAGCTTTACAAATCCAAGAAGCAATAGTTTGCATGGATACAGCAAGTCCCAAAGATCTAGGATGAAAAGAAACAAATAACTGATCAGATTTTCTAGTAGCCTTGATCATATCCAAATAAACTCTAAGTTGCCTATGCATGTCCAAAGTCTAAAGCACTTTCTCACTGTCAGTTTGTAGAGAGGGGAAAAAAGTAGGCAGGTTAATACTGATTAAGTGATAGCTCATTAACCACCTTCAACATAAAAGAAGGGTTAGTATGCAAGGACACTTTGTCCTCATGAAAAATCAAATAAGAAGGACAAGCCATAAGGGCCTGCAACTCAGACACCCATCTGGCAGAAGTAAGTGCTAACAAAAGAACAGTCTTTCAGGAACAATTTTGCAAGGAAGCTGAAGCAGACAGGCTCAAAATGAATCTGAGTAAACTTCTCCAAAATAAAATGATATCCCAGGGAGGAGGAACAGGCTTCCTGGGAGGCCTAATATTAAGGATGCCTTTAAGGAATTGTTTCACCTCAAATCTAGCTAAAGGAGGAGAAAAAGGCAAACAAGCAGAGACAGCTGATAGGTTGACCTTAATAGAAGAACAGGCCAAACCAGCCTAGAGCAACTCCCACAAATAAGAGAGAAACAAAGAAGCATCCACAGTAAGTGGGTCCAGGTTATAAGAGAGACACCATAAAGAAAACCTCTTCCATTTGGAAAAGTAGGATTTCCTAGTCATGGATTTCCTGGCCTCCTGCAGGAATTGGAGCACATCATCAGAAAAAAAGGTGTCTATGAGGAGTCACAATCCTAGTCCATATTGGCGTGAATGACTTGAGACCTACATCTCTGAACTATATAAATAGAGACATGATTGAGCTTGCTGATTATGTGTCCCAGGCAGGTATGTCCCTAGCCTTAAGCAGCATTCTGCCATCACCCAGAATGATGCCTCAATACAAACAGAGCCTCAATACAAACAGAAAATGATTGACTTTAACAATTGGCTTAATTTCTGGTGCACTCCAGGGGAATCCAGTACCTGACAGCCTGGGAAGATATGAACGACAGACCACAATTCTTTGACAGAGATAGCCTGCATCTGTCTCACCTGGGATTCAGGCTTCTGACAAAGACTCTTCCCTCCCCTATAGTGCCCTTTTTAGGAAAAGTGATGAGGTTAAAACTACCAACATAAAATTTTAAACAAAACACAAATTAAAGGTCATGCTGCTAAATGCTAGGAGTCTAAACATGAAACTGCACTCATTGCAAACATTCCTAACCCTGGAAAATGCTGATATCTGTGCATTCACAGAAACCTGGTTCAAAGCTATGGAGAGCATCCCAGCCTTACTTGGTTACTCATCCTATCATACATTCATATCCCAAACTGTGGAGAATAAAGCCAAAGGAGGTGGAGTTTCAATATACATTAAAGACATACACACCTCCAGGCTGGTCAAACAGTATGACGCACAGGAGACACTCCAGGTGCAGTTAACCATTGACAAGACCCCTATTCGAATCATAGCTAGCTACTGGCCCCGAAATCTGACTCAAGATGCCCAATCCGCCTATTTGGACCTGTTTGAATCTATCAAGATTCAACCCTTTACCCTGATCCTGGGTGACTTTAACTTCCCAAACATAGATTGGAAGAACTACTCATGCCAGAACATAAATGCCCAGAGATTCCTTTATTTTGTCAATGCAAATGCCTTGGAACAGATAGTTGATACCCCACAAGATGTGATAATATCTTGGACTTGGTATTAACCAACATGAGTGACCACTGCAGCATCCCTATAGTATCATCCTGCTTGGTAAGATCTGACCACAAAGTGGTCGCTTTCAAAGTCAGCATCTCCCCCAAACTCCCTCTAGCTAGGATCAGACATAAATACTTCTCCAAAGCTGATTACAGCCTCCTGAGGGATGGTATAAACAGCTTCACAGCCCCCTCCCCCTCTGTAGGAACTGGCATCAATATCCAAAACTACACCAAAGGACTATACAAGTATTTATATAGATGCATGGAATTAGGAATACCCAACAGGACTAAATCATCCTCCGCAAGGAAGCATAAACCTGTCTGATGGACATCTGCAATAAATAAACTCTGTAACAAAAGGAAAAAATTGCTGTCCAAGACCAAGAAGGAGCAGGCGCCCAATTGGAAGAAATGCATCCTTATCCTGAACAAGCAAATAAAAGCACTACTGAAATCCTCCAAAGCAAACTACGAGTCGAAATTGGCCACATCTACTAGAGACAGTCATAAGGCCTTCTTCACATATGTCCGCAACCTCAAAGTAAGCACCCGGATCTGTTCAGAACTGGTGGTCAAGGACACCACATATACAAATGCTGTAGATATAGCAACCTTGCTGGCTGACAGATTCATTGAAAACTTTACCCCTCTGTTTCCCCCATCAGTAAATCGGGTCATTCTCAGTACCTCCCCCCTTCCCCTTATATCTAAGGAACAGGTTATCATTGTTCTCTCAAAGGCAAAAAATACAGCTTCCATGGGACCCGATAAAATCCCTGGCTGCATCCTACCTAAACTCAGGCAGGAACTTGCACCATTAGGCACCCTATTCAACCAAAGCCTGAGTACTGGCTTCATCCCAGCTGAGTGGAGGACAGCCACTGTCATCCCTTTACTCAAAGGTGGGGCATCCACCAATCTGGGAAATTTTAGACCCATCAGCCTAACTAGCCTGATCTGCAAGGACATGGAATGGATTATCATAGGCCTCATTAACAAGGACATTGGCAATCTCCAAACACTTGATCCCACACAGTTTGGCTTCATCAAGGGGAGGTGCTGTCTGCTAAATTTCGTCAACTTCTTTGAGACAGTCACCAAAGCCATGGACAAGGGGAAGACAGTGCACACTGCCTACCTTGACCTGGCCAAAGCCTTTGACACTATTCCCCACTCGGGCATAATGACTCTCTCAACTAGACATCAATCCCTATGTTACCAGATAGGTAGCAAACTGGCTCACTGATAGAACCTATGTAGTGAAAATAGGGGAGGTCACCTCAAGCAGTAGACCCTTAACAAGTGCTGTACCCCAGGGTTCAGTCTTGGGGCCTCTGTTATTTGGGATATACTTTTCTGAAGTGCAGGCCAAAACCAGTTGGCTATGGCTGACCAGGTTTGCAGAAAACTGCAAGCTAAGTGCCGTCATCAATTCCCCTAGTGATATGGATATCCTCCAATAGGGTCTCACTTAGACAAATGACTGGTGCCAGAAACATGGCCTTAAGCTGAATACCAAAAAATGCATCATCATCATCCCCTTTGGGGAGAGTGATGTCCCCACAAATTATCACATTAATAACAATGTTCTATGTATGCAATCAGTCGTGAGGGATTTGGGCACCCAGGTTGATAGCAACCTGACCTTTGACCACCATGTTGCTTCCATTGTACAGAAAGCCTTCTACATGGCCCACCTCATAAGTAAGGGTATCTCATCCAGGGACAAGTAGGTCATAACATCCTTGTATTCTTTCCTTATATCGCCCATTATTGAGTACAACACCCCTTTCAGCATGTACCTCGCAAAGCACATGCAGCAGATGGAGAAACCACAGAGGTTCCTCACCAGGAAAATCCAGGGACTCAAACATCTACCATATACAGATAGGCTAAAAGCCCTAATCCTCTACTCAGTTTCATACAGACTTCTCAGAGGTGACCTCTGTCTGGCATACAAGGGGATCACGGAGCCCACCTTGATGGGACTGCTGCATATCCACAAGTCAAGCTCCACTCGAGTAACCCACATGCCCAGTGTCAGCCTGGTCTGTGACATCAACAAGACTTGTTGGCGGGGCAGATTTGTGTCCCAGAGACTCTCCCATCTATGGAATAGACTCCCTCTCCACATCAAGCAGAGTATCTCTTTACCCCTTTTTAAGTGCAACCTGGATAACTGAATGGGAAACAGAAAATATACCCCTGGGATTCCATCTGTGTCCCTGCTGAACAGGGGTAGCAGGTGCTGATTTGTCTAAACATGGGCTAAACTCTTGGCTAGGCTTAAAAGGGCCCCAGGGCCAATAGCCTAGTAACCTCTTATGATCCTATGATCCTATCACCCACAATGTCAGTTGACAATTTTTTAACATAAGGGGTGGCGTAAGCCACAAAAACTCTGGGCTAGGCTTATAAATGCCTTAGGGCAGATAGCCTAGTATAAACCTATGAACCTATGAACCTAAGCATGGACAGGTGGGGATGGATAAGAGATCCCTTGTCTTGTGTGAGTAGATCGACCTTGTGAGGTAACTTGTGATGATTGCCCCTGGGTAGATGCAGAAGAAGAGGGAACCAGTGCTGTTGCAGCCAAAACGGAGTCACCAACAAGATTTTGGGAGCATCCTGTTGTATTATGAGCAGGACTTTCAGAATGAGAGGAAGGGGAGGGAATGCTTAAAGAAAGATCCCCTTCCAAGAGAATGAGAGGGCGTCCACCTTCCATACCAGAGAACCTGGGACTCTGGCACAAAGCAGAGGAAGTTGTCTGTTCAGACGGGAAGCAAAAAGATCCACTTGAGGAGTACCCCACTGGCGGATAATGTCCAGAAACATATGCATCCATTCACTGGGCTGAGTTAAGGACCCACTTACAGTGTCTGCCACAATGTTCTGACTGGAAGGGATATAAATTGCTTGAAGAGTCACTTGACAGCAAGACCCCATACCAGAAGTGCCAACTGGCAAAGAAGATAAGATCTCATTCCTCCCTGCTTGTTGAAATACCACATCACTATGGTATTTTCTGTGAATACCTTGAAAAGCCCTGGAGAAAAGAGAGACTGAAAGGCCTGAAGAGCCAGCAGAAAGGGCTCTCATCTCTTCAGCATTAATATGCTCCTTCTGCTGACAAGGCTACCACACCCCCTATACCTTTAGAGAGCCAAAAGTCACCTCCCATCCCATCTCTCAGGCATCTATGAACAATTCCTGAGAGGGAACAGGGGTATGAAGGGGGATCCCTGGATTCAGAAACAACTGCTGAATCCACCAGAGAATTTCCTTTCTGAGACAAGGAAGAAGAGGAACTATAAATTCTAGGGGATGAGCGTGCTGAAGCCACAATGACTTCAGTAACCACTGAAACTTTCTCATATGAATTTTTGGCAGAGGAAGTATTGGAATGGTGGATGCCATGAAATGCAAAACTCTCAGAACCTCCCTGGTGGTAATGGAAGCCAGAGGAAGAAGAGTGTGAAAGAAAGAAATGAGAGTTAAGGTTTTTGGGGGGGCAGGGATGCAAGCATTGGCACCATCTGAATCCTGCAACCCAGAAAAACATGATCCTGAGAAGGAGTCAGAGAAGATTTTGAAATGTACAGTGATCCCCAGGCTCTGAAGAAGGGATATGGAAAAATGAAGATTTTGTAAAAGGTCTCTGGAGAGGACACCTGAAGCAACAGGTCATCCAAGTAAGGAAATATTCTTTGAAGTCTGCAAAAGGCAATCACAGGATCAAGACATTTGGAAAACACCCTTGGGGTAGTAGAAAGGCCAAAGGGCAAAGCAGAAAACTGAAAATGCCAGGAAACAACAGTGAAACACAAAAACTTCATGAAAAGAGGATGGATTTGAATATGAAGATAAGGATCCTTGAGATATAGAGACACCATATAATCCTGAGTGAGCAAGAGAAGAAATGGAATTTGAAGTGACAACATCCAAAAGGAAGGTACCTTTAGAAAAGTGTTTAGATGAGAGAGGTCTAAAATAGGTCTCCAAGTGCCCTCTTTTCTGGGCACCAGAAACAGTTGGAAGTAGAACCCTTACCCCCTTTGGGACACAGGCACCTCTTGAATAGTACCCTTAGACCAGAGATCTTGAAGAACCTCTGGTAAAAAGGGAAGATGTTCCCAAAGAGACAGAGGAATGCTCATAAAAGGAGGACAGGATTTCCACACCATGAAGTACCCTTGACGAATGATCAACAGAACCCAAGAATCCTGAGTGATCTGAAGCCAAACTGAAAGAGAAAGAGAAAGGTGAAGAGAAAGAGGAATGAGGCTGGGAAAGAACAGATAGTCACACAGTGCCTGGTTTGTCCAGAAAGGAAGGGTTCAGAGTCCCCGAAAACTGAGTAGGCTTAGCAGGAGGAGCCCGTTTGCCACTCTTCTTACCTTTAGTAGAAGGACGGGATTGCCTATGAACAAAGGCAGGCTTAGCAGGGCAGTTTCTCTGAAATTTAGGCACAGGAGAAACAAACACATGTTTAAGCTCCCCTAAGGCCTTACCCTTATCCTGAAGGGACTTAAACCAGCAGCAACTTCCCCCCAAAAAATTTAAAATCCAGAAGAGCATCTATCAACATAGCTTTAATATCATCAGGTAAAGGTTGAAGCCTAAACCAAGAATACCTTGTCATAACTGAACCAAAAACAGCAGCTCTATAAGAGGCAATTGCCACATCATAACTACATTTAATAGAATGATACACAACTTGAGAGGAAATCCCTAGCAAGGAAAGGGCAGAAATTTTACCTTCAAAGTCTGGAAAATCAGAAATAAGTCGTTCAGCCTGAAAAAGAAGAGCCAGCACATACCTAGACATATTTGTCTGATAATTAATAGCCCTAAAAGCTAGGGTAGCAGAAATGTAAATCTTTTTGCCTAACATATCCATAGTTCTGCTGTCCTTGTCAGAAGGCAATAACTTGGGTGAAGGAAGCAATTGAGATGGCTTATGAGAGGCTATGGATACTGCCAAAGGGTCAGCAGCAGGACATTTATATCAAAATATAAAGAAAAATACTTTGGAACCCTATAAAACATATCAGACTTCTTGGGAGCAGCAGGAAGAGATTCAGGCACTTGAGAGGCATTGAAGAAAGCATTCAGTAAAGCAGCCAAGACAGGAGTAATAGCCGCATGTTTAGGAGGGTCCAACTGCAACAAATCATAGTACCTCTTATGGGTATCAGAGATCTGAGTGCAGTCCCACTTAAAAAAAGTCCATCATCCTAGATAGTGTGTCCTCAAAGGAAATTTCCTCCAAAGGAACATCAGGACTAATAGATTCCTCCTTGTCTGACCCATAGTCCAAAGTACAAGGAATTTGATCAGAATAAGTTAAGGAGTAATCATCAGAATCCAATTCATCCTCAGAAGAATCCTGGTCTCTAGGCCTTTTAAAAGGAGTAAAGGACCAAGAAGGAGCAGGAACTGAAACCCCATGAAGAGGCTTTAAGGACATTAAAGCAGAAAAATAACCCCTGAGTAAAAGCCTGCCCGTCACTTTGTGGATCCCTAGGAACAGAAGAAATATGTTTAATTTTTTTGTTTCTTTTTTAAGGGAATGTCCTGAGAAGGCTCAGATCCAGGATGACAGTCAGGAACCATAGCAGGAACTTCTTCCCCAACTAAAAGCTGAGGAACTCCCCTAAACCCTCAAAAAATCAACAGTGGTTCCCTTTGAATGTCCAAGATGGATGCCTGCAAAGCCTACTTGGATGTGCTGCCGGCCAGATCTTCACTGGCCCCCAACACGGTCACGGCAGAAAAATCCAACAATACAGCAGGGCAAGCTTCCATGTTCCTACCCACCTCAGGAGAAATATCTGGCAGAGGCTGGATAGTGGAAGATTCCAGCCATACCTTTTTCACTTTCTTCTTCTTCCCTAACAGCTAACCCTTGGGGTGGGAGATTCCTTCTATAGAATCTTTAGTAGTAGCTTAAGACACTGAATCACAATATACAAGGAAATGGAAGAAAGTCTGTTGTGAAGGGTTTTTGGAACAAATGCCTGACAAATAGAACAAGATGTATGGTCATGAGAAGCACCTAAGCAAAAAAAAAAACACTTACCATGATGGTCTCTATGGGGAAACTGTCTCCTACACTGGTATTTACCCTTCCTGGATGACATTAATTCCAAGAAACACAAAAAACAAGAAAAAACAAAAACAAAATCCCCAATGTGCCACTTAACTTGCAAAAACAGCAAATGGGCACAGGAAGTCACTGGAGAATGTAAATGCATGTAACTGACAGAAAATGGACACAGGTAAACAGACTAATGGTGTAAAAGATACGTTCAGACTGGCAGCAAAGAAGTGTGTTTTTGGTAGGCCTGAATGTCACCTTTATGCCTTACTTTACACAGGGAGTATATGGGGACGTTCAGCATACCTTTTAAATTCAGAAGTCTTTGGAAGGCTGGCCAGATGTCGAGCTTCTGTGACAGGGAATCCCTATATAGTTAAGAAAACAGAAGCAATGAATGTAAGGACATCAACAGATGCCATTTCAGAAAAAAAGTGTCATTTTCTGCAATGTATTTGCAGCAAATTATTTACTGTCTTTTGACTTCACAAAACTTAGAAATGAACTTAAAACTTGCCAAAAGAATAAAGTAGGAATGTTTATATATTATGTTTGTCAGCTAACATCATGTGAAAATCTAAAGATTCAGAGGCATGGCCCAGACTGGTCACAATTGATAAACAGGAGGGAAATATAATTCATAATGTTTTACTTCAGGCATTCTGAACTGTTGTACCTACAGTTTAAATTCTTAGAATCTTGTCATGCAGTTTAACGCATGATGCACTACTAATTACTTAATTGTTACCAGAATAAGTTGTCAGTAACAACTTGCCTGATTGTGCACTCCAAATTTATCTCGGCAAACCCTGTCACAGTGCACGAAGGATAAAATATACTGAGATTTCTGGCAATATGCTTTGCACATCTTTGTGTGATTATATGATTTAGTGATTTTGTGTTTTGGGCTTTACCTTGCAGTTCTGTATTATTAAGAAAACAATGGTCTAAATTTAAAAGGTCAGTATTTTTTTTTTTACTGTTAATACATTTTGTTTAGTAAAACAGATAGCTTATCAAACAGATATTGTGGAATGTGTCTTGGTACAGCCAGGTTTAAAACTAGTAAAACTGACACTTTTAATCCTTATGCATTAAATGATTTAATGCTACACATTTCTTTAGTACAGCATGAAAGTCATGAGGTGTATTTATTAAATGCACACTCAAAAGAAAGAAATATCTGTATGCACTGTTTAATTAAAAATAAAAGCAATAGCATGGCATACTTTACAGTAAATGTTTAATAAAACAGTCTTTAGATAAAAAAGACCTGGATATTTCTTTTAATACCATACTTAATTTTATATTGAATTGGAGGGATAATATTAATTATTGCGATGATGCGGTTTTATCTAATGAGAGTATGAACATTTTATCTATACAAAAAAGTAATCTTGGATACTGTTGCTTAGGCAAAACTATTCTCAGATGCTCATGCAAGAAACACTAGTGACTGATGGTACGTAGGTTGATATTAGGTTCATAGGTTCATAGGTTCATAGGTTTATACTAGGCTATCTGCCCTAAGGCATTTATAAGCCTAGCCCAAATTTTTGTGGCTTACGCCACCCCTTATATGAAAAAATACTGTGCCCATTAGTTTGTTGTGCCTCTGTCCAGCAGTGACACAGAGATGATTCCGATCTCCCATCCACAGGTCAAGATTTCTCTTGAACAGAGTCAGCGAGGTGCTCTGCCTCACATGGACCGGGATTTTATTCCACAGCATGGGGAGTCTCTGAGTGATAAATCTATCCCTCCAGCACGTCCTATTTATATCCGTGCTAAGGTTTAAGTCGCTTGCTCTAGTGGTTTTGGTGGATTTGGATTTTTGAGGTGGAGCATGTCCATTAATTCGGGTTGGACATGGCCTTGTATGTCAGGCACATGTCACCTCTGAGCAGACGGTATGCGACTGAATAGAGCTGGAGTTTCTTCAATCTGGCAGCATATGACAGATTTTGGAGTCCCTTTATCCTTTGGTGAGGAACTTTTGGGGTCTCTCCAATTGCTGCAGATGTCGGGTGAGATACATCCCGAATGGGGCATTGTACTCGATCATTGGTCTGATAAGTGAAGAGTACAGGGAACAATGACCTCACTAGATCTGGATGTGAATCCCTTCATGATCAGGTGGGCAATGTAGAAGGTCTTTCTAACCACTTTAGCAACGTGAGTGTCAAAAGAAAGGCCACTGTCAACCTGGGTCCCCAGGTCCCTGATAACCTCTTCTGTGCTTAGTGGATTGCCACCTATATGGTAGCTTGGGGTTACCTTGTTTTTCCAAGGGTATGACTATACATTTTTGGCGTTTAACTTCAGGCCATGGCTCTGGCACCAGCTATCTGTTTCCGTGAGTCCCTTCTGAAGGATATCCGTGTCCGATGCACTTTCCACTATGGCCAGTTTGCAGTCGCCTGCAAACTTTGTCAGCCAAAGTCCTCCCATGTTGGCCTGTACTTCTGAGAAGTAGATGCCGAACAATAGGGGCCAAGGACCGAGCCCTGTGGGACACCACTTGTGACCGGCTTGGAGTCTGACATAGCGCCAGCAACTCTAACCCTGTGGGTTCTGTCCTTAAGCCAGTTTGCAACCCATCTTGTGACATATGGGTTTACATTTAAGCTGGTAAGTTTTTCTACAATACCCGAGTGGGGTATTGTGTTGAAAGCCTTTGCAAGGTCAAGGTAGGCTGTATGGACTGCCTTTCCCTCATCAATGGCCTTGGTGACTATTTCGAAGAAGTCGACCAAGTTCAAAAGGCATGATCTTCCAAACTGGGTCGGGTCCAATGTCTGCAAGTCCCCTATATCTTTGTTTATGAGCTCCATTATGATCCTCTCCATAGCTTTGCAGACTAGACTTGTTAAGCTTATGGGGCGGTAATTACCAGGGTCCGTAGTGCGACCACAGTTGCCGTACGCCACTCCTTGGGCACGTATCCTGTGGTAAGGCTGAGATTAAACAGCTGCCTTATGTATAACTACTAAAAAAGAGAGAAAGTCATGTTTATTGGCAAGAGCAGATTCACAAAAAACAGTCTACAGACATGTTAACTCAACTACATTACTAAATGATAAACGGCAGGTCCAAAAGAGGAAAAAAGTTGGTAAAAAGCATTTGTTAAACAAGAAATTTAGGAAGGATGACACTGGAAACAAAGGATGTTGACTGATTTTCTTTCTTCTGACAAAAACAGTTTTTGTTGAAGCTGACAATTCAGAAAATGTTTCTCCTTTTCTTCTAGTTCTTTACCCAAACATAAGTGATAAAAACTAATAATAATTTCAAATAAAATGAAGATACCACAAAAAATCAAAGCGGTAAGCTTTAATGTTATGTTGTCCCATCTTGCCTTTGTTCTTGCTGGTTGGGTTCGGAGCCGATCCTTGGTTCCGACTCGGACGATTTACTATAGCTCGAGAGCTTTTACTGGCTCGAGGCTAACCCCTGTCCCAACATACCTAGCGGTAGCTACCCAGATCTCGTTTGCCACTTGCAGAGTCGAGATTGTGACTACTGGCTCAGGTTAAGTACACAGTATTATTTCACTTATATTCTTATCCTTTCCAGGGTTTTATTGTTGAATTAACCTTGTTAGAGTATATATTATCCCCTGTTAGTCTATCTACCTTTTTTCTACTTGTTGTTTGGTGTTTTTTGACTGTCGTTTCTTCCTTAAGCCTTGCCTTCCCCTTTCAGCCTGTTTAAATTAGAGGGTTCTTCTTCTTTTTCTCCACCCTTTCTGGGATAGCCATTTAAGTTAGAGGCTCTCCTACTGGGGGAGTCACCATTTAAATTAGAGGCTCTCCCCCCTTTCCTCTTCTTCTTCTCTTTCCTTAAAAAAAAAAAAAAAAAGAGAGAGAGATTTCCTTTCCTGTTGTTTGGGCTAGCCACTGCAGCCTTGTTAGTAGTTTTTAGTTGTTGTGTGCTGTTAGCTGTTACAGCCTTGTTTTCTCACCGTGTTAATTTTTTCTGCCAAATTATCCACTATGTCTAAAGAGTCAGCTCCTGGTTCAAAAAATGCGACTCGTTTTGCCAAAAAATGTCCCTTATGGACGGGCACATGAGTTGTGTATACTGTTTAGGGGCTGTTCACCTGCAGGACTCATGCTCTATCTGTCATGCTTTTAGTTCCAGAATCCTGCAGGCGAGAAAGAATAAGTTAATTTTGCATGGCCTTCTGAAGAACCCTCAAGATTTTTCGTCTCAGGGTCCTCAGCCAGCTAAAGTGTCCAAAAAATCCACTAAGCCATCAGTTCCAAGCTCGGAACAGACAAAATCCACTGTGAAACCTATGGCTCTGTTGGTTCCTGGTGTTGGCTCTGAGAAAGCTGTCTCTGGTGGCTCCATCAGTGTCCTTGGAGCCACATCAGTGTCCTTGGAGCCAGTCCGGACCCATAAAAGAACAAGGTCTCCTTCTTTGGAGCTGGTACAGTCTGCTCCACAATCTCCTTTGCTACAATCTGGAGAGGGCAGTCACTGATCCTTTTCGCACTCCTCTGGGTCCTCCAGGCTTTCGGATCATGACATGGAGAGAGTGGTCAATAGGCTCCTTAAGTCACAGGCACTTGCTAAATTACTATCAAGCCCAGCCCATAAGGAATTGGCTCCTTCGGCCCATCCGGCTTCTCCAGCTGTTCCTCCTCCAACTCTCCTGAGCTCAGAGCTGGAGTGCATGGAGGTCGTGGTGGTGGAACCATCAGCTCCGGTTACTTCTCCTTTATCGGTTCCAACACCCACTCCAATCTCCTCAATGTCTCAATCCATCAAGGGATCTAGTTGCCAAAGATTTCTCGCTGGCTCCAAGGGGGGAAGTGGCATCGGACCCTTGTCCAACCCCATTCTCCCTCCTGGAGCTTCGGCGCAGGTGAGCTTGGCTCTCACATCAGCCTTGGAGCCATCACTCTCAGTTCACAGTAGATCTCCAGGCTCTTTGGAGCCAGAGGCTCCTTCGACTCTGGTCCGTGGCATCTTCGAGGTGATGAGGAGCGTGCTGTCTTTTGAGAGTGCTCCACCCTCAACACCATCGGCTCCTTCTCCCTCGGTGCCTGTGCCTGCCTTTGATCCTCTTTCTGCCTCCAAGCATAGTAAACCTATGCCCCAGGACGTCCATTGGGCAACCTCACTTCTTCCAAAACCTCCCCTGAACACTCAGAGGAGGTCCCTCAGAAGAAAATTGTAAGACAAAGCATCTGAACTCCCCCGAGTCCATCATATCAGATACAGACTTGGATAAATCAGAAGGGTCCCCGTGGTCCACCTCAGAGGAGGTCTCTTTTTTGGACATCTTGGAAATCCTTAGACAGAGGGGTGGCTGGAAGTCCCTAGTCCCTTCTGAGGATGAGTCTGTCTACCTGGACGCATTTGGCTCCCGACCCTCCTCCTCCTGGGTGTCTCCGCCTTTTGACCCACTTTTGTCCGTAGTGAGTCGAAAGGTGTGGAGCATTCCAGAGACCATGAATCCAGTTCCAAGGTGACCAAACAAATTTATTACTGCCCCGAGGACAAATCCTTCCTTTCCAAAGGGGTCCCTGTTGATGCTATGGTGGTGGTGGAAGCCACTAAGAAGGAATTTGCGGAAACTTCATCTGTCCATCTGCTGAACAAGGACTCTTGTACGATGGACAGGTATGGGAAGCGTATGTTCTCTTCAGCAACCTTTACTCTCAGGCCACTGAATTACTTGTCACACTTCACATGACATCAGAGGGATCTCCTCAAGGAGCTAGGAGATACCCTGCAAGATCCTACAGCTGAGGGAGTTGTAAACAGGGTGGCTTCCCAGCCTTTGACCATAACTGCAGTGGTTAACTCCTCCATGAGGCTCATTTCTTATGCAGCAGATGGAGCGAGTAGGGCAGCAGGTACTGGAGTAGCTTTGCAGAGATGCTCCTGGATGCACCTTTGTCAGTTTGCGGAACCTTTCAAGTCTTCATTTACCAATACCCCCTTTGATGGCTCATCCTTGTTTGGGAATCAGGTAAAAGAGACTCTCACCAGGTGTGAACAGGATGGCAAGACTCTCTCTGCCACAGGAGTCCATTTTTCCACTCCATCTAGACCCTATCCAAAAGGTCAGAAGAGTGGAAAGATGTGGTTTCGAAAATCCCAGGAAGCTTAGCCTGACACACGTGGAGATTTTTCCCCCAGTGGCAGAGGGGGAAACAACAATGGAATACTCAGCTCTCATGGCAGAGAGCATCTGCAACAGCAGGGTAACAGAGATACGTTCTCTGCTAGTCTCTTCCAGCACTCCTGAAGGGAGGCTCGACTGTCCACCTCTGGAGGCAGTCTGGGACAGACTATCACTGTACCCAGCAGCCTGGAAAACTATCATGAAAGAAGCATGGGTACTGTCAATAATATCCAGGGGTTACAAAATTCCCTTTTCCCAGTTATCCCCCTCAAAAGAAAAACGTTCTATCCCACATGTTCCACCCAATCTTCGGGATCAAGCATTGCTAGATTGATAGAAAAAAGAGCCATCCAAGAAGTCCCTGCAGACCAAATCGAATCCGGAACTTACTCAAGCTTCTTTTTAGTTCCAAAAAAGACAGGGGACTGGAGACCCATTTTGGATTTCAGCAAGCTAAACAGATCAGTAAAAAAGATAAAATTCCAGATGGTAACACTGCAGTCCATTCTTCCCTTCTTGGGTCAGGACAATTGGATGTGCTCCATAGATCTCCAGGATGCGTACTGCCACATAAAAATGGACAGGCAATCCAGGAGATTCCTATGCTTCTGGCTGGGAGCCAGTCATTATCAGTTCAGAGCCTTGCCATTTGGTCTCACCACAGCCCCCAAGGTGTTCATCAAGTGTATGGCAGTGGTAACGGCTCACCTGAGGCATCTAGGATTCCAGGTGCTTCCATATCTAGATGACTGGCTCCTCACTGCTACCACTAAACATCAACTGATCAAAGCATGGGACTACACAATCCAAACTTGTTCCCAGCTAGGCATCACCATAAACTATGAAAAGTCTGCCTTGTTGCCTTGTCAGTCTATTACCTTCATAGGGGCAGACTTAGATACAAGACGCATGATAGCAAAGCTGTCTCAAGACGGGGTGTCACTCATTCATCAGCAAGTTTCATTTCCCATAAAGAAGATAAGAGTTCAGACAAGAGAAGTATTACAAGTCTTGGGCTCAATGGCCGCAGCAATTGCACTAGTTCCATGAGCACACTTCCACATGAGGATTCTGCATTGGCTTCTTTTCGCTCAGTGCTCTTTCCAGGATTTACCAATGTCATACAAGATCTCGATCATGGAAACTTGCAAAAAGGACTTAGTATGGTGGTTTGTCTCCCCCCAGGTGACTCTGGGCAGACCCTTTCTAGACCCCCATCCAGTAGCCACAGTGACCACAGATGCCTCCCAGATAGGGTGGTGGCATTATCTGGGACAGACTGTCCAAGGAATGTGGCAACCCCACGAGTACCATCTGCACATCAGTGTTCTAGAGATGAGAGCAGTACTTCTAGGGTTGTAAGCACTTCAAGACTCTCTACCTACTGAGACCATTGCAATTCATACAGACAATTTGTCAGTGGTATGGTACATCAACAAGCAGGGTGGGACCAGATCTTAACCCTTGTGTTGGGAGGCGCTTTGAGTATGGCAATGGGCTATGTCTTCCCACTGTTTTCTGACTGTGACGCACATTCCCAGGAAATCCAGCATGATAGCGGACAGGCTTAGCAGGGCTATTCTCATGCCTCATGAATGGTCCCTGAAGCAAGAAGTTGCCAGCATGATTTTTCGCAAATGGGGCCGGCCATGCTGCAATCCTTTTGCCACTCCCATCAACAGCTACTTCACCCTAGTCCCCCCTCTGGGACAGTCACCCAGGAATGCACTTGTTCACGATTGGCCTCCAGGACTACTCTATGCCTTTCCACCTTTCCCTCTAATTCCAAAGGTACTTCAGAAAGCAAAGTCGCTGGGTTGCAAACTCATCCTCATTACTCCTTACTGGCCTCATCAGATATGGTTCCCGTTTCTTCTCCATCATCTTCATGTGGAGCCTTTGATACTGGACCCAGTTCTGGACCTCCTATGCATCAGTCGGGCACGTGCCATCCTTCCCTCCAAACTATCAAGCTGACTGCTTGGTTCCTCCACTTCCAGTCTTAGCCAGGCTCCTAAACATTTCCCCAGGTGTACAATACATCCTAGTGTCCTCTCACAAGCTCACTACCAGGAGGATTTACACTAGCAAATGGAAGAGGTTCTCTTATTGGGCAAAGAGTAATGATATTGATTCCTTCACTGCTCCTGTTCACAAGATTCTTAATTTTCTGGCCTAAACCTTCGAAAGAGGTGCAGCTGCAGCTACTATTAGGGTCCAACTAGCTGCCATCTCAAATTTTCATATAGGAGACTTGGGTTCTAACATCATGCCCCATAAGTTGTGCAGAGCATTCTTATGAGGTACAACTCTTTTACTGCCCCCAGTAAGAGAACCCCCCCGGGACCTAAACTTCATTTTAGCTTCTCTGGTTCTTCCACCTTTTGAACCAGTAGCATCTTACCTCCTGAAATTTCTATCTTTGAAAACCCTTTTCTTGGTTGCTATCACCTCAGCTAGACAGGTTTCTGAATTACATGCTTTATCTATTCGCCCACCGTATCTCATTTTTCACAAAGATAGAGTCTGTCTTAGAACCAATCCTTCCTTCTTGCCAAAAGTATGCTTAGAGTATAATTTAAATCAGTCCATTCAGCTTTCTGTATTCTTCCCCAGTTACGGCAGCAAGGCAGAGTATAAACTCCACCAATTGGATGTTCATAGACAATTACATTTTTATTTACACAGGACCAAACACCTTAGAAAATCAGACCAATTATTTGTATCCTTTGCTGACAATAAACAAGGTTCTCCAGTTTCAAAAGTGACCTTATCAAAATGGCTGTCAGACACAATCATTTACTCTTATGATTTATGTAAAAAGATAATAAACGGAGACAAGTAGAAAAACAAAACTTATTCAAACCAAAAGTACTTGTGGAGGATATAAGGCAGTCCAGTTCTTCTTCAAGAATTTAATGATCAGTAACAGCACAGCAACACGCCAACCAAGAACATCAATTCCTCAATACAAAGTCCACATTAACGCCAAAAACTTTCTACTGCGTTTTCGTTTCAGCTACTTCCTCAGATGTAACAAGATACATACTGAGGTTTCAAAGCATCTTAAATACCCACTAAGGGTGTGCACATTAATTAATTAATGGGATAATTATCCAATTGAGCACTTACATTTAGTAAGTGAGCATTTTTAGCCAAAAAGGAAAAATAAGGAAGATGATGAAGCAAGGTTTTAACTCCATCTACTTTCTTTCAACCATTAGTTGTGTGCAAACAATTAAAACTTATTTCTAAATTAAAATCTTGTTTGTTTAATACATATAATAATAAAATAAAAGCATTCTTTAAAACACATATATATAAAACACATAAAATGTATGAAAGTGCTTCAACATGAAAAACACTGGGTCAAACCTTAACAAACAGTGCCATCTACATTTCAAATTTGGAAATGCAAGCAGAAAGTGCTTAAATCCATCTAACCAAACCATTTCTTAAAGACAATTCTGTTGATATGGGCCATACCAAGCCCCCAAATCCTATAAAGTGCAAAGTGTTTATATTCCGTCAATACATAACATATAAGATGCAAATATGGGAAATATGCAAAAAATCATTTTATATTCTACAGAAAAATAAATACAATCAAATACTAAGACACATCAAATTTGCTGTTACAATTCATATTAAAATTCATATTAAAATTCATGTAGGGTATTGTATGTTAGTAGGTGTATAACCTGCCAACCATCAAGAAATATATTACTTAGAGTTTGGCAGCTCTCATCTTTAAAACTGGGGCTATTGATATATTATCATTTAACCCAGGTGCTCTATTCGCCTCTAGATTTAGTTGCCATAGTAGTTCTTTGTACTCAATTGTGGTTTCCCATGGGCCACCCCTCAAATCCATGTCTACTACTTCCAAGACATAAAAAGTGAAAGAGGCATCCTCGCAGTTCACTTTATGTCTATATAGCGCGTTGTTGGCACATTGATTCATAATGTCATAATTATGTTCGTAAATCCTATTCCTTAGTTTTCTCTCGGATTTGCCAACATAAAATGCTTCGCATTTTTTACACGTAGCTAAGTAGACTATTCCCTTTGTTTGGCAGTTTGCA
This sequence comes from Protopterus annectens, assembly GCF_019279795.1. Lineage (NCBI taxonomy): Eukaryota > Metazoa > Chordata > Ceratodontiformes > Protopteridae > Protopterus > Protopterus annectens. Next base: position 1,767,744,519 of record NC_056732.1, read on the forward strand.
AAGTGTCTACTTGTAATTAACAAGTCTCTGCTCTCCAAGTAGATGTTCTCCTTAGGGGCCACCCATATACACTGGCTACACCTACCACATTTAAATGTACCTACCTTCCCTTCTTTGACATTTCCATTACTCTTTTTATATTCTAAAAGATTTTTAATACTTTTACCTTTTCTAAAAGTGCATTTAAAAGGCTTCTTAAATAAACAGTCCAAGTCTGATAACTCACTAAATTTTTCCCATTCATTCTCTAAAATGTTCTTTATTTTATAAGCTTCTCCACTAAAATCCATAATGAAATTTCCACATTCATTATCCATTTCTTTTTTATGATTTGATTCCCAATTGATTATTCCTAAAATAGGCTTAAACTTATCAGTTCTACCTAACTTTACTTCGTCCTCTATTCCTTTAATTAGTTGGTAAGGGTATCCTCTAACTAAAAACATCTTCATCAAAGTTTTACACTCATCCTCAAAGTCTTCGTCTCTCGAGGACATCCGGCTCCCCCTCACATATTGTCCTTTTATAATACCCTTTTTTTGATAGTGGGGGTGTGCGCTATCATATGCCAAAAATGAGTTAGAATAAGTATTTTTTCTAAATACTTTAGAATAAAAATTGTCATCCCCCTTTCCAATATAAATGTCCAAGTACTTTAAACTACTTGAATCCATAACATAAGTAAATTTCAAAAAGTTGGTAGACTGACTAATATATTCAAAGAAAGCTATAAATTCCATTTCAGTTCCTGTCCATAAGAAACACATGTCGTCAAGGTATCGCTTATACATTTTCCAACACTTGTTATAAGGTGAATTAATAATGAATTTGTTCTCCCAGGCTGACAGAATAATATTAGTATATATGGGGGCACATCTTGCCCCCATTGCTATCCCTTTCTTCTGCTTATAAAATTCCCCTTATTTCCTCCACAAGTACTTTTGGTTTGATTATGTAAAAAGATGCTTCCAGGGAGGGCCAGAGGACACTCAACCAGGGCCATAGCCACCTCTGGTGCCTTCCAAGCCAAATTGCCTTTAGATTCAATCTGTGCAGCAGCAACATGGGCAAGTCCTCCTACCTTTATCACTCATTACAAAGTGGATGTGGTCTCCTGGAATAGGGCATCCTTTGGTTTCACGGTCCTGAAGAGTTTGTTCCAGTGAGCCACCCAAGAACCAGGTGCTGGGGAGGGTCCCAACCAGAATGAAGGCGAGATGGGACAACATAACATAAAGAAGTTATGTACCTACCATAACGTTCCATGTTTGTTGTCCTTCATCTCACCTTCCTTCTTGCATTCCCCCTCCTTCCCCCTTCCTGGAGGATCAAGAGGAGTTCCTTTATTGGTTTCACTGGCTGAGTTTCCTGCTGACATACCAGGTTAGTTAACCATGCACTGTTTTTCCTCTTTCCTTCCTAACCTTAAATGTATAAGAGCTTAGTAAAATTTGTTTTTTATTATGTATGTCTAGTGTGGGCTATTACAAATGAGATCTAGGTAGTTACCGTTAGGCCTGTTGGGATAGGGGTTAGCCTCAAGCCAGTAAAAGCTCTTGAGCTATAGCAAATCTGCCAAGTCGGAGCCAAGGATCAGCCCTGAACCCAACCAGCAAGAAGGAAGGGGAGATGAAGGACAACAAACATGGAACGTTATGGTAGGTACATAACTTCTTTTTTATTTATTTGACATTTGTTTACCAATAAAGTCTGACTGAGATAATTCCCCATTTTTAGTGGAGACCCATGGAGAAAAAGCTTTACATTGGCATAATATGGTTATAGTTAAATAAAATTATTACAATGCCTAATTCAGAAGAATGACATATTCACAAGCTGAAAAATAACACTGTCAATAAAGTATTCAGAAGTTGCAGTTCATAGAGATGACATAAAACACACTGAGTATACTCTTTGGCACAGAGATCACTAGATAATATAGTCTAGGCAAAAATATATTTGATCTTTGTCTGAGAACTAGATTTTACTAATTCTTCCTTAATGGGTTCATAGATAATTACTAGATTAGCTGCCCTTATGGGCCTTTTTAAGCCTAGTCAATTTTTCAGAAAGGTGAGAATTAAACCCTGTACCTAGTGACTGTGAGGGAAATACCTTAACCATTATGTCAATTCCCAACCCCTCTCTATGTCTGAAAATAGTCAAAGTATGTTGGTAGTATAAGGAAGGATGGACTAGTTCAGTCTGGGGTAGTTCAAGAGTAGAGACAGGTTTTATTTAAGTAGTCTTTTAGTAGTAGTTTGAAGTTTGAGTGGTTAGAGGTAAATCTAATTTGTTGAGGGATAGAATTCTATTTTTTAGCGACTGAGTATGAGTAGACACTTTGGACAGAGGATTTGTGGGGGAGACACTGGTGAGGACTGCGGTGGGAGTGACAGATACGTTTAAGGTGGAGGTGGGATTACATCAAGGATCAGCTCTGAGTCCTTTCTTATTTGCAGTGGTGATGGACAGGTTGACAGATGAGATCAGACAGGAGGCCCTGTAGACTATGATGCTTGCAGATGACATTGTGATCTGTAGTGAGAGTAGGAATCAGGTTGAGGAGACTCTGGAGAGGTAGAGATATGCTCTAGAGAGCAGAGGAATGAAGGTCAGCAGGGCTAAGACAGAATATATGTGTGTAAATGAGAGGGAGGGTAGAGGAATGATGATGATGCAGGGAGTAGCGTTGGTAAAGGTGGACAAGTTTAAGTACTTGGGATCAACAGTTCAGAGTAATGGTGAGTGTGGAAGAGAGGTGAAGAAGAGAGTACAGGGAGGGTGGAATGGGTGGAGAAGATTGTCAGGAGTGATTTGTGACAGACGGGTACCAATAAGAGTGAAAGGGAAGGTCTACAAGAGGGTAGTGAGACCAGCTATGTTATATGGGTTGGAGATGGTGGCATTGACGAAAAGGCAGGAGTCAGAGCTGGATGTGGCAGAGTTAAAGATGTTAAGATTTGCACTGGGTGTGACTAGGATGGACAGGATTAGGAATCAGTATATTAGAGGGTCAGCTCAGGTTGGACAGTTTGGAGACAAAGTAAGAGAGGCGAGATTGCGTTGGTTTGGACATGTGCTGAGGAGGGATGCTGGGTATATTGGGAAAAGGATGTTAAGGATAGAGCCGCCAGGTAAGAGGAAAAGAGGAAGGCCTACGATAAAGTTTATGGATGTGGTGAGAGAGGACATGCAGGCAGTTGGTGTGAAAGAGCATGATGCAGAGGACAGGAAGAAATGGAAACAGAAGATCCGTTGTGGCGACCCCTAACGGGAACAGCCGAAAGAAGATGATGATATATGCTGAGAAGATGTTGCTTACAAGATCGAAGTAGTCTGCTAGGGTGATAGGAATGGAGAATAGGACCAAAAGAGGGCAATCATTGGCTTTGTGAGTAATGCTATGTGTGTAGATAAACTGTATGTAATCTAATGGGTGAGGCAATTCAAGCCAATTCAAGGCCTTAAGGGCAATACAGTGGTGGCAGCAGTATTGCTGCTGGTGGCAAATTTTGCAGTCTTATTATAACATGCCTACAGATTATTTGTAACTGCATCCTGATGGTTGGTTAGGATGGTGACATCACATACCTCTCAACTGTATAGATTTAATCAGAATCTCCAGATTTTTGCCTCATATTTTTGGTCTGTTTTTTTTATAAAATTGTGGTTTTCTGGCATATCATTGAGGGGTGAAGACAGAAAATAATGACATTTCCATTTCATACTTCATACCCTTTAGCAAATTAATGCTAATGCAAAACCTGTTATTTTATCAGTTTTTTAAGTTTGTAAAAGCACTATTTAAAAAGTGTCCCTACTTTTTTGGCCTTTGTCCAACCGTTATTTATGGCTTTGTCCAGATTTCTTGCTCTAAGAGGTTGAGAGATATGTTGCATCATATAAGAGAACATCATGGCAAGAATGGCTCTGGTGGTGTTGCTAAGGTATTTTTATGCCTCTACAGCATTCCTAATTTTTCATGAGTCTTTTTTATGTTATTTTGAACATGCATGTCAAATTTAAGGTTATGATCTGTAATTACGCCAGGACGTTTTGTATGAGAGACTACTTCAATCTCAGTTTTTTTTAGTGAAATATTTTGAAATTTGCTTTATCAGGTATGAGTGATTTGGGGAAAAGAGCAGCAACTTTTTTGGGGTTGAGTTGTAGCTTGGCATTATGTAGCCATTTTTAAAATGAGGAAAATGCTTCTTGTCTGATATGGAGGAGTTGAGGCAACTTATTAGATGCCCATATAAGTGTAGAATCATCAGCATATTATATACATGAACCTGGAACTATGGAGGTTTAGAGGTCATTGATAAAGATATTACAGAGGTGTGGAATAAGAATAGAGTCTTGGGGGTACACCAGTGGAGACTTGTGGGTATGGAGAGAGAGAGAGAGACAGAGAGTATTCTGCTGTTTTACAAACTAGAGCCTGCCAGTTAAATAGCTACTGAACCACAGTTATGAAGAAGGGGATAGTCCAAGTTGAGACACTTTATACAGGAGATTAGTGTGAGAAACTGTATCAAAAACGTTTTGACAGGTCAAGGAATAAGAAGGAAACACGTTTGCCTGAGTCTCTATATTTGTTTTTGGTATATGGCAATTTATGAATATGGAAAAGGAACTTGTAATCATTAATCATAATAAGTGAATTTGTTGTTTTTAACCTATAATTTCACTCATTTTATAATAAGAAATGACAGATATGAAAATCCTTATGTGTAGGAAGTGGGGGGGGGGGATGTACTGATAATTAAAATGCACTAACATTCATCAATGCTCACATTAAATAAACTTGATGCTTTAAGTAAGTTAGTAACAAACAAACTGATTACTTAAATGCTGGCAAACAATGAAGTATAACTTCTGATATATCCAGAAAAATACATTGTATTATAAACATGTATAAATATTATTACCATCTATTTATACTAAGTAGTAAGTTTTGAAAGACTTCATCAATAAGGGTGAATATGTTAAATAACTGTGTGGTATAATCTTTTACTGAAGTTTTATATATGATACATCCTAATTTACTATGATTGAATTGCTTGTCATCTATCTTTCATGTAAATATTAATTGCTTATATAATAGGTAAACATTTATATTGTATTAGAATTCTGTCTAATCTACAATAGTAATATATCTGTTCAAAATAATATAAATATTGCTTATTCCTATTACAAATAATCTCTATTCAATTCAATTTATGGAGCTCAGATGTTCTGGATTGTCAAAGTATGCCTGATAATCTGATGGACTTAGGTTTATCCATCAGATTAGGAATGGTTTTCATTTTCTGGCTAGTGTGGATCTTAGTTTTGTTAACATTTATTAATTTAAATTTATTTCACAAAAACATTTTTAGTATGCCTGACCAAAATATTACTTTATTGGTAAACACTCAACATATAAAACTGATAATTTCCTTTAAAAGCTCAAACATATACTTTATAGTTATCACAGGAAAATGTTTAATAGTTACAATAAAACAAAAAAATACATAGTTTAAATAACCTAAGATGGATTTAACTTTATTATCTTTAAATACCAATGGATTAAACAATCCTAGCAAGAGATCAAATCTACTGAAATATTTAAAACTGAACAAAGCACAAATAGTCTTCCTTCAAGAAACTCATTTCAAAACAAATGACAATTATAAATGGAATCCTAAGGAATATATGATATTGGCACAATCCACTTATAAGACAAAGACAAAAGGGGTAACAATTTTATGGAAAACAAATGTGATTAACCCAGAAATCATTTATAAGTATGAAGATAAAGAAGGCCTTTTGGCATTAGTAATAGTTAAATATAATAACAGAATATGGACCCTAGCCAATCTATACTGGTTCCCAGACTTTGGAACAGGAACTGTTAGAAAAACACTTGGATTTCATTTCCAATAATTATAAAGGCAACTTAATATTAGGAAGAGCTTTTAACTGTATATTTGATATTTCTGAAACAACAGACAAAAGATTGCTGCGTACATCTGCTGTATCAAAAGCTTTAAACAAGTGGGTTGAACCATTTCATCTTGCAGATACTTTCAAATTTAAAGAAGATAAATTGTTGTTGTTTTTTCATCAAGATCACAGATTTGGTACCCAAACTAGAATAGATAAAATATTTGCTGCCCATGACTTACATTCTAAAATCAGTAATTTCTCAATCACTCCCTGCCTCTTTTCAGACCACAATTCATTAATACTAAAACTTCAAAATGGGTACAAACCATTAATCTTTAACTCCAGAATTCCAGCATATATAACTAAAATTAAAGAGTTCAAACCCTGGTTGATATCCGAATTACAGTTTTTTTTAGATAGTAATTACACCCCAGAGATAAACAAAATAATGATATGGGACTCATTAAAAGCTTACATATATGGTAAAGCCCTAACTTGATATAAAAAAATCTGAGAATGGGATTCTGAATTATTAGATCTACAATCCAAACTTTTGTAAGTAAAAGCTAAAAAAAATCAAAATCATTTGGAGATGGAAAAGAAAGTAGAAGTATTAAACAATAAATACAATGAAATTCTAACACATAAAACTAGTTTAGCTTTAGAAAAACTAAAAATTAATACCTTGGCCACTTCTCCCAAATATCTACATAATTTATCCACAAGAATCAACATACAATTAAAAGGTAATAACATTAAAAGTATCTTCCATGAAAAGAAAGGGAAAAATGTCTCAGATATAGGTGGCATTATTGATGCCTATAGAAATCACTATATGGAACATTTCCAAAAAGAAAATATATGTATTGATCAATTAAATCTAGATGAAAAATGTTCTAATATAAAAAATACCAAAAAAATTAAAACTAGATCTGCAAGTACCCATATCCTACAAAGAAATTGCAGATACAATACAAGAGAGCAAAAATAATAAAGCTCCAGGTATAGATGGCATACTTATGGAAATATATAAACTTTTTCCTTCAAATATACTATCCCTCTTCCATAAAACTCTATTAGAAAATCAGTCACAAGCTTTAATACCACTCTCTTGGAGATATTCCTTAATCACACCAATTCTAAAGGAAAACAAATCCCCAAACCTCTGTACCTCATATAGACCTATATCATTATTCAATAATGACTATAAGATATTTATGACGATATTAACTAACAGAATGAAAATACCACTATCCAAAACAATAAATAATGATCAGACTGGATTTATATATCATAGACACACACATGACCATATTAAAAGGATAATTTCTCTTATAGATTATGTTAATAAAGAAAATAAAGAAACACTCATAATTGGCTTAGCTATAGACAACACCTTTGATTTCCTAAATTGGGACTATTTATTAAAAATCCTAATGCTATTTGAATTTCCTGCATCCTTTGTTCATCTCCTAAAGAATATATATATATATATATATATATATATATATATATATATATATATATATATATATAAATATATATATATATATACACACACACACACACACACACACACACACACACACACACACACACACACACACACACACACACACACAAATAATTTAGCATATGTCAAGTTGGGTCCTTTTACCTCTGAATCTATACATATAACAAAAGGCACTAAACAGTGATGTACCATGTCACTATTCTATTTGCTCTGGCTATTGAAATATTGGCAGATTCAATTTGTAACAAAATAAAAAGCAAAGGAATAGATATTTATGAACAATACAATTCTAAAGTAATGTTATTTGCTGATGACATATTAATAACATTATCTAACACAAAAGAGATATTAAAAGAATTAGATATATTAATTGACACATTTTACATGACTCCTTTTCAATAAATCAAAATCCAATTTTTTATTTTTAAGTAAAAAAAGAATTGCAGACTAAGGAAGATCACATCATAGGGAAACAAGAATCTACCTTAAAATATCTAGGAATTGAGTTATGCAAGGATAATAATGAATTAGTCTAAAAAAACTACAATAATATTATCAATACAATTAAAATCTCTGTGGAAAAGTGGAACAAAATAATATTAACATTTGAAGATAGACTACAGTTAATAAAAATGGTTTTACTACCCAAGATCCTATATATAGCTTTGGCAATACAACTGTTACCAGAAAGGAATATACTTAAAGAAATAAACTCATGCCTAATAAAATTTGTATGGTTTCCCAAAAGAAACAGAATAACTTTAATACATTATATCAGACCATGGAGACAGGGAGGATTAAACTTTCCTGATATAGAAACATATATAAAAGCATCAATATCTAAAAAAACAATCTCAGACTGGATAAGTCCAAATTACTTTGCAAATTGGAAAGAATTACTTACTGTAATATCAATAAATGAATTGATTTACAAAAAAAAAATTCAAATAGATAAAAACAATTTGCCATGGCACATATTATGTATTAGTATGCAATATAACATAACTAAGCCTACTAAAACTCGTATGCTTAATTATTACATTGACTTCATTTAGGAAAATGATTAATGCAAATATAGATTTAAAAATCTGGTTTGATCTTTTAACACCATTTATAGTCACAAAGAACTTTCCACATAAAATATATAGTTAATTATTAATTCCTGGGAACAGAAAGGATTTGTTTGTTGGTTCCAATCGATCAAAGAACTAAACTTTTAGATATGCAAGTAATAAAAACTACATACAGAATTCCACAACAGGACTGGCTAACTTTACAGAGTATTCTGTCATATTTTCAAGATTTAAGTAGAATAATTAACAATTTTTCATTTAAAGAAAGACCTAAATTTATGAAATACATATATGAAATCATATATAATGACTTTGACATGGGAAACAGTATTTCAAAATTTTACAAAATATTGATAAACTATAAAACAACACCCAAAACCTCATATTTGGGAATATATAACAAAAGGACACTCAATACAGTTAATCGAAGATATTAAAACAAATATTTTATTATCAATAAACTATACATCGTTTACACAATACTGGAAAGTTTTTAATTGGAAATGCTTGCACAGAGCATTTTTAACCCCAGACAGAATCAGTAAAAGTAGTTCTTCCATAAAAGGAATATGTTGGAGATGTGAGCAAGTACACAATGCAGATTGGAACCACATTTTCTTTGATTGTGTTAAAATTAAGCCATTTTGGAATGGTATTAATAACTTTCTACAAGCTTTATTTAATGAATCATTTTATTTAACTAAAGATCTTGTATTATTAAATGTGAACAAAGGTCCTCATTTCAGTAGGTCAAACATGTATCTAGTATGGACTATACTTACAATTTCAAGGAAGTGTATAACAAGAAGATGGAATACAAACACAATACCAACTTTGGAAGACTTCTATAAGTCTTATACTACTGAAGATGACAGCATTACTGGAAATTAAAATTAAAGCACTAAGAATTTATACAAAGCCATTTATCAACAACCCTTGGGGAAAAGTCTTATCGTTGATTGACACTATACAATAATTGATCAGACACTCTGATAATGGATTGGACATACTTATAAAGTAACTGTATACATTAAGATCTGCTACAGTGTCAGGCTAATGTAAATAGTGTACATAGTTATTTAAGATGTTATGTATAAATACTATGGAATTCATTCAAATGTAATTGAAAAATAAAAAAATTTGAGAAAAAAAAGGAAACACTGGATGGGTTAAACAGTTTTAGTTAGGGAGATAATGCTCTCTATGAGGTAGGTATTGAATAAAGCTGCACTTCCTAGTAAAGAGGTATTATAAGAAGGGTTGGGTTCCTTGTTTGAGCCCAGATGTATCTAATTACATAATGATGTCCAGAATTTTTCAGGGATCATTTTTGTGTTAAAGTTTTAGATGGCTATAATAATATTTTTATCTAGGTTAACTTGTTTTTACTCAGATCACACAATTCTTCATAAAGTTGCAGGATATAGAGAATTTTAAGTTTAACCATTCCTTCTAAGTTTTGCCTCTGTTAGACATTGTTGCTTTCATCTGGGTTGTGAAGCATTGTGTAGGGTTGATTTTCACTACTTTTTTGTGGAGTGGGGAGTGGATGTTTAAAGTACTTAAGAATAAGTTATTAAAAGTAGTGACTCCCTCATCAAGTGGAAGAGTTTTTAGGACAGACCCATTAAAGGCTTTCAATGTATTGATGAAGGAGTCTATATTACATTTAGAAAGGATTTGAGTTGCTTTAAGTTGGTGAATATTAGGCTTGTGGGTATAATTATATGGCTATGAGCTGGAAGGTAGATGCTAAGTGAGTTTCAATAGGTTCTAGAGGTTGCATTCATCACACTGTTTTTAACAGAAATTTTATTAATTATTAATGAATTAACTGTGATTAAGTAGTTTTTAACCATGAAGGCTTTAAAAGTACATCTTTTCAACTGTTCATTGCGTGTCTTTAATGCTTCGGTATGACATTTTAACTATGAACTTTTTGGTGTACTATCTTATCTTTTTAAATGCATATGGTTTGGTGCCTTTAAGGCTTTTTAAACGAATGATTTAGCTGTTGTTTTGTTTCTGATGAAGTTCCAGTTTGGAAAGAATGAAAGCACTTAAACTTTGGAATAAATTCTCTTTGTATGGTCCTTAGTGACATCTGGTTCGGCGTTTTTTTATTATTAATAAGGAAAAAAGAGAATAAAACAATCAAAGAAAAGACATTTTAGAAGTAGTAGAAATAGAAGAAAAATTAGATGAGAAAAATAAAAAAGAAGATATAGAAGAATGTTCTAAAATAAATTATGAAGTAGACATAGATGGGAATTCAATAAAGCCTATACATATTTTTCATGTAGGCATTGAGCCTCGATGCCTACATGGGCACAAACATTTTTAGATTCAGTAAGCGCTGCTGAGCAGCGGACACACATGCACAAACAGGGAAAATTCCATGGCATGCAAATTGCCTCATAAGCAGGTGAATCTCATGCAAATGAGGCAGGTTGAGCAATACAGCAAGCAGAAAGGCATATGTGCAGACTCCATGTCAGTGTCAGTAGTGTATGTGTAGAGGAATCTACACAGACAAAAGGGGATGTAAAACTGCAGAAATATGGACATAAATCCCCTGAAAATGTTATACCACATACACATATGTGCAAAACTAGTATTGTGGATGTCAGAAAGAAGAAGAGAATAAGTTAAATTAACATATATTTTTAATAATCTCGGCATGCTTAATAGAAAAATAAAAAAAGAAAAAAATAGGAAAAAAGGGATTTTCTAATATTAGACAGAAATGTATTATAGGACCTTGCTTTGCACCCATACAATGGTGCATTGCTGCTGTTGCTAAGGTCATATGGCTATGAAGCATGTTGTTTCCAGGCTGTCAGCATGGACATGTATACAAATGAGGTGGATTTATTGAACAGCAAAAAGGAGTAATCGTGCCCAGATATCCACTTCATGTAGGCTCTTAGACCATGCTGATATTAACTCAGGATGTGACTGACATCATCAGGGGTGTGTGTCCTGTTACTTCTAGGCTCTTTTAAGCTCTGGTGTGCATGTTTGCATGGTGTGCTGCATCGCTGAGCATGTTCACATGGAAAGACCACCCAGGGGACAGTGATGACTTAAGCAGCAAGTCATTAAAACCAGATGCATTCCATTATTAATTTTGAGTGTTGTTTAAGCTATGCTGCATGATGCGGCACATAGCATAACAGGTTTGTGTGGGCACAGTACCCCTGTGACAGTGGTGACATAGGCATTACTGAATGTAAAGCAGATATATTGAATGAATATTTATTGCATTGTCTAAGCTATTAAGCAAAAAAAGGACATAGAATCAGGAACCAAACTTGAAAATTGCACCAGGAATTTATTAGACAAACCACTCGAACCACTTATAGGTGTCCCACAAGCACAAATAATCCACAACACATTAACACTATTCACAAATATTACGTTTTCGTCACAATGCTGGACTTCATCAGATGATTCCATTACAACAAATCATTCCCTTTTATAGTGTGTTCAATGAATTAATTATTCAATTGTCTAAGCTATGTTGCACAATACGGTGCATAGCGCCACATCACTCACTAAAATAGGGACATTAAATGATGTTAATTACATTGTAGGCAGGTGGAATGCATCATCATTAGCCAATCACACATTCTGGACATACAGCAGACATGTATAAAGTATGCATGCACCCTACATTCTGATTTTCCCCCAGTACTCTGGACCATTGGCGTAAAGACTTGGGAATTTTAACTGATATAATGCTAGGGGCTTCTGCTGCAGGTCTGCCACATCTGTATGTGCTAGATGCTGAAGTCAGTGCTACTTGTGCTGCTGACAATAGGCCTAGGCAGAGAAGGAGAAGAGTGTTCAGACCCAGGGTAACCTTCCAGGAGCTTCATGAGCTGGAGATTGTAGAGCACTACAGAGTGGACAGGGACATACTGCAAAACCTCACTGAGCTCTGCCACCCTCAACTCAGACCCAGAGCCAACTGAGGGAAACCCACCCTGGTGGAAACAAAGGTATGTGTAGCCCTTAGGATACTTACTACGGGTACTTTCCAAAGACCATCTGGGGACATGATGGGGGTGACACAGGCATCTGCATCCAGGATACTCCACCAGTTTCTGGATGCTATGCTACCTCATACCAGTGAGCACATATATTTTCCCCTCTCCCCTGAGGTGAGGGCCAGCAATAAACAACAGTTCTACCATGTAGCACAATACCCTGAAGTACTGGGTGCCATAGACTGCACTCATGTACACATCAAGGCACCAGCTGGTGAGCAGGGTAGAATCTACATTAACCACAAGGGGTACCACTCCATCAACTGCCAGGTCGTGTGCATTAAAATAGAAACAACTTCAAAGGGCTAGAAAAATGCCACTAGCAGCAAAAAAAGTTCCGAAAGCAGTCTTTTTGAAATAAAATTCTGGTTTCAGAACTTTTTTTGCTGCCAGTGGCATTTTTCCAGCCCTTTGAGGTCATGTGCATTGCCCAGGAGATTATCCTGAATGTGTGTAATGGCAGCCTTGGCAGTTATCATGACTCCCATATCTGGTGCACATCACTTCTGTACCAGATATTTGCTAGGGTGGACATCCCAAGCAGCCATTTACTGGGGGATGCTGGCTGCATCCTGGAACCATAGATGATAACACCCATCAGAAATGCACACACTCAGATACCCATGGAAGAATGCCATAATGAGGCACATGCACAAACTAGGAACATCATAGAGCATGTTTTTGGGCTTCTGAAGTCACTGTCCTGGTGCCTAGATATATCTGGTGGAGCCCTGCAGTACTCTCCAGCCATATGTGCACATATATTCACAGTATGTACTATGCTACATAATATGAGCCTGTGGAAACAGCTGCAGCAGGATCAGCAAAAGGAAGGGATAAACAGCCCCCCCACCAGTGCCTAGGTCACCAAAACCACAGTCACAGGAAGACTCGGAGGAGGAACCCCCTGCTCCTGTCCCTGTAGGCAGATGTAGGCATGCTTAGTACACCCTGGGTTTTGCTAAGAGACAATCCATAGCATATTTACTGACAACATAGGGACCTAGGGACTGACACCTTACTCTTACTCACATGTGTATGTTAAAATTGATGCCAGGCAACCCACACAACCTGTACCTATCCATGTATTGGCTGTGTACTGCTTGCATCAAAAAGAGTCAGCCCTGAACTACAGTTCTGTCAGCTGCTGCATTTACAAGGTAAGTCTCTAACCTACACAGTACTTGTAAGCATTATTATAATATAGTATTGTATGAATGGATCTGCTACATTTATGCAAGTAAATATAGTGGGCTATTTGGACAGAAATAATATCCACATGGGACTACAGATACCCATCCCATTATCATGTTTCCTTTAATATTCACTAGGCCTCATGCATGGAATATTCAGTACATCAGTCAAGGGAGATGTTACACTGGGGGTTACATGATATTCGGACTACTGTGTATCCCAACAGAACATGCGGTGTTGTTCCCCCACCTCCAACACAGCAGTGTTCCCATATAACTCCTTTAACAGGAACTCATCAATAGTATATCAGTAGACTAGACAGTCGCAGGGCAGTAACATAGAAAGTGATCATATATTGTATGCTTTACTTAATGCAGGAATAGCAACGTACATATTTATGCCATTGATTGTGTGACGAATGACCCCTCTCTGTCAGACAACTTGTGTGGCTCAGTGGACTAGGGAAGTTAGCATGTGTGATGGTGTAGATGGTTCTAATCTAGAAGTATCTACTTCTTTTGGATGTGAGGTATTATTACATTGTGTTTTACAGACTGTAAACCTGTATGTGGTGTAATATTTTTAACCTCTGTCACTTACTAATTATACCAGACAGCTTTAGAACATTGTAAACAATTTGAATGAAGTGCAGCACTGCAGAAACAGGGACAGATGTCATTGTCTGTAACACACAAAATCCCGGACTGGAGTACAGGTAGGTGTGGGCTGGAGTCAGTTTACAAGTAGTGAGAATCTCACTGGGCATGCTCATACACTTATTTAAAAAGAGCCCAATTCTGTTGCTCCTTGCTCAAAATAACTTGTTATATATAGATATGTCTATAGATACATACATATACGTATACATATATACATCTCTGTCTCTCCCCATATATCTACATAACACACACACACACACACACACACACACACACACACACACACACACACACACACACACATATATATATATATATTATGCAAACACACGTAGCTACATCTATATATGTATCCCTGTTATATACATAAATATGTGTGTGAATGTCTGTATTGTCCTTTATACCCTGATAATGATGAGTAAACCTGCACTATGACACAAAGGATCCAAATTAAGGGCTCAACAGCACATAATGCACTTACTTACAGACCCCTGTGCCTGTTAGGATGTCACCACACATACACCAACAGGTGAACAGGTGGTGTAATGTACAGGTTTGTATATGCACACATTGACAGGGCACATTGTTCCTGCCCACAGTCTTGCCCATTCAAATGCAAACAGCCACATATGGCCAAAATGGTAACTGTAGCCACATAGCTAGGATAAATAACAGTTATCTGACTGCTAGACTACTAGATGCAGATAACAATAAGAAGCAATATCACTCTGCAGGCCACAGATGCCGTTCAACCAAAGCCTAGTTTATGTAATCCACAAGTAGTTTGCCTGCAGTCATGTAAAAAACAGATGTCAGCTGTGGTAAGTGTGATAAGTACTGTGGTGTATAGTGTGTAAGACTAGATTTCTCCTGTCCACCTGGTGAATCTGGGCATACTGGGGCAGTGCAGCAATTGCCTCATGTACACAGACAACTCTCTCCTCCTACCACCCAACACTACTACAACCTGTGAGCGATGCATTTACATAGCCAAACTGGAAGCAAAGCTCTCTCCACCCAAGATTGTGCTAGACAGTCAAGAGGAGAAGGTTAACACCCACACTACACCTCAGGCAACACATAGCCCTTCTAAACTCACACCACCAACACCGACTGATAGCAACACTAAATCCACATATGCAGAGGCCCTTAACTGTAACCTGCCCAAGCAATGAGGACCTCCAAAGCTGAAATGCAAACAAACACCAATCACAACCAAAGTGTGACATAGCTCACAACACCAGTGTGCCACCTAGCAACAGCCCCTAAGGCAAGACAATGCACCTAACACTTTAGTCATAGGTGACTATATAGTCA
Organism: Protopterus annectens; assembly: GCF_019279795.1. Classification (NCBI taxonomy): domain Eukaryota; kingdom Metazoa; phylum Chordata; order Ceratodontiformes; family Protopteridae; genus Protopterus; species Protopterus annectens. Next base: position 1,767,760,264 of record NC_056732.1, read on the forward strand.
GGCACACTGATGTCCCACTCAGCTGAACAAGGAGAAAATTACAGTCAGCTGCTTGTCGGATGCCAGGATCTGCCACATAACGCATGCACTCAAGTCACTCCACAACAAGTACAAATATGACTCTGTCATTGCCCATGTTGGAGTGAATGCTTGAGACGTACCTCCCTGGACTACATGAAAAGAGACATGGAAGAGCTCTTGGATTATGTGGCCCAGGCAGGTATGACCCTAGCCCTGAGTAGCATCCTGCCTTCGCCCAGAATGATACCACAATATAAGGACAAAATGATTGACTTCAACAATTGGCTAAGCTTCTGGTGTCATTCAAAGGGGAACCAGTATCTGTCTGCATGGGACGACATGATTGACAGACCACAATGATTTGCCAGAGATGGTTTGCACCTGTCACCCCTGGGATTCAGGTTACTGGCTAAGGCTCTTGCCACCCCTATAGTGCCTTTTTTAGGCAAAGTTCAAAGGACAAAACCAACACTGTAACAGGTACAAGCATGCAAAATCTGAAGGTAATGCTACTCAATGCTAGAAGTCTAAACCTCAAAATGCACACTCTCAAGGCACTTCTAAAAATGGAGAACATCAATATCTGTGCAGTAACTGAGACCTGGTTCAAGGCTCCAGAGAGCACCCCTGCAATACCAGGCTACAACTCTTACCACACTTTTCGGCCACCAAACCAGGATCAAAACACTAAAGGTGGAGGAGTATCCATATTCACCAAGGATATTCACACCACCAGGCTAGTTGCCCAATGCAATGCATCTGAAATTCTTCAGGTGCAACTAACACTAGGTAAGACTGCAATCCAAACTTTAGCTTGCTACAGATCCCCCACCATGCCCCAAAATTCCCACTACACCTTTCTAAACATACTGGAAAATATTAAGATACAACCAAACACCCTAATACTGGGTGATTTCAACTACCCTGCCATTAACTGGGAAAACTACTCATGTATCAACACCTTTATCCAACGGTTCTTGGAATTCATAAATTCCAATGCCCTGGATCAACTAATCCATAGACCCCCAGGGGCTCCAATATCCTAGACCTGGTAATTACCAACATGGGAAATCGATTCTCCACACCTATGGTCACCCCCTCGTTGGTCAGGTCAGACCAGAAGCTAATCACCCTTAACATCCATATCCAACCCCCATTCCCCAGTAAGTAAATCTCCATAAAAAACTCTCCAAAGCCAAATTCATGCTACTCAAGTCAGAAGTGACAAACTTCATGACACCCATGCAGACAGGAACTGAAAGTTTGACTACTGAGTCCTACACTAAGGCACTGTACAAGCACATCCACTCATGCATGAATCATGCCATCCCAAATAGAACCAAGATGCTCTCCTCCAAAAAAATGAAGCCAATCTGGTGGTCCCCTGCCATAAACAAACTTTACAACAAAAGGAAGAAACTGTTGCAGAAAAGAGGAAAATACCACAATGCAAAAAATTCCCTTACCAGCCTCAGTAAGAAGCTGAGATCCCTCGTAAAATTCTCCAAAGCTAGTTACGAAAATAAAATTGCCAAAGCTTCTAAAGACAACCACAAGGCATTCTATAACTATGTCAAAAATCTAAATGGCAATGCTCAGATCTGCTCTGAGCTACAACAGAATGGCATTAAATATACTGATCCCAAGGATATTGCCAATATCTCAGCAGATCAATTCAGTGCAAACTTCACCCCCTCTCACCCCCTAAATGGCCCATCTCAATACCAGAAGATTGCCAAATTCTGGTAATAATGGTCATGCAGGTAAAAGCCCACTCTCCAAAGCTAAGAATACAGCATCCATGGGACCAGATGACATCCTGGGCTGTGTACTACATGAACTACAAAATGTACTGGCACCTCACCTAAGTGTCATGTTTAATCATACCCTCACCTCAGGCTTCGTGCCCACTGAGTGGCGCACAGCTACAGTTATCCCACTCCACAAGGGGAGATCCATCTTGGATCTTGGGAACTACCGCCTCATCAGTCTGACAAGCCTGATCTGCAAGACCATGGAATGTATTATCATGGATCTTATAAACATAGACATTGGCAACCTTCAAACACTGGACCCCACCTAGTTTGGGTTCATGAAGGGCCAATCTTGTCTCCTGAACCTGATTGACTTCTTTGAATCAGTCTCCAGAGCTGTGGATGAGGGTAAGGCAGTCCACACAGCCTATCTGGACCTCTCCAAGGCCTTCGACCCCATACTCCACTCTGGAATCATAGATAAACTTACTAAGCTGGGCATTAATCCTTACCAATAGAACCCACACTGTAAAAGTAGCTGACTCCAAATTTAGCTCCAGACAAGTGACAACTGGAGTACCTCAGGGTTCAGTCCTGGGACCGCTCTTGTTTGTCATCTACTTCTCTGAAGTACAGGCCAACACTAAGGGACTCTGGCTAACAAAGTTCACAGATGATTGCAAACTGGGAGCCATTATTGAATCCCCAAATGATGTGGATACTCTACAAAAGAGCCTTACAGAAACAGACGCTTGGTGTCAGAACCATGGGCTCAAGCTCAATGCCAAGAAATGTATAGTTATCCCCTTTGGGAGAAAACATGTACACGTAAATTACCACATAGGTGGCAGTACACTAAACACCGAAAGTGTGATAAGAGACTTAGGGACACAGGTGGACAGTGGTCTCACCTTCAATAACCACATCGCCACAACAGTTAGGAAATCCTTCTATGTGGCACACCTCATCAGTAAGGACTTTTCATCCAGAAAAAAGGAGGTCATTGTCCTACTGTACTCATCCCTCATTAGAGCCATTATAGAATACAACACCCCATTTGGTATGTAATTCTCAAGACAGCTGCACCAATTGTAAAGGCTGCAGAAATACCTCACTAAAAGAATCACCAGGTTAAAGCAGATGCCCTATGCTGACTGCCTTAAACAACTCCAGCTATACTCTGTCGCATATCATCTACTCAGAGGTGATCTCTGCTTAACATACAAGGCCATCTCAAACCCAGAGCTGTTGGACATGCTACACTTAAAGAAATCCCAATCCCTCAGAGCCACATGCTCCAGGGATCTAAACCTTGTCATCACAATAAACCAAACCTGCTGGAGGAATAGGTTCCTGACCCAGAGACTCCCCAGACTCTGGAATAGACTGCCCATACATGTCAAGCAGTGTGCCTCCTTGGCCCTCTTCAAAAGGAACCTTGACGATTGGATGGGAGAAAGGAAATTCACCCCGGGGATCACATCAGTCACCCTGTTAGACAGGGGTCCAGGGAAGTAAATAGTGTGGGAATAAATAGCCAGGGAATTGTTAAGGCTAGGCTTGTATAGGGCCTAGGGTTGATAGCCTAGTACCAACCTATGAACCTATATGATAGGTAGGGGAACTAATCTCACTCCAGTGTGTGTGTGTGTGTGTGTGTGTGTGTGTGTGTGTGTGTGTGTGTGTGTGTGTGTGTGTGTGTGTGTGTGTGTGTGTGTGTGCATGCATCACCCTGAAAAACAACTGAGAGTCCATCACTGACTACCAAACAGCAATGATTCTGCATTTTTTGGCCCTGTAAGTTGATGCCAGCCTCCAAACTGCCCTCCTACAAGGCCTGCTGATATCATATACCTTAACTCATTCCCGCCATTACAGCTCTTCTGATTGTGTACCTTTAACTCCCAGTGGGTGAGGCTTGAGCCTTTAAAAATGAAGTTTTCACATTACAGGTGTAACAAATACTCCTTGACAGATGTCAAATATCAATATAATTGCATTTGCCATCATGCATGCTTCAAGATAAAATATTCTGATGCATTGTATGTAGCGTGGTTTCAGAATTATTAAAGCAAATATAAACAACCAGTATTTGATGCCTAGAGGTGGAGTAGGAGGTAACTGCAAAAATGCCTGGAGGTGCACTTGGCTGTAATGAGTTAAAACTGTCAACTGCCATTCTCATGTCAGATTTAAGCTGTGGCACATGCAATAAGTACTGTTATCTATAGTGTGCAAAATAGTTTCTAATCTCACTCGAGGCCACTGTATGTGTGTGTGTGTGTGTGTGTGTGTGTGTGTGTGTGTGTGTGTGTGTGTGTGTGTGTGTGTGTGTGTGTATCTCCTTACAACATACATATGATCACCTCAATCTGTGTGTATATCTCCCTACAACATAAATATGATCACCTCAGTGACTTAGGAAGAGGTAGGGTTTTGTAGTATTTTGGTTGTAGCAGGTGATGTGGGCAACCAAATGCCTGACCAAATCAAGCATAAGATGTCCTAAAGATACAGTAATAGCAGACTTAAAATGTGGCACTTGCATTACGCACTGGGATATGTAGTGTGTACCATTAGATAGGCAGGAGTTCTAATCTACCTGCAGCCAACTTGGGACATATGTGTGCTATGCAGTGTCCTGTAAACAATAATTAGAAGTGGTGCTATCCTCCATGTAGCCAGCTTTGTATGAGTGGATATTAGAGTATTTTACATCAGAGTATGGAATCATAGCATCATTGAACTTTACTTGCCTAATGGCCTTAGAGCCCTTACAATCCTAGCCAAGTTATTATGGTTATTTACACTATCAGCAAAATTGCCCCTGTCCATGAGGGACACAGGCAGAAGCTCTGTGGTCAAATGACTGCCACCTAGCCAATCATACAGCTGGCATCTGACGAGGGCCAATGAGGTATTCTGTTTGCCATTAGGCAGGATTCTGTGTCAAAGGTGTGTTAAAGTCTGCTAGACAGAGCTCTCCCACCAGCATGCATTACTAATGTGACATACCAGGTTAATGTCCTTACAGTGAGTAATCTGTGTACCATGCCACCTACAGATTTGCTGCATTTACAATCAAGCAGGGTCAGACATTGCCCCATATGCAAGACAGAGATCACCTCTGAGTAGTCTATATGCCACAGACTACAGTGATAGTAATTTCAGATGATCCCCATTGAACAGATACTGATGACGTGAAATTTCCTTGTGAGGGACCATTGTATTCTGTGCAATTGCCAGTAGTGCTTGGAAAGGTACATTACAAAATGACTATTGCACTCAAATATTGGTATGCTGAGGGAAGAGTACATGGAGGTTATGACTACATCAATTTCAGGTGACAGTGCCCTCAGTTATGACATATGATTCCCTTCTTACCACTAGGGAGATGTAGTAATCTATGATAAATTAGGTTTAAAATTTGTGGCCAGGCCTGTGTGCCCAGGTCTATCACCCTTGAGTATGTGCATCAAATGTTGCTACTGATGTGCTACTAACTAGGAACATAGGTGTTACCGATGGAAATGATACTACATATATATTTGCATGGAGTTTACAGCAATGAGTATGTCAACAAGCATTTGTTCATCAATACCCTCTTGTATAATATTGACATAACTCACAGATTCTATGACTGCTCATAGTTTGCAGGCATCAGCCAACATTGTCAGCCACAGACATTCAGTTTGTGCTTGTACTGTGGTTAAATGGATTCCAAGCAGTAGAGGACCAAGGAGTGAGCCCTGCTGAGCACTGCTGGTTACAGAACAGATATTGCAGGTGGATTCCCCAGTTCTGAGTATGTGTTCCATCAGTGAGGCACTTACTGAAAATGATATTGTTGATGCCTACTTGGGTGGTTTTGTCAATGATGCCTGAGTGGGGGATAGAGTCACATGGCTTGGCTAAGTCCAGGGGGTTGTATGCCCTGATGTCCCCTCATCCAGGTCCTTGGTGACTGCCTCAGACATGTCCACCAGGTTTAACAGCCATGCTCTTCCTTTCAGAAATCCAAACTGTGTATGGTCAACTGTAGATTACATATATCTTTGCTGATCAGCTCAGTGATGATTTGCCCCGTGGGCTTACAGATATGGCTACTCAGGTAAATAGATCTATAGTTCCAGTGGTCAGTGGATGCACCGCCTCTGTACAAAAGGAGCTGGGATGCAGGCAGTGTTTGCACTATGATTGCAAGGGGCTCCCAATGGTGTTAGTAATCCTTGTTGAATCCCATGTAGGATGAAGCCTGGGATGTTAGCATGTCTAATAGATGCTGTGTTTCCTCCACAGAGAGGCCAGTTACAATCTGCTCTGTAGATACAGAAGGTATGGGGCAGTTTCTAGGGATGCCACGTGGCACGTGGTGGAGACAGGGGAGTGATGCTGACTCACAATCTGTGGGACAAATGTTAGCTATGACTACAGACTCATTATATGTGGTATCATTAAGTACGAGTTCACCGACAATCTGGGCCTTTCCTCTGAGGTTACACATGTTACTACATTGTGTGTTGTGATTGTCCTTTGTGGGGGAGGCTAACTTTGTCACATACTGTTTCTGTACAATGTCACAACAACAGTATGTGCTTATTTTAGTTGAGGAGGGTGTACCTCCATTTTAGGGGGGCTAACTCACTCCAACTGTCACACAGCAATGTCCACCTCTTATTGTCCAGCCTGCTAATTGCAGTTGTCCAACAGGCAGGTTTGCTGTGCCACGAGGAGCTTGTTTACCTCCTGTCATGTACAGCCATGTCTATGCAGTTGTACTGGTGCTTGCATAAGGCATTAGTGTAGAGTCTGTGAACTTGCCTGTCTTATCTGAGGGGGGAGGTGCAGTCAAGCTATGTAAACCATCCCATAAGAGGTTATAAATTGCTTTGTTGAAGTTTATTACTGTATTTTCTGCAAGGGGGGTGTAGGTCTGATACTTACATTTAATGAGACTGATCTGTGATCAGATCTCACCAGAGAGGACCTCACAGTGGATGGGCTGCAGTGGTCACCCATATTGGTAAACACCTGATGCAGTATATTGGCGCCCCTTGTGAGAATGTTATGCCACTGGTCCAGGGAATTGTAGTTAAGGATGTGGACTAACCTTTGGGCAAGTGAGCTCCAGCACGAATAACCAACACAGTTAGTGGGTAGTTACTGTCACCCCAAACCATGGTATACTGATGTATCCTGATAGACACAAATAGATTCAAATAAGCACAACTGGTGTCTGGATTCATGGAGCTACTCCTGTAGCTGGCAATGGCTTGATTAGGTGCCCTTTCCAGGAAATCACACTGTTTAACCAATCTGGATGTGTATCTACCTTTAATGAATATGTGTACACCACCTGAATTACCTTGCACACTGTCAGTTTGAAGTGTGAATATGTGGAAGGACGTATAGTCTGGTATGACTGTGGTGCTGTCCACAGCCATGACCCAGGTGTCTGTGACTGCAGAAATGTCTGCATATTCCAAGGTGGGGACAACTTCCACAGAGTAGGGTTTGGTGTTGCCATTCCTAGCATGTAGCAGCATAGCCATGATGTTGTATGAATATGGCATTCTCATTGGAAAGTTTTCCCACCAGATAGTGTCTATAAGATGCACTATGGGGGTGTCATCAGCCTTGGCCAGTACTCAGTATCCCAGAGGTGACAGATGAAGACCATCTCTGGCAAAGCATTGAGGTCTGTTAAGCAAGTCATTCCAGGTGGACATGTAGTGATCCCCTTACAATGACACCCCATGCTAAGGCAATTATTCACATCCATCATTTCCCATGTGTTTTGAGCCATCATCCTAGGTGAGGGTCAAATGCAGCTGAAAGCTATGAGCATACCCATAAGAGTCACAGAGTGTCTAAGCTCAGTCATGTGTCTGCATGCACACACATGACTGAGCTTAGACACTGAGCTTAGACATAGAGTGTCTAAACTCAGTCATGTGTCTGCATGCAGTCTGGTGATGTATGTCCCAAGTTGTACACACCTGCAGGAACTATGATGCCATCATTAAGTTACCTGATATTCATTGACTTGCGTCAATGTGTGGTATGGCCTATCATGTCAAGCCATGGACAGCTAACTGTGATATTTCCCATATGTAGCCTGGTAACAGGGACATCAATGTTTATCACAATATAATCACCTATGAATAATAGGTTTGATTTTGTGATTGAGACAGTGGTGCATGAACTGTTATGTGTACTGTAGTCTCCAGAGGTATGATTATGAGTACTCAGGTTGCACATGGTTTTCTGAGGTGTCTATTGTTTGAAAATGTGTTTGGTAAGGACCCTCACACATGCTTGTGTGTGTGATGTGGGTGTGGGTGGAGCAGGAGGTGAGCTGTGCATGCTGGCAAAATGCTCATTGCCATATGTACTGACTGGTATGTGAGACACCATGGAATCAAGGTTTGTAATACAGTCACATCTCTTGCACATTGTGTTTGTGTGGCATAGGAGTAGAGGGGTGGGGACACTTTCCACACCTCATCAGCAGTCATTGATAGTGTGTGTCTATATCACTTCATCAAATATGTGAATATTGAACGCTCACATCAGTGAATATTCACATACTCAAAAATGGTATTGTGGGGGATTGTGCCCACCCCCGCTAAATATATATTCCTACTCCGAGATCACACTACAGTGAGGAAAGGGCAAAAATCCTGATCTTCACTGTACCACAAAAGAAAATTCATAAACTTTGAGTATGTGAATATTCGCTCATGTGAGCATTCGATATTCACGTATTCAATGAAGTGATATAGACCCGATAATGCCATTAGCTATACAGTTATGGTTGTGTGCATGTCACAGCAGGCCATCGTTAGGCAGTGTCATGACAGATGGTGAAATGTAACATGTTGTCACCTTTATGTAGGTCCCCTAAGGTAATACACCACCTGATAGTGTGCCATACAATGCTTTGCCAGGCATGTGACCCTTGGATTAACCATAATCCTGTTATTAGGCTTGGTCAGAATGCCATATTTACAAATGTGACACTGTGCAAGACCAGTAAAGTTAGGGTCATGCTGCTACACCCTTGGGGTTGACAGTTTGAAAACAGTGTTTGTAGGCACTCCTTGCAGGGAATATGTGGATGTTCATGCATGCACAGTGGACTTGCTCAACTCCTCTGCAGTAGGCCTCAAAGCCATGTCATGCAGATATCCAGCATTAAGGTATTTTAGGCCAAGATGCATGAATTGCTATGAAATTGTCACCAAACATGGATTACCACCACTGTGGTGCTTGTTTCAGCAAGCTTGGACATCTATGTTACTGGACAGTGCACATTATATTGTGAAACTGCAACTGTGCTCCTAATGACCATCTGGAGAGGTTCACTAGTGACATACCACCAACCCTGGAACAGAAGGCATAATAAATGCAAAAGCCAACTGATTGCTTAGGTTGCTAATGAAGGCATTTACCTGGAAAAGGGTATATGAAGCCAACAGAGCCTTTCATGATGTGGGGCAACTATGTAGATGAACAAACAGGCTGTGTCCAGCTTTTCATCATGAGATTTGTAGTAATGTTTTGCTTCTGGTGAGAGAAAATGTATCAGAGCATGGTATCCCAGGAGAGAGTGGTTGTTGTGAGACCAGCATTGGCAGTAGCCAGAAACCTGCAATTCAGGGGACTCCCGACTCCCTTGCTTTCCACATTCTTCACAAGGAATTGTGCCCTTTCAGTATACACTGCTTGAATACTGTCCAACTACAGAATACTTGTGTAAAACCTCCCGGCTTACCTTCACAGGGTGTATGTATTACCTTTCCCTCCATTGTTTGTCTGTGCTCTGTACAGACACAGACACCTTGGATGACTATTTTCTTGGAAAACATGATGGAAGTAACTCCAATATTTAGTTGCACAGAGGACAACTAGCATGCAGTGCCAAACAGTGTCCCTGTATCTCTCAGTCATCTGATATGTAAAGCCATGAAAGGAGTTAGCATGGAAACAATCAGTAACAATGTTGTACACCTACTGACACTGGACCAAACACAGTTTGTTTTGCTCAAGGGAAGATCATGCCTACCCTAACTGGTGGACCTCATTGAGTGTTAAACTATACAATGATTGAGAATAATATGACTCACTCCACCTACCATAACCTGACAAGGCTTTTGACAATATTTGGCCTTGAGGCATTGCTGAAAATGGTATAGTAGTATTTCAGCTGGTGGATAGCCAAGTGTCTGATAGTCATAATCTGGGAAGATGGCATTGGGTAGCCCAACACTACAATGAGGCCAGTCACCAGTGGACTTCCCTCAGAAATCATTCATGGAGTACCCCTTCTAGCCATTCCCTTCTCTGCAGTCACAGCCACTGTCAGTGACCTCTGACTGACAACATTAGCAGATGATTGCAAATTAAGTGCTGTCACTGAATCCCAAACAGAACCAACAGTTATCCAGGATGGGCTGAGACACACATTAAGTTGTTCTCAGAGCCACTGACAAATAGTAAATGCCAAGGAATGCACAATATTATCCTTTTGGAAGTCATCCACCCCTGGAAAATATAGTAGTGTCCGCACACTGCACACAGTTGAGCCATTACTCAGGGGCTTATGGACATAGAGAGTGAACTAACCTTTGACTTTCACTGGTCGTTAAGATGTGGGGATTCATTCAGTTTTGTACAATCTATAGAGAAAGGAATGACGTCACAGACTGTCATTGTTATACTGTATTTGGCACTCATCACACCTATCATTGAGTGCAATGGCACCTTTGCTATGTCACTACACAGGCATATCTTATAACTGTAATAGCCACAGAGCTTCTATGGTAAACCAATGCATAGTGTAGGTAACATGTCCTATGCAGAACGTGTCAAGCCAGTAAATGTCTAGTCTGTCTCCTACAAGCTTTGGAGGGGAGGTGTATGGCTGCCATACAGGGTATGTCAGATCCCACTGTGTACCTCCTACTTATCCAAGACAGGACTAATACATGTATTACCTGTTCCACACACCTACACCTTCACTGTGGTATAAATAGGACATGCTGGGGAGCCAGGTATGAAACCCAGACACTACACCCTATATGTAACAGGCTCCCCTTCAATGTGAAGCCCACTTCCACTGTAACACACATCATATGCAAGTTACAAAATGGGATGTGGAACAAGACAATCATAACTGGTGTAGGACAAATGTCTGTAATGGACACAGGAAATTTGTAAATGATTCATCTCCATCGCCTCAGCTAGTAGATGTGTTAGCTCCCAAAACCATGTTGACACTTATCAAGAGTATCAGACCATTTCAGAGATTAGGGATGCATGAGTAGGCTGAATGAAGCCATTGTGCTTGTTAGCCTGTTATGCACATATGAACCTATGGAGCCATGCACCTATAGTGCTGTACCATTCTGAAGACATTTTTCTTCTGTGCTGATGTTCCATCCTGTCTTGTGATGTTTATGGGTTTATTGCTGCTGTGTATCCGTAGGTGCCTCCCACAGTGTCTTGAAACTGAAACATAAAGAGGTCCATAAGACACCTTTCATTGTGCAAGTATACAGCCATTACAACATCATACAATGTAAGGAACACAAAATGATGTGGTTTACTCATTACAAATGCCAGCATACAGGATCTGTGAGTAACCAGTACAAGTGGCATGGCAAAGGCAGCAATGGATTACACAAATACATATTAATTTATTTAGTCACCCTGTGCATCAGACACATAGCTTCATTTCCCTGCATTGATGATAAGGATGACAGGGGTGTGACACAGGTATCATCACTTGCACAAGGTGTTGTGTGGAGGTGAGGGAGGCCTAGGCTGACCCAATAGGTTGAAAGCATGTGTGTGAGTCAGGAAGGGAAGCAGGCAAGATGGAGCATGGAAATGTGCCATGTGTGTCTGTTGGTGACCTGATTTTGACAGTGGTTCATAGGTTCATAGGTTCATAGGTTGGGGTACTAGGCCCTAGGGCCCCTGCCCACAAACCTATACATAACAATTCTTCCTGGCTTTTTCTTTTTCTTTATTTTTTTCCCTGGACCCCTGTCTAGCAGGGCGACTGACGTGATCCCTGGGGTGTGCATGAACACAGTCAAGCACAGTGCTAGCCCTATGTGATGCATGGTAGAGCTGACAGTTCACTGTCTCCACCCCTGAACATGGGAACTGGCTCTGCCAGGATTTAACTGGCACCTCCATGCCCAAGGTCAGAAGGCATGCTAGTACCTGAGGTTGACTGCTATCTGCTGGGACCATGTCCTCCATGAGAACACCCAGGATGATGAGCCCATGGTCTGCCACATCTTGGTGTGGCAGCACACTCCCCTCTGGAGCGCTGGACATACTGCCACTATGGGAACATGATTTTGCATGGCCACATGGACTCTCAGCAGATGTAGTTCCATCTACATCCATGAGTCCGACATTCAACTCCAACTAGATGCTCTATCAGAGACAATGTGCATTCCAAGACAGTCTGCAATCTGTCTCAGACCAACATCTTTCTGCTACATCAGTTAACCGATCTAGGGTATCAACATTGCTGTGGAGGCAGTCACGGATGTCCCACTGTGCTGCATCCATAACCCTGAGCATTCATCTGGAGTTCCTTTTGGAACATGCCTATACCTCCATGATGGCCTGAAACATACAACGAGTGACCCATAATGAGACATCTGCAGCAGCTGATGGAAGGGCAGCAGGCCTCCTATGAGCACTCCTATCACTCTGCCTGTGTAGAAACTCGCCATCTCTTTGACTATGGCCAGTATCCATACTCACTGCAGCCATAGTTGCGATACTTTCCTGTTCAATGTCCCCACCTTCTGACCGTCCAATATCTGTGGCCTAGGGGGACTGGGTACGTGTAGGCATACTGACTGTGTGCGGTGATAATGAGGGCAGAAGAGGGATGTAGACCTCTGGGACAGATTCAGCCTCAGCAACCCCCCCTTGCCTCACTTTGGCCACCATCATCATCAGAGTCTGAAGAGACACTAACATCAGTTTGTGAAGGGGACAGAGACCAACCCTGCTGGTCACCTGTGATAAAAAAGGGAAAAGCAGTACATTAATACCTGCACTATTATGCTCTGCAGTGCTATGTTGCAATATATGTAAAGCTATATACACTGTTGTCACTTTTACAGACCTTTTTAACCCTCAACCTCATATAGTAGGACATGAGGACATTATTTTCCAACAAACATCTGTAGGTACTTGTAAATAAAAGCTCTTTAAACAACAATCTCATCAGCAACAATGAGGTACACTGTTGACATTTCTCAAAACTATGCACAGTTGACACATATGGCAATCTGTAATGTCCTGACAATACTGTCACATCTATCAGTGTGGTCACACCTACAAGGCATAGGTATGACTCTAAAGTGTGTACAGTCAGAAAATATCTGTGCAGTTGGCGATCATGCAGACAGTACATCAATCCACCCAGCAGGCCTGGGATGACACTTTAGGGAATAAATTGCACTAAATCTACATCTCTACCAAACACTGTTGTGCTTACCAGGAGCAGGAGCATGGCCTTGTCAGATTCCTGATGGTCCTGTGAAAAGTTGAGGGAGAGTTAATTTAAACACCACCACATGTTGCACTATAATAGGGTAATAGCTACTATGTCAATTGTTATGTTGGTCAAAATCTGAGCATGAGATTCAAACTGAAGTTAAACCCCCCCCCAAAAAAACATACACCCTTAACCCATGTAAAACTATGTACACCCTGACACACTGAATGCTACAGCATTCCAATGCTGATCAGACTAAGCCTACCTGGCTGTTCCTCTGGCATGGAAACTGTGGCACTGACATCCATGACATATGGTGTGAAGGATGCCCTGGGAGCTGTTGTGTATTTCTAGGTTTGCCAGGAATTCATCAGTGGCTTACAGTGGTTGTTCCAGTGCTGGACTTCCACTGGTGACACCACGGTCCTTGAGCACATCTGCTGCTCTTCTGCATGCAGCATTTATCATGTTATTCGCACGGTGTCCCACCTGCTCATATGCCTTGCTCTGGTGACCAACAGCATTAACATCATGGACAAGGTCAGCCCAAGATGCTGCCGGCTGTTCCTTGTTTTGCCTCCCCCTGGACAGCAGGAGTTCATGGTGTTTATGCAGGCCTTCCAGGATGATATCATTCTTAGCATCTGTAAAACGGGCCCAGCGTTGTGCATACATTTTTCCTGAAAGGCAACAAAATGGGAACATATGTCAGGATCACATATGTGGGAGTACACTATGTAGAGAGACAACAATAATGGAACAGCTGGCAGTATTCACTGCTTTATTGCACATCTCATATTCCACAGTGTGCAAACATACTAAGGGTGTAGATGCAACTAGGATACTAGCAATAGCCAGCTATTCTTGTCTGTGCCATGACATCTACTAATATATGATCACACACCCAACACAGGAGTCCATTGTAGTGTGGCCCCTAGGGGTAACCCCCCCCTTATAATATGTCAAAACAACAGTGCCAAACAAATAGCAGTATGCTGTTACAACCACTATAAAGGGACATTCCCAGGAGACCAGTGTGCCACATTAACAAAAAACATTCCTCCGTCAATGTACTGTACTTCCTCTGTAGATATAACAAATCTGGAGATCAATGACATGTCATCATTACAGTTCTATGAAAGGCTTAATGCTGTAATCCCCTTTCCCCCTAACTATAGTCACACATATGCTATGTTGTAAAGAAAAGGATTACATACACGATGGAGTACAATACTCCTCTGTTGATACATGCAGATATATAAAGGGTGTTCCAATGAGTTTACCCTGTGAAGAAACTATCATACACAAGGGTTCCCCTAGCTAGCTGTTTGCCTTTTTAACATGGTTCTCATTACCAGGTGATTGGTTCTTAATCAATCTGTGCTTCTGAAATGCTAATTGCAGCCAGCACAGCTGATTTTCAGTATAATCAGCCAATGACATGCAACTACTGAGCAAGATATAAGGCCTTCATGTAGATTAGAACCCCTTTCTCATATGTTGTGCTGGAAATTACTGCAGTAAATTGTGCTACAGGCTGAAGCTGAAGCTGATGCTGCAAGCAATAGGCATAGGCAGAGAGGGTGAACACTTTGGAGGACAACAAGATGTAAGACTAAGTGTGGGACCTGTGGCAACCTTGTTGTAGAGGCAGAGCCTGATTCGGGGTACCCATCCCACTGGAAATTAAGGCATGTGATTAAGGTAAGTATGTTAGTCAACATTAGCAGTATCACAATCAAATACAAAATGGCTGGTGTGTCCTAGAGAAAGGTAAGGGGGAAGATTAACCATTATGTCACACAGTTCGACATATGCCAAGCCATGTGGACTGCAGTGTCATATCACTCTACCACAATTTTAGCACACACTTCAAAATCCTGTTGGAATACAGGCTAATGCATGACCTGACATTCTCTGCACTTGCTGGTGTTGCACTAGGAGTAAAGAGTGGCCCTAACTGTATGCCTATGTGTTCTATTACTTAGATGCAGACATTCCATCTGCAGTGCTTTGGGTGGATAAACAAGTGATAAGATAGATATATGCATCACAATTTGTAATGTTGATGTCCACATACATGTATTTTCAATGGCTGAAGCAGCTGTAGTTGAACCCAGGACTATATGTACCAAAAAGTATTGTTTTTAATGCATTTTACAGATTGAGCTACAGAGTCACTGAGACAGCAGTTGTATTTTTTATAGGTTGTAGATATCATTCCACAGTTATCTGCTGTTACAGACTGCACTTACTCTCAACTGTACAGATTTTTGCAGAATGTCCAGATTTTGGCCTCATATTTTTTGCTTGTTTTTCATTAGATTGTGGTTTTCTGGCAAATTACTGGTAAATCATTAAATATTGAAGTTAGAAAATAATGACAGACATTTGAGTTTCAGATTGACACATACCTCTCAACCTCTCAGTGCAAGAGATCTGGACAAAGCCAGAAAGAATGGGGGGACAAAGGCCCAAAAATTGGGACATAATTTAAATATTGCTATTCCTATAAACTTATAAAGTTGTTAGAATAACAGGTTTTGCATTATTATGTATTTTCTAAAGGATATAAAGTCTGAAACTCAAATGTCTGTCATTATTTAGTATTATCTAGTGACTTCACTTTTCAGTGATTTGCCAGAAAACTACAACGTTTATGAGGAACAGACCAAAAATATGAGGCAAAAATCTGGACATTCTGCGAAAATCTGTACAGTTGAGAGGTATGACTTGATATCCTTCAGAACATTCATGCTAAATCAAAGCCTGTTAGTCAATCAACTTTCAATGTTTTTAAGAGCAATATTTAAAATGTGTCCCTATTTTTGAGCCTTTGTCCCACTTTTATTTATGGATTTGTCAAGATTTCTTACTCTAAGAGACTCAGAGATATGCTTACATGTATTATTATTATTATGTGTATGGCTTTAGAGTGCTGTATTTCTCTAATATAGTCCCATTTAAAATCCTATTTTTACATTAATGTTTTAACAAGTGACATTTAAAGACATGCAGGTAGGTGCGTGCATGAATGGGTGTGCCTTCTTTGAAGGTTGGGTGTCGGGCTGGCACCTCGGCACCATAAAAAAATTCACTGCCAATCATTAGCAAACCAGAGTTCCGCTGTGGCAACCCCTAACCGGGAAAAGCCAAAAGACATTAGTATTTTTACATGTTGTACATATAATTGCAGGGTTAACTCCTATTAGATGCATCACTTACATTCATTGTTAGGTGTATGACTTTATATTTATGTATTTCCCTATTAGAGTACTAAATACAGTAATAATTTTCTATATTTCTTTTAGCTGGTTTTCATGGTGTGTCATGATGGGCAACATTACTTAAACATGCTTAATGATGAAACCTTGAGCATTACTATATTTTCATTAAAACACCTTGTTAAATAGCAGCTTTTTGGCTTGGTGGGTTGAGCCACTGCATTGCAGGTGTGATGGTCCTGGGTTTGAAATAGGGTACAGGTGTACTTGTTGAATGTGATTAATATTTTTACAAAAGTATATAACAATGTAGAACTATTTAGCATAGCTAAGCAATGTGGCATGATGTGGAGAAAAGAAAAAACGGGGAGATAGGACAGTCATAAAAAATGGTGCAAGCAGGGGAAAACATAGTGAAAGGCAGGTAGGGATGTGCAGGACAGGAAAGGACCATAGCTATCCATTTTTTGATCAGCAGCAACTGGGAACTCTGCCAGATTAATTTGGACTGTCACCCACAGAGATGGGTGACAACAACCTAATTGTGTTGTGTGTACAGTGACTCCAATTCTTGTATACATGACATTACATGCACATGGCTCTCAACCTGTTATCATGGGACAGTATGGGCCATGCACTAACAAATGCAGGTACACAACTACAGGGAACTGTTTTACATAGTGTGCTCATACTTTACTACCAAGGTGTTCTGTAAATGGATTTACCAATAAATTGCATTTGAAGTAATGTCATTTATCTGCTAATCAAAAACTAGAATATAGGGCATTAGTCATTACATTCTGAAAAATCATGACAGTTGAGAGGTATGTTCACATGCACTAATTAGGCTAGGCAGCCAGTGATTTCTTAGTTGGCTGCCATGGGATTAGAACCTACAAGCTGTGACTCCAGGAAATGTGCACTAAATTTAACAGTTGACTGATGTCAAATTAGAAAAGACATAGCAGTGCATGCAGTAATACTTTACACTTATTGGAAAAGAGTATTTTTCAAGGGACAATCCTGTTTTACACTTTATTGATATTGCTCCTGAAAATCTGGCAATTATACACATAGATATCTGCCCAGAATGTGAGGTGCCCTACCCATATACCTTATTCCTGGAGTGGGAGGAATATTCAGCATTATTTGACTAGAAATGGCTATAACACAGGCTTGAACCTTACTGTGGGCATTGCACTACATTTATCAGACAATTTTTTCAGCAGTCTTTTTTCATTTCCTTTGTACAGAAGACGGACGTTAGATTAGAAAACATATGCAGTGACTGCAAGACTAGTGAACCCTTCTTAGTTTGAATCAATACATATCACAGCACTATCACCCTTTAAAATCTATTTATTAATGTTGCTTCAAGTCTGGCATGTACAGCAGGGATACCTGTGTGAGACCTGTAAGTAATAACCCACTTATCCTCATCATTACCTGAGTGCAATCTACAGCATAATTCACACAATGAACACAGCAGAACAGTGACTGTTAATCTCAGTAGATCACAACTTCAACTGATGTTTGTAAGCTATATTACACAGTAATGCATAGTTACTTGACTTAACTTGGCTTACCATTTCAGGTAGGCACTGACACATTACTAAACCTATTATATTTCCCCATATCTCTCAACCTCTTAGAGCAAAAAATCTGGACAAAGCCTAAAATGATGGGGGGACAAATAGGGACAGATTTTAAATATTACTCTTTCAAACTTAGAAAGTTGATAGAATAATAGGTTTTGCATTAGCATGAATTTTCTGAAGGACGTTGAGTCTTAAACTCAAATGTCTGTCATTTAATAACTTCAATCCTCAGCTATTTGCCAGAAAGGTACAGATTTTAGGAGGAACACACCAAACATATGAGGCAAAAATCTGGGCATTCTGTGAAAATCTGTACAGTTGAGAGGTATGATGCTATACCTGACTGTTAGGACTGAAAACTGTAAATACTTTTTTATCTTGACAGTAGGTTCATAGGTTCATAGGTTCATAGGTTTATACTAGGCTATCTGCATTACTACAAGCCCAGCCTGATCGCTTGCTGGCTTACGCGCCCCTTAGTATGGGGAACTATACCATTATTTTGCTGCTTGTCTGTCGAGCAGTGATGACACTGAGGTAATCCCTGGGGTATATCTGCGATCATCCCATCCATTGGTCAAGATTCTCTTGAAACAGGCCAGAGAGTGCTCTGCCCATGTGCCGGGATTTTGTTCCACAGCATAGAGGAGTTTGGGGGTGAAAAATATCCCCTCCAGCACGTCCTATTAATAGCCGTGTCGAGGTTTAAGTACATTATACATTAGGTTATTGCTTTGATTTTTTTTCCTACTCACCACTCACACCTGGCCAGATGCCCTGCATGGAACTGGACATTGCAAGTCCTTTTTTCTGCAGTCGTTACAAGAGAAATAAAGCATTATGCATACCAGTTTTGCACATATTCAGCTTTCATACTTGTAATTCACTGGGAAACATACTTACATATATGTGGGGTGTGCCCAGCCCATGCTTCTTGGACCCGGGTGTACAAGGTTCCCCTCTTTCAATGCTTCAGGTTGTCATAGTGGTGATGACACAGCTCACCAATGCAGGGGATACCAGTAGGATTGGTAAGGTCACTAGCCAACTGATTCCAGGCGTCAGACTTATATTCTGAGCCGTGGTAATCTCCCTGCAGCAGCCAGGGTTTATAGTTTCAGACCAGGAGTCCAACAAACACTTTGGACCCCTGCACACCCCATCTCTGCACCTGAAAGTGCACTTCCTAACCAGCATCACCAGGCATATCAGCAGCCAAGTGACAACTCCAATGAATGGTATGAAATTACCACCTATTGGTCTTTATATGGTATGCATTCCTGCCCTTACACATCATACTACAACATTCAAAAAGCTGCACATCATTTACCATTGTGCAAACTCACACAAACCATATAAGCAAAGCTGAGCATTGTGCAAATGGAGTGGACTATTGACCATGTTTCAGCAGAGCTGAGCACCACGCAAACTTGTACAAACCATTTAAATGAGACAAGAATCGGGCAAATGGGATAGCTCATGTTTAAGTGGGGCTTAGCACCGCACAACTTTGCTAAATATAACAGTCTTTTATTTTACATTACAGTGATGTTTCACTCAGCTGACTCATTCTCAAAACAATAAATGTAAAGCATATCAGTACTCAAACCCAAGACCTATTACACTATACCTCATCACTCAACCTGTCTAGCCACTTGGATAGTGCAGGGAAGTAATATATCTTCACATATACTACTATGATCCCTGTTAGCGGTGTGCAGTGAAGATGCACAGGGTTGTCCATTGCTAAGCAATGCAGAACTGCAACAATTAAAAACACCCAGGTACTATTTTTAGACACATAACAGATGTCAGGTGCATATGTATAAGTGCAGCTCAGCATCTTAAGCAGTGCACTGCTCAGTGCAAACAGAGAGGAAGCAAAAAATATTCAATTGATTACATTCCATTTCTATTTTTAAATTTATGCTGTCAGGTGCATATGTACAAGTGCAGCTCAGCATTGCTATGCACAGTGCCACATCATGTAAACATGCATAAAATTAAAAAAAAAATGCTGTTCTGTACTTACTATCTGTACAGACCATTTTCTTGACAGCCCACAAGTACAGGACAGTCTCTACACTGCTTCTTGCATGGATTCATTATCTGTGTACCTCTGATCTTCCTCTGCAGTATGCCTTAATTAATATGTATGACACACTGCCAGGGAGAAACCATGGCTTTGTACAGAGATAAAGTCCATGCAGGCACTACACAGAGCCTACACAAACTTTATTGAATCCTGTCAATAATCTAGGAGGTAGTAAAAGGGAAAAAAAGAATTATGTTGGTAAAAGGGCAAAAGACAGAAAATGAAAATTTGAAGGGATATATACAAAAGAAAAAACAGAAGGGATATGGATGAAAAGGAATCTATACATTGGGGCTCGGTATAATGTTTAAGGTATTTGACTCACAAACACAAGGTGCATTGTTTGATTCTCACCTTTGGGAAGAGAATTGATTAGACTTACAATAGCTTGTTAAGAAAGCTACCCTAGCATTTAGCTATGAAGTGATGAATCAAAGGGAAAATTAAAATTCTAGTGTGTTTTCTGAAAATGTGAATAGTATTAAGAATATAGTAAGAAGAATATGAATTTTGCAGTAGCCTAATACATGATGTAGATGTAATTATTTTAGAAGACACAATGTTTTTAAAATTACAAACAGAGAAACTGTGGGGAGGAAAAATAATTTGGAATGTGGAAAATGAGATATGTTCTGGAATATCTATATTTTGTAGAAATACAGTAAAGGTATTAGATGTAACTAGAAAAAATGGGAAAATAACCATTGTAGATTTAAAATGGAAAGAACAACTATATAGAATTATAGCATTATATGCTTATGCTAACTGCAAAGAAAGGGAACGCCTATTTAATCAGATTTTAGACTGTGCAGTGATGAATATGGATATTATAATGACTAGAGACTTTAACTTTGATTTAAGAAGCAAGCATAAAAATGGGAAATAATATAAGAACAATTTTAGAAGTTATAAGATGTGGTAAGTTAAAATTTGGCACAAAAAATCATGGACTTATAAAAAGGGAGTGTATAGAACTGAAATAGATTATTTCATAGTATCAGCAGGTCTAGTTATAGAATAAGTAGAAATAGTTGAAATAGGATTTTATGATCATCTTGCAATATGGATATAAATAATAAAAGCAAGTAATATATAAAAATAGGTAAAGGAATAAAAAGGATATATGAAAAAGCATGGAATGAAGAAGGAAAGAAATTAATAATACAGTGAGGGAAAGATCATATGAGAAGATGTTATAAAACGTGGTCTGAATGGTGGATGACATTTAAGGATAAATATAAAAAATGTTTTTGCAGTGGAAATATTATGTAAAAAAGTAGAGAAAGAAAAATATAAAATAAGATATAATGATGCATTGGAAGATTTAGAGCATAATGACCGAAAGTACTTTGACAAAGATAACCAATTGTCTGAAAGAAATCAAGAAAAATGCAAGAATTGTTATGTAAGCAAAAATACTTTGTTCAAGGAAAACAAGAAAAAGTATACAGTTGCTTAAGCAAATTAATAAAGGAAGATGGTAGTATAGTGAGACAAATAAAAATGCAAAAGGAGAAATAGAAAGAACACAGGAAAAGATTAAAAATAGTGCAGTACAATATGTTCAAGAAATGTTTACAAAAAAAGAAGGTATTGAAAAAAGCATGGAAAGCAAAATGTTAAAAGAAAATGAGAATAAAGAATTGGAAAAGTATATTTCTTTAAATGAGCTAAATAAAATATTAGGACAAGTAAATATAGACTCAGCTGCAGGCCCAGATGGAATAGGATATGAAACGTGTAAAAATTTAAGGGACTGAAAAAAATATATTTTTAGAGATTTTGAATGCATGCTTAAATGAACATTTTATGTATAAATAATTATGTAGTGGAATACTTAAATTCATGTGGAAGAAGGAATATTGAAAAGGATTTAAAAAATGGGGAACAGTGGTACTGAATAATGGTTATAAGATCTTAATGACAATAATGCAAAAGAGATTTGCAACTAAAATTGAAAATATTATAGAAGATAGCATATATAGTATAAAGAGAATGGGTTATCAAGAATTATTAATGATAGAGACATTGTGAGTGATATTATAGACAGAAAAGAAGAAGCAAAAATCATGATAGGAGATCTTAATAAGGCATTTGACACAATCAGACATGAAATATTGTGGGTAATAATGAAAGAATATAATGTAAGTGAGAATGTTAGGAAATTATGTGTGTTAGTGTATAGTAATAATAAAGTAAAAATATTTGTAAATGGTTGGTTAAGCCAGCAGGTAGATATGAAGAGTTGTGTAAGACAGGGAAGTCTAATGAGTTGTGTACTCCTTGAATTAGTTAAAAATGTGATAGTATGTGAAATAAATGAAGGGGTAGGGGTATATAACACCTGAAAGGGTAAGAATTCCAGTTCTATTAACATATGCAGATGACATTATAATAATTGCGAACAAATACAGTTTGGATAAGAGAAGTAATAATTTACACAAATGTGTGTCTAGCGATGATAGGGATAGCTTTAAATAAAGAGAAAAGTAAAGCTTTAGGTGATGTAATAAAGATCAGGGGTATATATTTTACAATGTATGAAATTTCTGTGTTAGGTATAAAATTTGGGAATAAAGATGTAGGTAGGATTCAATGGGAAAAAACAATAGAAGAAATAAAGTAAACATATCTTTTCTGGAGAAAATATAAATTATCATTCAGAAAAAAATGATTATTTGATAAATTCAGTACTGATGGGGAAAATGCCTACTTAGCAAGTGTATTTATGTTGCCAACAGCATTTGAAAAGGAATTATTACATAGGTTTTCATTTACATGGGGTTCTAGATTTAACCTAGTAAAAAGAAGAGTTTTTGTGTGTAAATAAAGAAGAAGGAGGTTTAGGGTTAATTAACCCATTGGTATACACTACTTTATTAAAGTTGTACATTATGTTAAAATGGATAAATAAAAAATATGAGAAATTAGTAATAAAGCTGTATAAATATAAGTATGATAATTTTGGAGGTATGGTAAAAGGAGTAAAGGAGAAAAAGAGTGTATAAATGAAGAAATAAAATGCTACAAATAAAAATATTTTTTGTGAAAAATAAAATTTGATAATAGAAAAATATAGAAAAGTAAGGTATAAGAATGTAATGATAAAACATTGTTACGTAAACGATGGAAATATCTAACAGATGTAAAAAGTTAAAGTTATAAAAATAAGAAGCAAATAATGTAACCAGAAAGTAAAATGTCAATATTTTTTGTGGAGAATGGAAATAGTTAAATTGCTAGTAAAAGGAAATATGCCATATAAAAAGAAAAGTGATACAATATGTTTACATTGTCAAGAAGAAGAAATTATGGAATGTGTTTTTGAAATGTAAAAGAGTAAAAACATTATGGGGAAAGCTATGTAAAAAGATTTTTTAAAGATATAAAATCAGTGGATAAAATGAACATGGATCTGATTAAATATTCATATTAAAAGAATAGAAGTAAATAATACATTAAAAGGGTAGATACAAACTTATTTTATGTTATATGGGTTATATGGAATATAAGAATAAAAAGATGAAAATTTAGCCTGATTGAAAAGGAAATGATGAGCATGTTTAAATAGATTTGTATATTTATATTCTGTACATATGTAAATAGTTGTAAGTATGCAAATATTTTGTAAATAAGAGTTATTTTTGTATACAAATAAAGGGCCCTACTTGTTATGACACTCATAGTTCATACAGCTTATGACTGGGAGCATATGTTCCATTCCATTCATAGAGCAGTGGCAGCTGGGAAAATGGTACACAAACATGGTGGCTAAGCAAAACAGAGTAGTGACAAATGTTGATGCCATGGAGATGTTTGCTGATATAGAGGAGGAGAGGATCATGCAGGAAAAAGGAGAAGGAGATTGCATAGAGGATACAGAAGATTTATTCTAATGGGAACTGTTTGAAGAGATGAAAGAGGAAGTATGAGATAAAGGAGTTATAATTAGAACCCTCCAGATGGGAAGATTGTGGGATAATATACTGAAAGATTTAGGTGAGCTAAGTGAGCCCGAGATAGGGAAGGAAATATCATAGGATGGAATGATGGAGAAAAATACGTCAGGGACAAGGACAGAAAATTAAGAAAATGTCTTTTCCTGAAGTGGCCGGAGAACAAAAAGAACTTAGAAGAGAAAGGAAGAATATAGAAGAAGCAGAAAAGAAAAAGTTTATGTGAGAATTCAGAGTAAGGAAGAATCCAAAATGGACAGGTATGAATTAGGAGACACAACTGTTGTGCCTTTAGGAATAAAAGCACAGGAGGTACAAGCTTTCATCATAATTATAAATTATAAAGAGACTACATTTTCTTTGAGACTGCTGAACTTCTAGAAACTTTTTTAGAGAAATGTGAAAAGAAAAAAAGAAATGCATAGATGGAATAATATGTTGTTAAGACTTTTTTCGGGAAGCACAAGAAAAGTTAACATTCAATTTCAGACTGAAAGTGAAATACAGACTATTAAAAAGTATTTGTTAAGGAGCTTGTGTAATGAAATAAATGGCATTTCTAAAGTGATTTATAACTGAGGACTGTGGACAGGGTCTTGGTACTGTAGTGTAATTCTGAAAATGGAAAATGACAAAATAATACACATTCCAAGGATGATAAATGTTGATTATCATAGAGCTTTGGTTAAATACTAGGAACAACCAAAAACATGTTTTTTTCTGAGATGGAGAGATATTTTATAAATACATGTGATAAAAAGATGTCATTTATGTGGGGAAACTGGTCATGATGTTAAAAATTGTGGAAAAATGTGCTATACATGTAAGCAAACAGGACATGTATGGATGAAGTATGAGAAAGAAAAAATAATAGAATGTGATGTAAATGAGAAAGAACAACTGCAGTAGGAGAGATCACAAGAAGGTATAAGGGAAATTAATGATCCAAACTGAGAAGAAATTAATAATATTCAAAAAGGGGAGAGGAGAAGGAAAGCAAGACAGAAGTTAGTGATGGAGAAGAAAAAAATTGGAAAATGATTAAAAAGAAAAGTTCATTCAGGAAAAGGGTTAAAGACAGAAAAGGAAAATTCCAGGATACAGCAATGAAAGTGAAAAGGAAAAGGAATGGATAAATAAACAATTCCTTGTAAATTAAAGAGAAGAACTACAAAAAACTTAGTTTTTATAGGCTCATAGGTTCATAGAATGATACTAGGCTATTGGTCCTTATAAGCCTAGCCAAGAATTTCACCCATGTTTTCTATTATGTTAACAGTATTAAGAATGTAATAAGGAGAATGGTTGTATTAGAATGGTGTATTCATGTGAGGTAGATTTGATAGTACTGGAGGGTATTATACTTTTCAGTAAAGAAGAGAGAGAACAGGCAGAAATATTATGGACAGGGGTATAATATGGAATTTACGAAATGAAAAAAGTTCAGGGTTTGCTATAATACACATTTTAGATTATACTTTAGTTAAATTAGGGAGATTAATGGTAGTCTATTTTAGATGAGAAGGAAAGCATATAGATTAATAGCAGTATATGCATATATGATACATAAATAAAGTGAAAAATTATTTCACAAGATACTAGACTATGTTAAATTAAACACGGATATAATTATAACAGAAGACTTTGCGATGTAAGACATAAAAAGGAAACAATCAGATAAGAAAATAATGGAAGAAATAATAAAAGGTGGAAATTTGGAGTTATGGAGTTTGAATAAAAGCACATATTGAAGAGGAAAATTAAAGGCAGAGATAGATTATTTTTTATTGTAAAAACTATATGAACAATGACAGAGAAAGCAGCAGAAATGTGTTTTTCTGATCATTTGGCTATATGGACTGAAATACATGAAAACATGGAACTTACGAAAAAAGGGAAAGGAATTAAGAGGATCAGTGAAAAGGAGTCGAATGAAAAAGGTCAAGAAATT
This sequence comes from Protopterus annectens, assembly GCF_019279795.1. Classification (NCBI taxonomy): domain Eukaryota; kingdom Metazoa; phylum Chordata; order Ceratodontiformes; family Protopteridae; genus Protopterus; species Protopterus annectens. The sequence goes on from NC_056732.1 coordinate 1,767,786,399, forward strand.
ATGAGAGAGTTGTGGAAAGATCATGTGACAATAAGATTTTTTTTTTTTACAAAAAAATAATCAGAATGGTGAATAACATTAATGAAAAATATAAAAGAAAGTATTTAATATAGGAAAATAGAAAGAAAAAAGGAATACAGAGAAATACAAAAATATGCTTTATATAGCCTTGATTGGAATGAAAGGGAATATTTTAGAAAAGAAGAAAAGATTTATCAAAAGAATCAAGAGAAAATTAAAGTTTGTTATATAAGCAAAATGTTTCTTACAATGAAAAAAGAAGATGTGCCACCATATTTAAGTAGAAGAGTAAAGACACTGGTATAATGACAGAAATGAATGGAATAGCTGATATCAGGGTTGGAAGCGTGGCCTAATGGTTAAGGTGTTTGCCTTACAAACAGAAGGTACAGGGTTTGAATCTCTCAGGGGATAACTGGCTAGGCTTAAAATGGCTTGCAAGGACAGTTAGCCTAGTACAAACCTATGAACCTATAGGAAATTGAAAGAAAACAGAAAAATATAACAAATATAGTAGTGAGGTATGTGAAAGAGATGGTAAAAAGAAAGAAAAAGGAAAGAGCAGTGCAGGTAAAACAGTTTACAGAAGGAATGAATAAACAAATCGAAAAAAAATTAAAATATTAGAATTAGAAAGTTAATGAAGAAAGTAATTGTGAGTTCAGCTGCTAGACCAAATGGTATAGGATATCTAATACAAATGGATTTAATGTAGGTGTAAAAAGAAATGTTGATAAAAATATTTAATGAATTGTTAAATTATGACATTGGTTATGAAGAAATATGTAGGGGTATTAGGATGTTTATATGAAAGAAAGGGGAAAAATTAAATCAAACATTGGAAGCCAGTAGTACTGAATAATAGTGATTATAAATTATTTATGAAAATATTGCAAAAACAGTAGAACATAAGTTGAATAGATAGAATAAGCTATTTATGGTGTTAAAAGCAAAGGAAGGCAAGAGTTATTAATGACATTTAGAGAAATAATGGATGATGTTAAGAGAGGAAAATTGAAGTGAAATTAATAGTAGCTGATATCAATAAAGCATTTGATTCAATGGAGCATTATATTCTATGGCAAATAATGGGAGAATATAATTTTAGCACAAAGATAAATAAAGTATGTGAATCAGTATATAACATTATAAAAATCAGAATTGTAGTAAATGGTTGGTTAAGTGAAGAGACAGAGATTAATAGAATTATAAAAGAAGGGTGTCCAATGAATAGTTTTTTTTGTTTGTGACAGTTATGAATAGTGTGGTAAATAAATGAAAAAAGCAAATATGTACAGTAAATGGGAATTAAATGTCCTATCATTATACCATATTCTGATGATATAATATTAACAGTACAAAATGGAGAAGAAATGAAGAAGGTAATTATTAATAGTAATAAATTTCAAGAAGTTGATTTAAAAATAATAAAGAGAAATACACACAGGGCAAACAGGAAGCAATGAAATCCCCACTAATAAAGAAAACTTGTTGAATGAAGACAGGAGAAGTCCAAGTGCAGTAACACTATTTAATTGGAAACCACAAAACAAGTTATGAGCGCTTTTGTCCCAGAACACCAGAACTTCATGAAGTTCTGGTGTTCTGGGACAAAAGCACTCATCATTTGTTTTGTGGATTCCAATTAAATAGTGTAGCAAAATCAAAAGAACACCACTGAAGAACGTTCCAACATCACAATTAAATAGTGTCATTGCACTTAGACTGCTCCTGCCTTCATTTAACAAGTTTTCTTTATTAGTGGGGATTTTATTGCTTCCTGTTTGCCCTGTGTGTTTTTGAACCAGTTTGTATTTGTGTTTTTGCCATTTTGTTAATAAAGGGAAATGTAAGGGTTTTAGTGATGATAAAGAGTTAGAAAGAATACAGTTTGAAAAGAAAAATATGTAAGTATTAGGAATTGTTTTCAGAGAATATGATACATTGAAGGAGCAATGGGAAAATATTGAGAGATCTAAAAGGACTTAGTATTTTGTGAAATAGGTACATACTGTCTTTTAATAAAAAGTATATTTGGTAAACAGAATATGGATGAGAAAATTAACATATATATATATAATAAATACACAAATAAATAAATAAATAAATATAATACTAAGAGAATTGGAGAAATGTTTTATTGAAATTATATGGGGGTCCAGGTTAAATCCAGTTAAAAGAGGTATATACCATATGGAAAAAGGATGAAGGAGTTTCAGGTTTATTGAATCCAATGGCATATGGAGCTTCATTAAATTTATATAAGGTCTTGGAATGGATAAATGGAAAAGAAAATAAGTTGGCAATTAGTATGTTTAACGAGAAATAAAATGGGCTACAATAAAAATTAATAAAAGGGAAAGAGAATGGAGAAATAAAGATATAAGAATGTATCAAGAAAAAATAAAATTGTGGAAATTAAAGATAGAAGGAATGAAAGAATATAGGAGAATATGGTATAAAATATAATGAAAATGTATTGTGTGAACCCATGGGAACATTTAATAGAAAAAAAATAAAAGCTATAAAACAAAGAAATAAAAGGTGTAAGATGAATATTGAATGTCAAGATTTCTTAGTAGAGGTTGCACATTAATAAACTGCCAGTAAAGAGGAAACATGTTTTATAAGAATGATGAAAGAATGCAAAAGAGTTTTAAAAATATGGGAAAAACTATAGAAACTAAAATAGTTAAGAATTAAAAGATTATAATCAGATAAATATGGATATGATTGAATATAGCTTCTGTGGGAAATACAGTAAAGCATATGTCAATATTTGGATAAAAAATGTTTTGTATTATATGAACAATTTGGAATGAGAGATTGAATGAGATTATGTTCAATGAAAACTAGATGTTACCAACTATAATAAGGAAAATTAAGTGGTGGTTGTGGAAAAAAGTGTGTGTGTGTGTGTGTGTGTGTGTGTATATATATATATATATATATATATATATATATATATATGTATATATGTGTATATATATATATATATATATATATATATATATATATATATATATATATATATATGTATGGGATCACTACTAAATCCCGAAATACTCACAATACCAAGACCAGAATCCCGAGAGCAGATACATGAAAGATGAGAAGACTGGAAGATCACAAGTGTGAAATTTAAAATCCTGAACACTACACTAAACATACACAATACACATATACATACACACACCATCACTCAAAACACAAATACACAAACCTACACTACATAAAAGCAGGAGGGCAAGACCCACTGCACCCCACACACCCCCTACTTAAATATTCTAACTCCAAGGTCGCACTATACAGACAGACACATGAAAACACCACCACACACCTACATTCCCCTCACACACACACACACATCACAGTCACCAACACACATTTACACACACACTAAACCCCCTAACCAACACAAACATAGATACTTACCTGACCTTCCACCTATCTATTCACAAATGGCAACAACAGAAACACTACTTCAACATCTCTGAACTTCAGAATTTTGAAATTCGCGCTTCTGGTCTTTTGCATATCTGGTCTCGGGATTCCGGTCTTTGGTATTGTGAGTATTCGGGATTTCATAGTGATCCTATATATATATATATATATATATATATATATATATATATATATATATATATATGTATGTGTGTGTGTGTGTGTGTGTGTGTGTGTGTGTGTGTGGGTGTGTGTGTGTGTGTGTGTGAAAAGGGATGGCAATAATGAAAGAATATAGTATTTAAGGTTAAGTTTTTTTTAATATGGAAATTGTAAATAGTTGCATAAATAAAGAACCCCTATTCTTTTCTGAGCACTAGGTGGCATCAGAGGGCTGTTACTAGTGCTTGGAGAATTTCAAATGGAGGAAGAAAGGAGAAGGCAGGCTGAGAATACAGTGCTGCAAAATACTGAACTCTCACAAACAGACTTTGTAAGGAGGAAATACATGTTACAGAGTTGGAGGAAGGAGGTCTGGAAACCTTTGTGTTGTTGGAGATGATAATTTGAGATCAGTTAAATGCTGATGAGTAAGTCAGATGGTGTGCTAGAAAGTGCTGTCAGATGAATCAGGAGAATGAGATGGATTACCAGAAGGTGCTGACAACAATTTGGGGGTATGTTTGGCCAGTAGAGCAGCTGGTTTTAAAGGCATGCCCCTGCAACAGGGTGCTTTTGTGAACAAAAACAAAAAAATACACTGAGCCTGAAGCTGAAAGAAAACAAGAACTGATGTAAGGACAACAAAACCAGATTTTTACCTTTGGGTTTTAAAGTACAGGAAATAAAAGATTTAATACATTTAGTAGCAGAAGACTTTTAAAAATGTTAGGTTATTTGAAAATTTTGTGAATTAAGTAGAGAAAACAGGCTTATTTGCACCATGAAATTAGTGCATTTTCTGAATATGTGACTATTAAAAAAGAAAATAAATGTGCAGTTCAGAACATCTGACAGAGAAACTTCAGTTAAATATTTTTTCTATTTATAATAAGGTGCACAAGATAAAAAAATGTATAATGAAAGATGTTTGGGCAGGGGGTGGGGTGGTGGTGGCAGGAGAGCGGGAGGTCTGGGTGACAGTGGATGTGCACAAGGAAAATTACAAGATATTTCAAATGTTATAATTGTGAACAGGAAATGTATAACAGAGAATTATTGCAGTCAACCTAAAGCAATTTTGTTTGTGGGGATGAGAAGCACTTAGTGCAAGACTGTAATAAAAGAAAATATGGACACTGTAGGGAAAGGGGACATAATATAAAACTTGCAGGCCTAAATGTAGAAAATGCAATGAATTTAGACATTTTTGGATTGATTGTCTTTTACTAGAAAAGGAAAGCTTATAAAAAGAAAATATTTCCGAAAAAAGATAATTTGAGGATAATATAACTGAAGATATTGGTGGAGAAAGTATTATGAGGAACTTAATTGAAGAAGAAAATGTAGATAAAAATGTATTTAGTATGGAAAAGGATTATGGGAATGTGATAGGAAGTGTTTTACAAATAGAATGTGTTACAGTGCAAGATAAAAACAGACATAAAATATTAGGAAGTGAAGAAGGGGAAGAGGGAGAAGAATAAGAGAAAATTATAATAAATCCATTGGGAAGAGAGTGTGAAGAAGGAAAATAAAAATAAAAAAGGCTGTCAATAAAGAATAAAGAAAGGAAAAGGTTGACTTGAGAATTTTAGCATTAAATGTAAACAACATTCAAAAAATGTGGTGGTGACTGAATGGAGCAAAAAATAAGTATGGATGTGATACATTTGTTACACATGAGATGTGTGAGGGAGGAGAAAAGGAAAATAATTGAGGCAGTACGGGGTAAAGTGATTATCTGGTCAGTGGAGAGTAATGTCTATTTAGGAATAGAATTTTTTTTAGTGGGCAGTGCAGTGGTGTAGTGGTTAATGTTGTCGCCTCACAGCAAGAGGTTCTCCGGTTTGATTCTCAGCTAGGGTGCCTTCTGTGCAGAGTCTGCATGCCCTCCTGTGTTTGTGTAGGTTTCCTCCAGGTACTCGGTTTCCTGCAATATTCCAAAGACATGCATCTGGAGCATTTCTCCCCAGGCCTCTGCTGAAAAAGGCTCTGTCCTAGTTGGACTTTCCTGGTCAACAAATATTAAATAAATAAAAATAAAGAAGTAAAGATACTGGGTATGACAATAGTAGTACTTGGAAGACTAGTGGGATGTGATACAAGGAAAAGAGAAATCTGTGCAATGATAGTTGTAGCTTATGCATATACCAATACGATGTAAAGGAAAAAGATATTTAACAAACTCAAAAGCTTTGTCCTACTAAATATATCAGTTATTATGCTGGGAGAATTTAACTGTAATTTGAGAAAGGAAAGAGGAAATAACACAAAATATTAAAGTAACAAGAAAAGTTAAAAGACATGTAGGGTTGAAAATAATAAAAATAGAGAATGGGGATATAAAAGAGTGATTTTCAGAAATGAATAGATTATGTGGTGCATTCAACTCAAATGAAAGAAATAATAGGTGGGACAGAAATGGCTGATTTTTGAGAACATAGATAGGTGTGGGCTAGAATAGGAGTTAACAGAGAAGTAATAAAAGAAAGATTGTCTGGAGAGAGTGCTAAAACAGATGAGATGAAAAGGGAACAATGTTATATGAAAACATATGAAAATGAGAGTACAATATGAAAACTGGACAGATTGGTGGAGCTCTTATGAAGAAAAATATAAGAAAATATTTTTTATTGTAGAAAAAGAGTGGAACAAATGAATAGGAGAATGAAAAAATAAAAAGATGTGAAGAAGAAATAGAGCAATACTGTGACAGAATAAGAGAAATTGAAAGGGAGCTGTGTGAAAAAGCAGAGAAAAGGTTAAAATATGTTTAGACTTTTTCCCAAATGAAAAAAATGAGGGTGTTTCTCCATTTTTAGGAAAAAAGGTAAGAATAAGAGAATGTAGAATGTATGCATTATTTGATAAGAAAAGAAACATTAGATATAGGTAGAAAGAAATAATTGAAATTGTAAAAATGCTTGTGGGTAGAATGTATGAAAAGGAAATAGTACAAGAAGAACTATGGATAGTAAAATAATATCTGAAATGTTAAGAATTCTCTAGAAAAGGTGATCACTAGAGAAATGGAAGAAATAATACGTGAAGGAAGGGAAGAATCAGCACCAGGAATAGATGCCTTTGGTTATGAACATTATAACAAGATGAATGAAAATGATAAATTAATATTCTGTAAAATATTAAATGAATGGATAAAGAAAGGAATAAGAGATGAAGGGATTTGTGCTGGTATAATGAGGTTTATATGGAAAAAAATGAAATAAAAGATATAAAAAATGGATACCAGCAACACTGAGGAATACACATTATAAACTATTTATAAAAATAATAGAAAAAGGGATGCCAAAGATTTAAGATGAACATATAGGAGAAGAGGTGTTTGGAATTAAAGTGAGAGAAATAAAAATGTTAATAAGCATAAAAGAAATTACATACATGACTGTGAAAGAAAGTAAGGAAGTAAGGTTAGTGATATGATGTGGCTAAATCATTTGATAAGGTAATTCATGAAGCAATATGGAAGATTCTGGAGGCATATGGGATAGGAGAAAACATTTTGAATGTTATAAAATGCTGCAAAATATCATGGGTGAAAATTATGGTAAGCTGATGGGGGTAGAAAAGATAAAATAAACAAGGATGTCCATTAAGTATGTGTTTGCACTGGTAATACATGCAAACATGCATGTGTGAAATGAAAGAAGCAAAATGGTAGATGGAGAAAGGAGCTGTAATATCATTCTGTCTGTCATATCTAGATGATTTAATACTAGATGATTTAATAAGGTAGGGAGATCTTTGCCAGACCTATCCATTAGCAAGTTTACTATCTCTGTGGAGTCAGTGTGTGTGTGATGCAGTTGGTCACTAGTTATGCACATGCTTAGGTTCTACCTTTTAGGCTACATATGTAGCTGTAAAAGACCTTGTGGTTATTCGTGGCTGTACTTGCTAAGTTTATCTCAAAGAACCTTAGAGGATTTAACAAGTTGCCTTAATTGCCTGTTGAGGCTGAGAAGAGTGTTTTTCCATTGTTGGGGCCGTGCCTTTGTTTTCTTGGACAGCAACCTTTTGAGTTTATTGTAAAGTTTGTTGATGCTGGACGTCCACCATGGCAGCTTGTTTTTACTTGGGGCTCTTGCTTTGATTATTTCTGGTACAGCCAAGTTTATACACTTATGCAAGTGATTGTACAAGGCTTTAGTGTAAGCTTTGGCCTAGTTACCATTTATATCCTGGGGTAGTGCTTGGAATGCATTTATACCTTTACATTGGAAGGTATAGTTTGCCTTTGTGAAGTTTTTTAATCCAATTTCTCCCTTTGTGAGTTTTGATGTTAGTGTCAGTTTGAAGGTGACTGATTTGTGATCAGTTTTAACTAATGAGGGTCTGACGGTTGCGGCAGTGCATCTGTTTGACATGTTGGTGAAGACAAGATTTAGAATGTTTGCGCCTCTTGTCAGGGTATGAACAATTTATTCCAGGGCATTTGAATTAACAAAGTCAAGGAACTTTTGTGCTAGGAAGTTAGGGCTAGCGTAGGTTTCCCAGTTTATGGTGGGACAATTGAAATCCCCCATAACCAGTGTGTTCGGTAAAATTTGGATTGTCTCTAGTTTGGTCCCGTAGGCCTCATGGGCATTGTGACCCATGGAGGTTGATCTATAACGGGCTATGACTTGAATTGGGGTCTTACCAACCATAACCTGGACTTGGAGTAACTCCATAGAGTTGTACAGTCTAACTAGACGAGAGGTGAATGTATCTCTAATATACATTGAAACACCACCTGCTTTGGTTTTCACATGTTCATTTTGCAGTCTAAAGGTGTGGAAGGCATTGTAGCCTTGCAAGGCCAGGGTACTCCCTGAACTTCAGAATTTTGAAATTCAAGGCTTCTGGTCTTTCGGATATCTGGTCTCGGGATTCCGGTCTTTGGTATTGTGAGTATTCGGGATTTCGTAGTGATCCTATACATATATATATATATATAAATATATATGTGTGTGTGTGTGTTTGTCTGCGTGTGTGTGTGTGTGTGTGTGTATGTGTGTGTGTGTGTGTGTGTGTGTGAAAAGGGATGGCAATAATGAAAGAATATAGTAGCAGGAGGACCTGTCATTCTAGCAACTTTAAAGTTTATAAGAACAATACTTAAAATCTGTTCCTGATCTGGGGCAATCAGTCACTTAGTTATTCTTGTATTTGTCCAGAAGTCGTGCGTTGAGGCCGCGAGGTATTGTGTTCATTGGGTTTACCAGGATAAAATATATTGAATTACATATGCTATGGCTCAGCAGTTTAATGTCTGCTTCCTCGATATGTTTAAAATACGGTTGTTAACTATTACCAAACTTTTTCCAAGATGAGTCCCCACCAACGTTAGCATACATATCTGCTGCAGTTACTTTACTTCTAAAGGATAAGTACATCCACTATGCGGATTTGAGCTGAGGCTGAAAACCTACGTAGGTTTGATACAACACTGCTACTGAGACTGCAGGATGGCCCGCACCACCAGGCACTACAGATTATTTCTTTAGCTACTGCTTCTTATTAAATTAACTTTCGCAGCTAATACATATTCCTGCCATATATACAAGGAACGTTACAATGCATATTCTACAAAATATTATGACACCCCCAATTTTGTCATATTTTGTAGCATTCAGTTGCCCAAGTTTTGACTCTCCTGTCACATGAGCAGGTGCAATTTCTACTCGTGCACTGATCTTGGTAATGTATCCCTTACAACTGAGCGAATCCTGAGGGAAGGCAAAAACGATGCTATGCCCACAAAGTGAGTTCTGGTAAAGTATATTGGTAATAATACAATACAATAGTCCGTAAGAAAAAAAATGCAGAAAAGTACCTCTGATGTTGGTGTAAAGTTTACAACCCATTCCAGAGTAGAAATTGTGAAGGCGATCTAGCGTAACCCCTTTAGATGCACTGCAACCTAAATTGCTCAAAATATTGCACATAAAACATAGAGGAGACAATACCCGAGAAGAAAACAGGTCTATTTTTAAAAAGTAAGCCTTGGGAGGTCCTCTTGATACTATTATTGCAGGAAATAGCCATTCTCAAAGAGTCGCTACTGCCACATACAGTTAACTTCAGAAACTTGTCTTAACGGCAAACAGTCGACAAAGGATACTTGTTTTATGAACCTTGAAATAAATTCACCTTACAGCCATAAGCTGCTTCACAATTCTTTCAATCTTTTAGCACTACTCAGTTTTCATAGCCGTTCACCCTCTATACATAGGTACAAGAACTCATAAGCAAAAAAAAAAAAAAAAACTTAGTTGGGTTAGTCCTCATAGTCATTATTTAGTAATCAGCCCTCTGTGATTTGTCAAACAACCATTATTTTTGAGAAGCATATCAAAAATATGAGGCAAAAATCTAGACATTCTGTGAAAATCTGGACATGAGAGATGCCTCATATTTCGCCTCGTCCCTCTTATATTTTTCTTTTTTGGTTTCTATGCAATACCGGGGTTTATAGTTAGTAGTGGAACGTCAAGAGTTCCAGGCTTCATGCTGTTCAGAAAATGCAAAACACGTTCTGATAATGTTTAGAGTGAGTTGGAGTACTATTTTTAAAAAGTTCCCGACTTTGGACAATTGTCTCATATTACCTTAGCTATGTCAAGATTTGGGGGGGGGGGGGTCAGAACTGAAAAATGACATTTATCTATGTAACTTATTTAGACGCACTTTTTCCATAGAGCATTTCTCGCTGTCACTTACTGGGACTATCACCGTTATCAATGATCCGGTCAGGAAGGCACTTGGGGAAGATGCTACTCTGGGTATCAGTATTGACGAAAGTGTGCAGGTGTGTACGTGCATCGAGGAATCGTAGACGTGACTAACTTCATATGTGACAATAGTTCGGTCTGAGGCAAGAAACGAATTGTACAAATGGAATAGGACCATTATTGTGCCAGGACTATAAGCCTTCAAAATTAGGCGGAAACACTACTGCTGCTACCAGAAACAAAATAGGAGGGATTGCGTACAGGAAAAAAAAAAAGCCGATATGTGGGCAAGGACTAACTGTGATGTCACAAAATGGGAGGCAGTTAATATGGTGGGAGGCAACATTTATGTTTCGGTCCAAGGAAATCAATCCTTTTTAGAAACGAGCCAGTGCCCCTTTAAGGTTAAGTTTTTTTTAATATGGAAATTGTAAATAGTTGCATAAATAATGAACCCCTATTCTTTTCTGAGCACTAGGTGGCATCAGAGGGCTGTTACTAGTGCTTGGAGAATTTCAAATGGAGGAAGAAAGGAGAAGGCAGGCTGAGAATACAGTGCTGCAAAATACTGAACTCTCACAAACAGACTTTGTAAGGAGGAAATACATGTTACAGAGTTGGAGGAAGGAGGTCTGGAAACCTTTGTGTTGTTGGAGATGATAATTTGAGATCAGTTAAATGCTGATGAGTAAGTCAGATGGTGTGCTAGAAAGTGCTGTCAGATGAATCAGGAGAATGAGATGGATTACCAGAAGGTGCTGACAACAATTTGGGGGTATGTTTGGCCAGTAGAGCAGCTGGTTTTAAAGGCATGCCCTGCAACAGGGTGCGTTTGTGAACAAAAACAAAAAAATACACTGAGCCTGAAGCTGAAAGAAAACAAGAACTGATGTAAGGACAACAAAACCAGATTTTTACCTTTGGGTTTTAAAGTACAGGAAATAAAAGATTTAATACATTTAGTAGCAGAAGACTTTTAAAAATGTTAGGTTATTTGAAAATTTTGTGAATTAAGTAGAGAAAACAGTCTTATTTGCACCATGAAATTAGTGCATTTTCTGAATATGTGACTATTAAAAAAGAAAATAAATGTGCAGTTCAGAACATCTGACAGAGAAACTTCAGTTAAATATTTTTTCTATTTATAATAAGGTGCACAAGATAAAAAAATGTATAATGAAAGATGTTTGGGCAGGGGGTGGGGTGGTGGTGGCAGGAGAGCGGGAGGTCTGGGTGATGCTGGATGTGCACAAGGAAAATTACAAGATATTTCAAATGTTATAATTGTGAACAGGAAATGTATAACAGAGAATTATTGCAGTCAACCTAAAGCAATTTTGTTTGTGGGGATGAGAAGCACTTAGTGCAAGACTGTAATAAAAGAAAATGTGGACACTGTAGGGAAAGGGGACATAATATAAAACTTGCAGGCCTAAATGTAGAAAATGCAATGAATTTAGACATTTTTGGATTGATTGTCTTTTACTAGAAAAGGAAAGCTTATAAAAAGAAAATATTTCCGAAAAAAGATAATTTGAGGATAATATAACTGAAGATATTGGTGGAGAAAGTATTATGAGGAACTTAATTGAAGAAGAAAATGTAGATAAAAATGTATTTAGTATGGAAAAGGATTATGGGAATGTGATAGGAAGTGTTTTACAAATAGAATGTGTTACAGTGCAAGATAAAAACAGACATAAAATATTAGGAAGTGAAGAAGGGGAAGAGGGAGAAGAATAAGAGAAAATTATAATAAATCCATTGGGAAGAGAGTGTGAAGAAGGAAAATAAAAATAAAAAAGGCTGTCAATAAAGAATAAAAAAAAGGAAAAGGTTGACTTGAGAATTTTAGCATTAAATGTAAACAACATTCAAAAAATGTGGTGGTGACTGAATGGAGCAAAAAATAAGTAAGGATGTGATACATTTGTTACACATGAGATGTGTGAGGGAGGAGAAAAGGAAAATAATTGAGGCAGTACGGGGTAAAGTGATTATCTGGTCAGTGGAGAGTGATGTCTATTTAGGAATAGAATTTTTTTTAGTGGGCAGTGCAGTGGTGTAGTGGTTAATGTTGTCGCCTCACAGCAAGAGGTTCTCCGGTTTGATTCTCAGCTAGGGTGCCTTCTGTGCAGAGTCTGCATGCCCTCCCTGTGTTTGTGTAGGTTTCCTCCAGGTACTCCGGTTTCCTGCAATATTCCAAAGACATGCATCTGGAGCATTTCTCCCCAGGCCTCTGCTGAAAAAGGCTCTGTCCTAGTTGGACTTTCCTGGTCAACAAATATTAAATAAATAAAAATAAAGAAGTAAAGATACTGGGTATGACAATAGTAGTACTTGGAAGACTAGTGGGATGTGATACAAGGAAAAGAGAAATCTGTGCAATGATAGTTGTAGCTTATGCATATACCAATACGATGTAAAGGAAAAAGATATTTAACAAACTCAAAAGCTTTGTCCTACTAAATATATCAGTTATTATGCTGGGAGAATTTAACTGTAATTTGAGAAAGGAAAGAGGAAATAACACAAAATATTAAAGTAACAAGAAAAGTTAAAAGACATGTAGGGTTGAAAATAATAAAAATAGAGAATGGGGATATAAAAGAGTGATTTTCAGAAATGAATAGATTATGTGGTGCATTCAACTCATATGAAAGAAATAATAGGTGGGACAGAAATGGCTGATTTTTGAGAACATAGATAGGTGTGGGCTAGAATAGGAGTTAACAGAGAAGTAATAAAAGAAAGATTGTCTGGAGAGAGTGCTAAAACAGATGAGATGAAAAGGGAACAATATTATATGAAAACATGAAAATGAGAGTACAATATGAAAACTGGACAGATTGGTGGAGCTCTTATGAAGAAAAATATAAGAAAATATTTTTTACTGTAGAAAAAGAGTGGAACAAATGAATAGGAGAATGAAAAAATAAAAAGATGTGAAGAAGAAATAGAGCAATACTGTGACAGAATAAGAGAAATTGAAAGGGAGCTGTGTGAAAAAGCAGAGAAAAGGTTAAAATATGTTTAGACTTTTTCCCAAATGAAAAAAATGAGGGTGTTTCTCCATTTTTAGGAAAAAAGGTAAGAATAAGAGAATGTAGAATGTATGCATTATTTGATAAGAAAAGAAACATTAGATATAGGTAGAAAGAAATAATTGAAATTGTAAAAATGCTTGTGGGTAGAATGTATGAAAAGGAAATAGTACAAGAAGAACTATGGATAGTAAAATAATATCTGAAATGTTAAGAATTCTCTAGAAAAGGTGATCACTAGAGAAATGGAAGAAATAATACGTGAAGGAAGGGAAGAATCAGCACCAGGAATAGATGCCTTTGGTTATGAACATTATAACAAGATGAATGAAAATGATAAATTAATATTCTGTAAAATATTAAATGAATGGATAAAGAAAGGAATAAGAGATGAAGGGATTTGTGCTGGTATAATGAGGTTTATATGGAAAAAAATGAAATAAAAGATATAAAAAATGGATACCAGCAACACTGAGGAATACACATTATAAACTATTTATAAAAATAATAGAAAAAGGGATGCCAAAGATTTAAGATGAACATATAGGAGAAGAGGTGTTTGGAATTAAAGTGAGAGAAATAAAAATGTTAATAAGCATAAAAGAAATTACATACATGACTGTGAAAGAAAGTAAGGAAGTAAGGTTAGTGATATGATGTGGCTAAATCATTTGATAAGGTAATTCATGAAGCAATATGGAAGATTCTGGAGGCATATGGGATAGGAGAAAACATTTTGAATGTTATAAAATGCTGCAAAATATCATGGGTGAAAATTATGGTAAGCTGATGGGGGTAGAAAAGATAAAATAAACAAGGATGTCCATTAAGTATGTGTTTGCACTGGTAATACATGCAAACATGCATGTGTGAAATGAAAGAAGCAAAATGGTAGATGGAGAAAGGAGCTGTAATATCATTCTGTCTGTCATATCTAGATGATTTAATACTAGATGATTTAATAAGGTAGGGAGATCTTTGCCAGACCTATCCATTAGCAAGTTTACTATCTCTGTGGAGTCAGTGTGTGTGTGATGCAGTTGGTCACTAGTTATGCACATGCTTAGGTTCTACCTTTTAGGCTACATATGTAGCTGTAAAAGACCTTGTGGTTATTCGTGGCTGTACTTGCTAAGTTTATCTCAAAGAACCTTAGAGGATTTAACAAGTTGCCTTAATTGCCTGTTGAGGCTGAGAAGAGTGTTTTTCCATTGTTGGGGCCGTGCCTTTGTTTTCTTGGACAGCAACCTTTTGAGTTTATTGTAAAGTTTGTTGATGCTGGACGTCCACCATGGCAGCTTGTTTTTACTTGGGGCTCTTGCTTTGATTATTTCTGGTACAGCCAAGTTTATACACTTATGCAAGTGATTGTACAAGGCTTTAGTGTAAGCTTTGGCCTAGTTACCATTTATATCCTGGGGTAGTGCTTGGAATGCATTTATACCTTTACATTGGAAGGTATAGTTTGCCTTTGTGAAGTTTTTTAATCCAATTTCTCCCTTTGTGAGTTTTGATGTTAGTGTCAGTTTGAAGGTGACTGATTTGTGATCAGTTTTAACTAATGAGGGTCTGACGGTTGCGGCAGTGCATCTGTTTGACATGTTGGTGAAGACAAGATTTAGAATGTTTGCGCCTCTTGTCAGGGTATGAACAATTTATTCCAGGGCATTTGAATTAACAAAGTCAAGGAACTTTTGTGCTAGGAAGTTAGGGCTAGCGTAGGTTTCCCAGTTTATGGTGGGACAATTGAAATCCCCCATAACCAGTGTGTTCGGTAAAATTTGGATTGTCTCTAGTTTGGTCCCGTAGGCCTCATGGGCATTGTGACCCATGGAGGTTGATCTATAACTGGCTATGACTTGAATTGGGGTCTTACCAACCATAACCTGGACTTGGAGTAACTCCATAGAGTTGTACAGTCTAACTAGACGAGAGGTGAATGTATCTCTAATATACATTGAAACACCACCTGCTTTGGTTTTCACATGTTCATTTTGCAGTCTAAAGGTGTGGAAGGCATTGTAGCCTTGCAAGGCCAGGGTACTCCCTGAGCCATGAACCAGGTTTCTGTGACTGCACAGACATCTACATCTTCTAGTGATAGAAGTGCTTGCAAAGAGTGCAGTTTTTGGTTTAAGCTCCAAGCATTTAGCAGCATGACCCTTATTTTGTTCAGCTTGGCTAATTTCATATCAGTAATTTATCAGTTAACGAAAAAGTGTGCATGTTAAATATCTACATATTAGGAAACTTGTGTATTTAGGGGGTATACATGTTTCCAGTTAAAATGGAAAAAGATGTGATAGAAATATATATATATATATATATATATATATATATATATATATATTTAATTTTATATGGGGTTCAAGACTGAATCCAGTGAAAAGGGGTGATATACCATAAAAAAGAAAGAGGCTTGAACCTATAAAATCCTGTAGTGTGCTTAACATCTATGCATTTTTCTGGGTAATATAGAAGGTGAAACATAGACAGCTGCAAATAATGGGTAAAATGTTAGGGAAAAGAAGTGGGAAACAAGAAAATATGGAAAAAGAAGAATATGATACTATAAAATTATGGAAAGTGAATATTAATGAGAATAATAAAACTTATGTATAACAATATTATGAAATATAATTTGGTATATATTTGGAAGGAATTAAAAAGATGTTAAAAAATGGACTAAAACTAGAAGGTAAAGGTTTAAGAATTTTTATGAAGTAGGAGATTTGTTTATGAAGGATTTTGTTGTATAAGTTACCAGATAAATGTAACATGAAATATAAGGCACTGAAAGAAAGAAAATTTAATGTGTAATGAAGAAAAAAAAATATTGTTTTTAGAATGTTAAAAAATGAACAATTTTGGAAATTTTTTAAAAGGGAACATTAAGAGTAAGGACTTAAAAAATATAACAATGGCTATCATATTATATATGGAAAATATTAAAAAAGAAACAATGTGAAATTGAGAAATTGGGAAGAATACTGTTTTAGCAATCTGGAGATTTTTGAAAAGAAAATGTGATGGATTATTGTATAATATAAATAGAGATGATAAAGATGTGCTAGATGAAACAAAAACATTGTTGTAGAAGAAAGAAAGCTGATAAAGAAAGAAATGTTAAAATAGTTGATGGCTTAGAAAAGTCAATCCTGAGGATTCAATAAAGTCCGTGTAGGCTTAGTGTGAAGCCTACATGGAGTTTATGTGTTTGCACACTGAGCAGTAGTGCTAATTGCACATGCATGCCATACATCATGCTTATAAGTAAACAAGAGCGTTTTTCTGGTCAGCAACAGTTTTGCCAGCCAAGAAACCATGTTAAGCAACATGAACACCTGCAGATGTGCACATCTGTTTATCTAAAAGCAAACCTAGTTCTGTGAAACTGCAAAGAAAACCACAATGACCACCAGAGTTTTTAATAAAGCAATATATACAGTTTCAACACATTACATGAAAGTGTATACAGTACAGAGTAATGTGTAAACCTGTTTCAGACATATTGAATACAATTTTTGCAATTGATCAGCAAGGGTACATAGACTGCATAAGAAATAATTATTCAGGTGAAGTGTGTGCATTGAAAAGTGACACACAGATGAACTGTAAGAATGAGCATGGGAGAAGAGGACAAGTGAAACATGGTAAAGTACAGCAGATGAGGGCACGTTAATGTACATACACCACAGAGAAAAGACAGTTGTAGCATGAGCAGTAGTCACATATGCACAATTGTAGCATGAGCAGTAGCCACATATGTACATACACAGTATGTACTGCTGAGTACACCTGTGTGGGTATAGTCATATCATCACATAGTTATTATATATTATGTGACTGTCACACAAGGTGACATCAAAGGAGAGGATTGTTTGTGATATAAGCATCCTGACATGAACAACGGACAAGACATTTATCAAGGACATTATATACAATAGGGGTCAAGTACATATTGTGAAGATGTGAAACATGAGTTGCCTGAATATGAATGTAATGTCAGCATAGGTCTCAGTCAAGCAGGACACATAGCAACAGGCTCATGGACAACAGTAGACAGAAGCACGCACAATCATGGACAATATCAGCATAATACCACAATTAATCCATGTCTTTGACATAACATATGTGACTGTGAGAGATTATGCATGGTTCTGCAAAGAAACACTTGTACAACTGTCATGATTTGTTAGCAATCTATGAGGGGAATCAAGCACACCTTCTTCAAAATGTAACATCTGCCAGAGGTGTTAGGAGGGGCACTGTTTCACCTATATTTAAACTTATGAGCAATCCTGGTTAGTTGTCAGGTGTGCATGTCATATATATAAGCAGAATCCACACTGTGATGAATGTAACCCATCCTATTAATGTTGTCACTCAGCTATGTATTTACTATGTGCATCACAGGAACACGTATCACACATGCATCTTGTATATCACTTTGATGGGGGTTCCACATCATCAACCACTAATGTTTATGCAATAAAAAGAATACTTAGGCATGGCCAATAAGATGTGTGGGAGCTCACTGTGGCAAATGTAATACACTTGAATAAGTAATCCCTGGAAGATGTGTTGGGAGGTACATGAAAAAAGGTGCATTGTATTCAGTTATTGGTATGATGGGGGCTGAGGACTATGGAACTATAATGCCCTTTGATGCAGATGTCTTGCATGCACTCATGAATTCTGTTACATACAAGGGAGTAGTAACCACTGTGGGCACATGCTGGTGGATGTTCTGCATACCATCTACCTGACTACACAGGTCACATATCACTTGGCTGCTCATAGGGTTCTGCTGTCTATATTATAATTAGCTTGTGTATTTGGTTTTATAACATAACTAATTCTCCCATGATTTTTGTTCATCTACTGTGTCTCCATGGTTGTGGCAGCAATCCTTTGTGTATGTGTTGATACTGTCACTGTATTATACCAGTACCACACTAGGATGTAATGATTGTACATAATCTGCAGTCCTCCACAAAGCTAGTTGGGCAATGGATGTGTAAGTAAATATTGACACCTGAGACTTAAATAATGAACAGGAAAGGACCTAGCATAGAGTCCTGAGGTATGGACCTGATCACTGGACTCTAGATGTAGGGCACTTTATGCACTTCAACATATTTATCTGTCACATATGTGATCCAGTGGTCCACCCACTTGGTGATGTAGGTGTTTATGGCCACTTGTGACAGTTTCTCTGTAATACCTCTGTGTGGATTTGTCAAATGGCTTGGTCAGGTCAAGTTATGAAGGATGATAGTGTTGTCATCATGCATGACCTTGTTGATCTTCTTGAGGACATTGAGCAGATGTAACAGACATGATGTAGTCTGAGCAAATCACATGTGTTTGGTACACAGTTGGGATATTACCTGTGCCCTTTTATAGAAGTTCCATGATGACTTACTGGTCTACCTCACCGATGAGGAGTCAGGATGGGTCTATACATGTATGCACCAGATGATGTTCCCCATAGTCAAAAGGATTCACACCCTTCTACAGAAACATAGGCTGTCTGGAGGCTGTGTTGAAGTATGGATCCAACTGTGTCTGGTAAGTCCATGTTTGGAGTCACTCTATAGGCAACCTGTGATGTTGTCAGGGCCAACTGATTCTGTGGTATTAGCTGTAGAGAACACACAGATGACCTGCCCTCATTAGAATAAAAAACGAGTAATGTTTGCATGTATACTTGGCTGATGGCCAGTGGCAACAAGGAGGTGATGTGTGAGAAACTGTCAGCTAGCAGATTAACTATTTCCTCTGACTGGGTATGTGCTTAGTTTTGTATTCCCCTTAACATTCCACATTTATTGGAATAAATGATTTGTGAAAATACCTCCAAATACAACATTGGTCATTCATCTTATTATACACACTGGTACTGTGCACACAGTTGTACAACTGTACCAATGCCACGTACTTATATCGATTGCAGAATATATGCCTATACATTTTTCATGGGCAAGCTATGCCTGAGTGGCCTGATGTCATATCAGGACACATTAGAGATCAGTTGTTTGTTGCTCATGCAGAACATTTCCTGACACAAATAGTAATATTCACACAAAGATGCTGCTGACCACCTCAACAATCCTTGGATATAGCAACACAACCACACACACAATAAATTCCACAAGGCTGCAATTGAATCAGAACATGTCATACATTGGTTGTGTGTATCACAGCATAACAACATGTGTATGAGACAAGACTTATGTGACCATGTAAGCAATATAAATTAATATCAATGTCTGTCATAGAATATTTAATGATGGTATGTAGACACATGTATACCTGTGCCATACTGCAAGTGTCACTGTGATGGTGGAATGTGAACTGTGTAGAAGGTTGATCTGCTGTTCTAAAAAACACATGTCTGAATACACCACCAATATACATAACAGTCTATCATACCATGTCAATGGTTCTCAGGAGGCATATTAGTACAGCTGTTACAAAAGGTGCATGTAATGCAATGGCAGCAATGGCCATCAATACATTAGCTCACATCACATATTGTAATACCCTCTTTTGGCCATCCTGTACATCCACACATCAATATAGCACATGCCAGTGACAGGCAACATTGACAAGTCAACTGTTCGGGGTCATAAGATGTTATTAGGCTAATGGCTAACATCACATGAAATCTGAGCCATTATTATACCATGTAAAAAAAATCCCTATATCTTTATTATGGAAGATAGTAAGACTGGTGTGTGTATGTGTATATTTGTTGGATTGCATTACATCTTGCTATGGTCCGTATGGGACATATGCACCACACCATGACAGAATTAACAAACACATATGCAGAGGTCTGGAGATGGCTTGCAGAGGCTCATGGAAGGACTCTGCTTCAAGATATCTGTGTATGCATATTTGACATGAGGACTCCACTCCTCTGCAGGAAGGATGTCAAGTGGCCAGAGGAAAAAGGAGGATGGTGGAAGCATGGGGCTACATGAAAGGTTCTCCATGTAGTAGTGAAATGGAGGTGATTCCAAAGATCATACAATGACCATAATGTACCAACAACCACACACACACACACACACACACACACACACACACACACACACACACACACACACACACACACACACCATTAGACTGGGCATGATTTGAACATTATACCTGTGTAGGTATAGAATATGAATTCAATGCAATGTCACAGTAACAACACTATATATGTCTGACTGTAACACTATCACGTTCAACTTTATCAAATATGATAGCATCATTGTATGCTGAGGAGAACATGTTGTGAGGAGTGTAGGACATAGATGTGAAGTCACATCTCTGTGTAAAATTGTCTCAAAAGTGATAGTTGTATGTATAGACACACAAGTTGCCTGCAGTCAGATTAGAACACCTATATGTGTTGGTAAAGTATTTTGAAAACAAAGTAGTTAATGTTACTCCCACTGCACAGGTTTGTCTTGAATACTGTCAGAGTGCATTTTATGCAGGGTGACATAATCATTGTATGCTATGACAGGATGTTCATAGGGGGGTTTGATATAGCTGTGTACTCACATATTGTTCTAAAATTGTCACCATAGTGATTATTGGATGCACACACAGCTGACTGCAGTAAGAATAGAACTCCTACTTAACTATTTATGAAGCACAGTACTTAACAGAAGGACCACAGCACAAGTCTGGATTTTATAGTGTTGACAACACTTTAAAACTGATGACATCAGCAGTGTCTGGTGAGAAGAGGATGGTAGTAGCAGTGTTCCACATGCTGGTGTAAAATGGTCTCTTGTCTGTCAGACAACTGAATACACACATGCATCAACTGACCATAATACAAACAGAATCCATACCCAACTATTTACAAAGCAGAGTACTTAATGCAAGTGCCGCAGCACCAGTCTGGCCTTTATAGTGATGGACAACACTTTATAACTGATGTCATCAGCAGTGTCTGGTGAGAAGAGGATGGTAGTAGCAGTGTCCCACATACATGTGAAAAATGGTCATTCATATGTCAGACAACTGAACAAACACACATGCACACCCACCAATTGACCCAGTGAGCACAGAACTATTACCTATTTACAGAGCAAAGTACTTAACACAAGTGTCACAGTTCAAGTCTAGTTTTTATAGTGTCAGACAACACTTTCATCAACAGTGTCTGGTGAGAAGTGGATGGTAGCAACAGTGTCCCACATGCTGGCGTAAAATAGTCTCTTGAATGTCATCCAAGTGAACACAAACACACAAACCAGTTGACCAGAGTGAGATTAGAATCCCTACCTAAGTGCACACACTAGAAAACTCATACAAGTCTGACTTTTACAGTACAGCTGGATAGTTTATAATGGATGACAGCATCACTGGATGTTTGATAGAACATTGGGAAGCCTGAATGAAATGGATGAGTAGGCATGTACAACTGTTAAAATATTTGTACTCTATGGGACTGTATTGGTGACTGCAGGATACACATGTATACTCTTTTGGTTAGACACACACATCAGTTTACCAAACTAAGATTAGAACTCTTACCTCTCTAAGTACATGGACTAGAGAGCTCAGTGTCTAATGCAAGTGCCATGGTACAAGTCTGCCTTTTGTACTGCTGCTGAACAGTTTATAATGGATGACATCATCACTGTATTTTTGAGAGAAGATGTTGGGAGACCTGAATGAAATGGATGTGTAGTCATGTACAACTGTCAAAATACATATATTTCATGGGATTGCATTGCTGACTGTACAAGACATAATTATACTCTTCTGACTAGACACACACACACACAGACCAGTTAACTACAGTTAGATGAGAACCCTTACATAACTAAGTACACTGACATGAGAACTCAGTATTTAACGCAAGTGCCATGATGCAAGATTGACTTTGCAATGCTGCTGGACAATTTATAATGGATGAAATCATCATTGGATGTTTGGGAGAAGATGTTGAGAGGCCTGTATGAAATGAATGGGTAGCCATGTACGGTTGTCAAGATATTAAAGTTCTGAATGTTACTGGACTGATGGTAGTACAATACACACTGATGTTCCTCTGACTATACACACACACTTACACATACATAGAGACACACACACAGAATGTGACTGCTGTGCTACTCTACGACAAATGTAATTATTTAGTTCCCATGTGCAAAACACAGTATGTGATGATTGCAACACCAGTAAAGCATGTATTTGCCTTGTCAGAGTTGTCCTTATAGATGATGCCATCATCATTATATGATCTGGTTGACATATCTTGTTATGAGAGTGGTGTGCAAAGTGTGTATATACTATTTTCTGTTGTGTTTCTAATGTGCAGGTATACTTTAAAAGACAGCTTTACAAACTACATGCAAACAGCTGTCAGGAATTCATGTAGCAGAAATGAGACATTTTTCCTGGTATATTGTGTACATTATACACTTAAATTGTCACATACAGACACATGCATTTATTGTTACCATATTTGAGGGTTCATATTTGTGAAAGACTGCTGTCCACATTAGTACAAGTATTAGACAATTTGAATGTGTATTTTCAGTATAAAGATATAGCTAGTATGTAACAAAGCAATTTTGGTATTTGTTTCTGTAGTGTAGTTGATATTAAGGAACAAGAACTAGGATAACAAGTTTCAAGTGCATGGGTGCAGGTAACACATAACTACAATGTAAATATGTGTTCAGTCATTAAAAAGTGCCTTAGCTTTGGTTGTATTTTTACATATACTTTAATGTAATGAAGATTAACTAGGCAGTAAACATAAGTAATACATGCTAATTAGCACTTTCCATAGCACACCACCAAGCAGCTGGTTTGCAGGATCAATGGCAAAGTGTTTGTGCATGTGAGACACATTTAAGGACTCCTACTTAAACTTGAGAAGTATTTATCCATACTGGCTGTGGTAGACATGGCTAACAGATACTGAGGTGATCACATATAGTTCGTACTGGAAATGTTGTGCCATAAATTGTCTAACCATACAAAAGTGTTTATACTGCTTTCCCCGTGTGTGCATAGTTAAGCAATGAGCAAACACGGGCCTCTTGATAAAATTATGAGATTTCTATTGGTTTGCTTTCCTTCATGCAAACACGCTAAGCAGAGAGGCACAGCAGTCAGCACTTTGGATAGTACTGAATATAATAAACATACCTGCTGCCTAACTTACTCTGTGGCAGTAGATGTAAGAGCATTGAGTACTTATTTTGAGCTCAGATGACACAGGGTTCGGATCCAGCTCTATCTAATATTTTAAATATGCATTAATGATGTAGTTAAATAATTACATGTGATAATTATTTTAAATGTGAAAGGGAATGAGTACAGTGAAGTACTGTATTAAAACAAACAGCACTCAAGTGATTTATGTCAACAGTACACATATGGAGTTAGATATTGATAGTCATCAGGCTAAATAGTTTTTTAAATGAAATCTTTAATATAAGTGTTTTTAGTCTACTTTAACAGTGTGTTTCCTTAGTGCAGCGGGTTTAAGCAGCATTGTAATTGCACCATGCCATTTGTCATGAAATGGCATTCATTGTCGCTTGACATTGCTGTGTGATGTGAAATGCTGTGCAAACACAGAAGAAAAAAGTGAAGTGCTTCATTGGGGATTTATTATTTAAGTGTGTGGTATGTGATTCTATATTTTGACTAAATTAAAGGTGTTAAAGTAGGGTAGATAAGAATGTGTTGAAATGGGGGGCAAGCAGGGGAAAGAACAAAGGGAAAGCAATATAGAAATATGCAGGAGGGAGGGAGGAAAGAGCCATTGCTATCCACTTCTTCAACAGTGAAAAATAAATATGTATACAATATTGGCTGAATTTGGACTGTCACCTCAGCAAAGATGGGTGACAACAACACAATCATGTTGTATAGCCAATTGGACCAAATGAACTGTGTCTAGAAGATACATGTGCAAAGTGAAAAGCTATGTATGGGACAGTATTTTTTTTTTGGTATAGGTGCACATATATGAGTTTTTATTTTAGTAAGATAGGAGTATTGGGTAAGGGACATAGGCATTTCTGGTCAGGTAAGTAGGGTAGATGAGGAAGTGGATGCAGGCAAACAGGACAAGCAAGACAAGACACAGAGATGGTGAGGGACACAACAGGTTGGGGACACCATGTTAGGGATAGGGAGGGGACATTGGATGCCCATGCCCATCAAACATGGGGAAAGTGAGAATTTAGTCCTTGCCTGCAGAACTATCATAATTGTCCCCTTATTCTACTTGCTGGTAGGTTAGAGTGCTTGAAACCTTTGTTTTCACACCACTACAGAGAGCATCCCCTCCATCTGGCAGATGCGTGCACCAATGGTGCTCTCCACGCCCTCACGCACCATGCCTGGCATCTATATGCACATATAAAAATAAAAAAGATAGATAAGGGTTGGGGTAAGAGAAAAAAGAGGTAATTAGTACCATCATATGTGATATACAATACATTAGTACAATATAAAGAATTAAACTATGTGTTTTAACAAATACAAACTATAACTGATGGTTACACCAAGTAATCCTTACAATATGCAACACTTCATATATGCTTGATCAAATAATACAGATTAAGCTAACAGCATGGCATGTATGCCGATTTTGTTAAAATTATTATGTAGTATTTTTAAGTGATTTTGCTATATATTTGGTACTTGTGGGATTTGAACCTACAACATTTGATAGTTATGTTGTGCTGCATACATACATCTTGCTTCCCTAAGTGCTTCTAAATACTCAGCATGGGCTACCCTGTTCACTGTTATCTCCTTGTTTTCTGTAGAATGAAAAGGAGAGAATAAGAGAAGGTCATTATGCATTCCAGTCTTGCCTATATGTAGATTTCTGTCTAATTTAAATTATCTTTATCTGTATACTTACACAACTGTGGGATATCAGCAGTCCTAAACTCATTCAGCCACTGGTTGAGTGTATCCTGCTTGTGCCTTTGAGGTCATTAAAGTGGTGTCTGCAATGCTTTCCAGTGTGTGGAATGCCTTGGCCAGATTATTCCGAGCCTCAGATTTGTAGTGAGACCAGGTATAATCCCCCTGCCGTAGCCTTTGGCTGTGGCACTTTACAAGGAGTCCAGTAAACATTCTGGACTTTCCACACCCCATCTTTGAGCCCTAAATTGAGCACCTTCTCTTCTAGTTCCAGACATGACTGTTCAGGGCAAACAGCAGCAGTTAAGAGTGTTTACCCATCAGTTTGTGTTATTGCATTTAATGCTAGTGTGAAAAACTGAACAACCATGCCAACCATGTTTACATGATGTTAAACAGAGAGCAACAGTGCCAAAAAAAGAGGAAAGCAGTTTTTGAAATAGTAAGGTTAATCTGACAGGTGGCATTAGTTTATGGGTTGGTTGCTTCAATAATTGTTATTTGATATAACTATGCAAACATATATTGGGGGTATAAATTTTATGACCTGGCACATTTTTTGTGTGGTTTTACACACTAACATTAATCTGTACAATGTGGGATTCAAACCTATGCAACATAGACAAAAGATATTCTTCTACATAGGTGATTTTTCTTCATTGCCACAAAAAAGTGCCTGTCAGACATGCTTATTAATTATCTATAAATACACATGACAGAGTGAGGGGTTAACCATGAATGTGTGTGACCTGACAAGGTCTCGTTTATACTCAGGTGTGTGTGAGTATCACTGAAGTATGAAGCCCATCAAAGGCCAGAAAAGACAATTATAATTACAGAAACATAACTGTCAGTATACCCTCAGTCACACATTAATTCATATGAGCTCCAGTACTATACATACTTATTATTTATAATTATGTTTACATTGTTTTATATTTTATAAAATTTACTGGACAAGCACTACTAAAATTGGGAGTGTACTACATTAGAAGTCTGGCTCTGTAATGTGCAATTGTACAACCAAAACTGTACTGATATCCACAGTTACATGTGTAATATATCTCTGATATCGTATGTATGCTCAATACACATGCTATAGATAGTTATTCCTATGTGTATTTTTCTACTGTTAATTTATATGTAAAGTGGAACATCACTAAGAAAAGTTGGCCATTAGCTTGTTTAGAACCCAGGCTCACCTCTACTATAAACCTTAACTTTCAACTGCTGCCACAAGGACAATGAGGCAGCAACTATATATTTTCAAATTCATCAGTCTGTATGTGCACTCATTGCAGTGCAACACTGCTTAGTGTGTTTGTGTAGTGTCAAACTACAAATAACACAATGTATCTGGTTTGAAATTGTCTACTGTCTGCTTTCTGTTTGCATGTGTTCTGGACTTGCAGGTGTTGTGGGAGCTTGCTGACTATTGTGCAACGGCATTTAGTAGGTTTGTGTGATAGTAAGCAAAAGATGCAACAATGTATCTGTTTCAAAATTGACTACTGTCCGCTTTCTTCCTTTTTGAAATTGATTCTGTTTGCTTCTTGTGTGGACCATTAGACTGTGTTTGCAAAACTGCAAGTGACAAGCAAACACGACAGGCAAAGCTCACCTTGCATTATCCTTCTAAAAAGTTTTTATTAGGTTTCATCCTTAAAGATAAATGTGGGACTTGAAACATAATCTACAGGTAGTATATACTCTGTGATTCATCTTGTTTAGCAGGTTTGCTACACACACCCACTTCACTTACACGTGTAATTTATACAGTCTTTATCACAGAAGTATGTTAAATGAAATTATTGGATTTATCCGTTTCATTGTGTTTGCCCTAAGCCACGTGACTCACAAATATTAATATTAAAAAAAAAAAAAAACATACAAAACATTACAAAGCACATGTTACAGATTTTTACATAAGTCAGTATTTGAACTGTCACACCACTGAGTCTACAAAACACAGTAAGGGTGTCTTATCCCACTTTTCCACAGACACAGCATTGCAGCAGGAATGCAAATCATTGTGCATACAAGCAAGTCCTATTTCATCCACAATATTAACAAGACATATACACTTGTGTTAATTACATATTTTGTGCAATGACTGATAACACAACCATTTATGAGTATTGTTTGCAGCAATGCAGACCTGTCTTCTCTTTGTATTGTGTTCATTATTCTCTTATTTGAGCAGTAATTTCAGACAGGCACAGAAAGTTGTCTATGTGAACAACACATAATAAGATTGCTATTACTTTGGATTTATCTGCACAGAAGATTTCTGATCTTGATAAGGTATGATTGAATTTTTTCAGTTGCATACTAGATTTGCTCACATTTTACTAGGAAAATATTTTATATCTATATGCATTAGCAAATGCAACTTTTATCTATTCTTAGAAGTTTACTGATGGCACAAGCATTTTTGTAAGGGCATTTAACTTTATCAGATACACAGCCTTAACTTTATCACAAGTATGACTGTTAAATCTGTCTATCTTACACTCTTTTATGTTATTTCAATGACATGTAAATGTCCTATATTGTCAATAACACAGGGGGGTTAGCCTTCTAAGATGGCCTGTAGACACCTGTAGGGAACTGCTGGGCACAAGTAGAGGTGACTGGCAATTGTATAAAAATGACATTTCTGTTATAAACATGTACACATCAGTATTGTAGTTAATGCAGCTTTTGTCTCATGTCCATTTTGTAAATGGGCTTAACCCAGTAACCTGGTTACCAAAGTATTAATATGTAAAGCCAGTTTGTGTATTTGCTTTCTCACATATTCCAGAAGGATCCTACTTATTTTAGGATGAATCCTCATTTTTTTCTGAAGGCTGTTCTTAAGATTTTATCTAGTTAAATTTTTCAAATATCAATCTTTCTCTGGGGAAATGAAAATATGGGGCAGTGCATTCTTATTTTATTTTTATTTAAATTTTGGTGCAATTACATTCAGATAGCACAAATATAAATGACAAGAAAAATCATAACGTGTACTCTGTTTACTGAGACTTATCTCTTCAATGTGGCCTCTCATTATGTGCAATGCATATAAATGATTCAAATGTTATTAATCTTTATTTCACTAGTTATTTATGCATCAGTATATGTTATGTGTTTTTCCTTTTGTTCCTGGTGTTTTGTTTAAAAATCACCTAAATTAACTTGACCTTGTAGTCAGTTGCAAGCATAAATTTACATCACAACTTCATTATGAAGTCACACCATCATCATATGTTAAGTACATATAAGAGTATACATGCTATGGTGCAAATGATCTAAAAAGACCTGGCTCAGGTCCCGCTTAGTAAATAAGAAAACACAAATTAAATTAAAAATTTAAAAAGTTTGGTGGATGCTGCTCTATAAAAAATACTTAAATTACTTTTTGCAACTTGATAAGATTAATGATTGGGCAAAAAAAAGTGCATGCATACTTACACACACATATGCACACATGCACGCACGCACACACACACATACACACACACACACACACGCACACACACACACACACACACGCACACACACACACACACACACACACACACACACACACACACACACACACACACACACACACACACACACATGTACATATGTGGTTACTTTTTATTGTAATTAAATAATGAAATTAGATTTGCATTTGTAGATTAGTCCAGGAGCCACGTCATATCTTCTAAGTGATAAAGTGCAGTTTCCTTCCTTTCTACGCACTGTTTCAAATGGAAATATGGAATCTATGGCTATAGCCCACCTAATAATGTACTTCAGATGGACTTGGATTGGCATCATAGCATCCATAGATGACTACAGTCTGTTGGGGAGCCAGAACCTCAAGAATACAATCATACAAGCTGGAGGTTGTGTTGCCTTTTTAGAAACACTTCCCAAAGTTGGTATTAAGAGCAAGGTCTCTGCTATAATGGAACAAATTGCTGCTTTATCTGTAAAAGTAGTTGTGGTTTATGTTGCTATCTCTAACTGGCTACCACTGATGGAAGAGGTGTCTAAATATGATGCAAATGACATTATATTTCTTAGTTCCACAAGAGCATGTACTGTTTCTGTGGAAGTCTTGAAAAAGGAGGTCTGGTCTGTAGTAAATGGTACACTAGGGATTTCAAGGAAAGAAAGAGCTATCCCTGGGTTTCAAGATTTCCTTTATAGCATTCACCCATTCAGATCACCTAACTATGCATTTGTTAGAAATTTCTGGGAGAAAGCCTTTGGCTGCAAGTGGCAAAACAGTTATAATTACAATTCAAGCATATTTAATCAACAAACAGAACATGATCCTGCTTGCACAGGGAAAGAAGATATGCAGCAGCTAGCCCCTTCTTTATTCCATTTATCAAACTTGAGATATGCTTATTATACTTACAATGCAATATATGCTTTAGTATATGCTTTACACAATTTATCTACATGTATTCCCGGATTTGGGCCATTTGGAAACCGTTCTTGTGCTGATATTCATAATTTTCAGCCATGGCAGGTAGGATGACTCATTCCGTTTTCTTACTGCAGAATAAAATTATTATACTTTATTGTTTCCTGACCAAAGAACTAGCATTGTTTGTGTAATCTCACTGACAACTACTTTCTCAGTTCCTTTTGTCTTAATTGCATGTCATATGTACACTTTATCCATTTCATTTTACTCTTTTGATATGGTCCTTTTTCAGCAAACTCACAGACAACAACGTTTTTTAGATTTCAGATACAAGCCAATAACCTACTTGTACTGGCCATTGAAGATCTTGTCCAGTTATCTTTTTTATACAAGCATTAATTTTATTTTCCTCTTTAAGTCCACTGCAGTCTGCTTTTTAGGTATGACTTGAAGCTCCTGATATCATTTTACAAAGTGCCACATGATATGCAAACAGGGATTATAGGATTCAAACCTATGTTTCTAGCCCATTAACTTAACCATTGCTTAGTGCTACCTTTTTTGTAATTAAAGGTAATATACTGACTGCATTTTATTTGTCTCCTTTCATGTATCTAAGACTCCTCAGTCATTTTCTGTGGATAGTATGATGTAAGAAGCAGGAGAACCTACCCTAGAAGAAGTGCAAAGTGCATTAAGGAGAATAAAGTCAGGGGAAGAGGCAGGCTGAGAAGAAGTAGTGGCAGATGTGGTCAAGATATTTGGTATGCTAAAGGAGAAATAGCTTCTTAGGGGGTTACTTAGGTAACTGCTAACTGCCCATGCGAGCCATTTAAGCCTAGCCAATTATCCCTTGTGAGAATCAAACCCACCTTGTTGTGTGTTAAGCAAAAACACTTAGCCCGTTAGGCCACCCTCCCAAATGAGGGTAGTCATCATGTTATAAAGAGAGTGATGCATCCCAGATGACGGGAGAATAATTCTAATGACAGTGCACAAGAGCAGAGGAGAAAGCCACAGCTTCAGGTCACATACATTCATGGGTTCATAGGTAGGTACTAGGCTATTGGCCCTAGGGCCTATACAAGCCTAGCCAAAAAGGTACCCTGGCTTTCGCCACCCAAGAAAATTATTTTCCTGTGCCCCTGTCGAGCAGAGCCACAGAAGTGATCCCCCGGGTGAATTTCCTATCTCCCATCCAATCATCAAGATTTTTCCTTGAAGAGTGCTAATGAGGAGCTTTGTTTGAGAAAGATAGGTAGTTTGTTCCAGAGTATGGGAAGTCTCTGGGACAGGAATCTATCCCTCCGGCATGTTCTGTTTATTGTGGTGACAAGGTTTAGGTCCCTAGAGCATGTAGCTCAGAGGGATTGGGATTTCTTTAAGTGGAGCATGTCCAACAGCTCTGGGTTTGACATAGCTTTGTATGTTAGGCAGAGATCACTTCTCAGTAGGCGATATGCGACGGAGTAAAGCTGGAGTTTTTGAGACAATCTGTGTAGGGCATCTGTTTGAGGCTGGTAATCCTCTTTGTGAGGTATTTCTGTGGCCTTTCCAGTTGTAGATGTCTTGTGAGGTACATACCAAAAGGGGCACTGTATTCTATAATGGGTCTAATGAGTGACGAGTAGAGGGGAACAATGACCTTTTGTGATGAGGTGTGCCACATAAAAGTATTTCCTGACTACTGTGGCAATGTGATTATCAAAGGAGAGACTACTGTCCACCTGTTTCCCAAGGTCTCTTATCACACTTTCGGTGTTAAGTAGACTACTGCCTATGTGGTAGTTCATGGGTACAGAGTTTTTACCAAAAGGGATGACAATGCACTTTTTGGCATTGAGCTTGAGGCTATGGTTTTGACACCAGGCATCTGTCTCAGTGAGGCCCTTTTTGTAGGATGTCCACATCATTAGGAGTTTCGATTATGGCTCCTAGTTTGTGGTTATCTGCGAACTTCATTAGCCAAAGACCTTCTGTGCTAGCCTGTACTTCAGAGAAGTAGATACCAAACAGGAGAGGACCCAGGATTGAACCCTGTGATACTCCACTTGTCACTGGTCTAAAGTCGGATTTGGAGTCTGCTACTTTCACAATGTGGGTTCTGTCAGTGAGCCAGTTGGCAAACCATCTTGTGACATAGGGATATATACCTAGTTTAGTGAGTTTATCTATAATTCCAGAGTGGGGAATGGTGTTAAAAGCCTTGGCAAGATCTAGATAGCCTGTATGAACCACCTTACCCTTGTCTACGGCTTTGGTGACTGCTTCAAAGAAGTCTATCAGGTTTAGGAGACATGATCTGCCTTTTACAAACCCGAACTGGGTAGGGTCCAGAGTTTGGAGATTACCAATGTCATTGTTTATAAGTTCCATGATGATACATTCCATAGTCTTGCAGACCAGGCTCATCAGGCTAATGGGGTGGCTCCTCCTTTGTGGAGTGGGATAACCATCACTGATTGATGAATGAATATGCAAAATAACAGAAAGTAAGATGGGAAATGAGAGTCCATTCAGGATGCAGTACAACTGACCTGATGTTTGCTATGAGACAGGCAGTGGAGAAGAAGTTGGAGATAAGGAAGCAGCCCGACTTGGCATTCCTGAACTGGAGAAAGCAGCTGAATTTGGCAGTTCTGTGACAGTTCGAAGTCCCAGGAAAGCTGGTAGAATTTGTGCAGGCTATGTAGAATGACCCAATAATGCAAGTTTTAATGTTGTTTGGACTTTCTGTGGGGTTTCCAGTGGAAGCCAGTGTGCATCAGGGTTCAGCTCTGAGCCCAGTACTGTTCATATTGGTGATGGGCTACATAAGCAAACATGTCTGAGGAGAGAGATCAACAAAGTAAAGGTATGTTGACAGTATAGCACTATAAAGCCTCTAGATGAACATTTCAACAAATGATAGAGAAATAGAATGCAAACCAGAAGGCACATGGGATGATAAGGGGTACAGAGAAGACAGTAGTCCCTGCAGCAAATGAGAAAGTCAGAAGACTCTGAAAACAGAGATAGAAGGGAAAATAATGTGGCGGGTTAACAGCTTCATGTACCTAGTGTATTAAACTAGTTGAAAAGAAGAATATAAATGATGACGTCAAAGTCAGAGATGCTGAGGCCATCAAAGATTAAGGTATTCAGTCTATGCTAGGCTGAGCAATCCATCTGCATTCCTTGGTAGCCAAGTACAGTGCTTGTTTTGTGGTGTCCCATCTGTTGTTGCACTCTCATAGCATTCCTTCTGAACTACATTGTGTATAGTACCATTCACAAAGTGTTAGGGGTCATGTGCAACAAAAGAATGGGATGTCAAGGACGTTTAAGAATAAGGTTTATAAAACAGTAATAGGAGTAGTGCTTCTGTACAGCACAGAAACCTGGCCAGCTGAGGTAACCTGAGGTGATAGAGATGAAGAGCTTTAGATTGGTAATAGGAAACCAGGTTCTTTTTCAACAACTTACTATCACTCACAAGGTCCTGTACCATCCCACTAAAGCTCCTGTACTCTGTAATCTTATTAGTCCTTATACAAATCTCAAAAGTCTACACTCAGCAAATAAGCTACTAGTTGCCACCCTTAAATCCAATAACAAATCTGGTGATTGCCTATTTACTAACTTTGTTGGAAATACTTGGAACAAACTTCCAAAAGATCTAACTACCCTTATATCTACCCCACTGTTTAAGAACCAACTAAGAGTTTTCCTTAAATCCCAGTGGTTATGTACATGTTCTAAACCTGACTGAGACCCTCTCCCCTTGCTAAAATACCTCAAAACTCCCTTAACACTGATATCCATTTCTTATTTCCCCTCACTATTTGTTTACGTTCCTCTACAATTTTTTCATCTTGTGTTAACTCAGTATTTTCTGTACTCTATCAAACTACTTCTTAATAATAACTTGCCTTGTCAGAGTTTTGTAATATGCCATGCCCTGTGAGCATCTATGTATATAAATTCTTTGATAGATATTCAGCTACACTTTTCTTTTTGCTTTTTATGTCTAACCCACTACTCTAAATCTGCTATACCTGCTCTTCCATAGTTACATCTAATGCTCTTAATCTCTTTGCACCATCTCTAATATTATTTTATTTTTATTTTTTATTCTTTCTCACTTTTTATATTATTTGTTATGTCTCTTTCCATTTTCCCCCCTCTCATCTACTAAATTAAAATTAAATCTATGGTAAAGTGCTTTTTGACATTATTTGGTCTTATAATGTTTTTCTTAAAGTAGATGCTTTGTATCTTTATTCAATTAAATTAATACTGTTTTGGAGCTTTTCTCCCCAGGCCTCTACTGAAAATGGACATATATCCAGTAGACTAGCCCGGTCAACAAATGTAAAATAAATAAAATAAATAAATAAATAAAATATGCACTATAGTACAGATGAAGAATTGAAAACAACAAAGATAATTCCAAAGTAGCGTCCACTTTAGACAAGATGAAGGAGAGCAGATAGTCATGCTTTAGTCACATGTGCAGGAATGCAGAAGGCAATTTGGTAAAGCGAGTTTGGGAGAGTCAGCGAAAAGACAAGTGGAGAGATGGACATCCAAACAAAAGATGGATGGCTTATGTGAGAGAAGACTTGTGGCTGATGGCATGACTGTCAAACAGGTAGGATAAGAGCAATGAATCAAGAGTGGTGGCGACAGACGATTTGATACCCCCAACCCTTGTACAGTGGAGAAAAAGGGGACGGTGAAGATCATCATCGTATACTTCCAGTTTGTGATTGCTGTTCATAAACATGGTGCTGAATTTTGTAAGGCTGGTATACAGTAAAATGCATGTACTATATCTTACACATTCACAGTGGTCTTCCAATCCCCAAAGTACGTAGTAAGGTTGGAAAGGGATTCGCATAACTGTGCACCTGCACTTCTTCAGGTATGCAGCTTGTTATCCTCTGAAGGTCAACAGTATGTTCTGTGATTCCAAAGCAAGCAAATGGCAGTATATACTTTGATGAACAAATGCTATAAGAGTGCAACAGCAGACAGAAAACTGAAAAAAAAAAACCTTGGTGTAACACCTGACCAAGGGATACCAATGGATTGCTCAGGATGACATAACCAAAACACCTACAGTTTTGATGGTAGCAGCATGGCAGTTAAAACCAGTATCTCCTGCCCATCACATATAATTGATAGGCAGTGGCTGAATCTTATAACCTGGGTTTGTATAGTTTGTAAAACAGTTTTATTTCCCCAAAATATATATACCCTTACAAACACAAAGTAAAAATATAGCAGTATATCTTGCACAGCAATTATTTTCATATTTACTCAGAGTGGTCAGGGAACAGGAAAAAATGAGCTCTGTGGAATACGGAAAAATATTCGTGTGCTATAGTTGAGTAGTTGTACAAAATCAAAGAATTTTATATGGTGGTTTGTCCTAAGAGGACATGACAGTCACCTTGTCTGCACCCACTGAAAACAGTCCATTGAAACCGGAAAGACATTTAGTGGTTGTATATACAGAACATGCATCAAAGCAATTCAGAGCATCTACAGAGGACCTTAAAGTAAGCTGACCTAAAAGGAGTATAACTAGAGAAGAAGGTAATACACCTGAAAGCAGTCAAGGGAATAAAAAAGCTTCAGGTGCAACAGAGATAAATGAAGAGAGAGCAGCGAGAAAGAGAGAGCAGACAGAGGCAGATGCTAAAGAGAAGCTGAATTACAGCTAAAATGAAAGAGAGATACTGTTCCTGTGTCAAAAACAAATGAGTGAACTCCAGCACTGGGTGCCAATGTCAGTATTATACCATTTTCTCAGTAGATTTATTTTATTTCTATTTATTTTCAACTCATTAAACAGCTAGGTGGACAGGTTCAAGGACCCTTTATAGCTACCACCTGGGCCATAGTCAAATACAAAATAGCATAAGGTGCAGGCGAAAGAAAATTCTATTGATGACAAACAATAAGCATAATACTACATTGCATCAAATGAGAAATTTTGAAATGCAAAAAAAAAAAAAAAAAAAAACCCACAATAATAGCAGAAGTAGTACCGCACCGAGTTTTAACGCTGTAGGATGTTAACTATACAATGACATAAAGCCTGTTTGCAGGTACTATATTCAACTTTTTGTCTGAATGTTTAATAGAGTAAACAGAGGCAGCAGTAAATCGAGTGAAAGGAGAGAATGGCTGTGGGCTAGTAGCAGACAAGAAAATTGATTATTAAGTTTGAAAGGAAGGAAGGAAAGAAAGAATGGATTCATTAGAGAGTTGATAAAGGTAAACTAGAAAGAAAAATGGCAGTAAAGGAAGGGTGAAGGAAAACGCCAGGAAAAAAGGTAGCAATGTAGAAATAAATAAATAAGTGCAGAGTGGGGACAGTTATAGAAAAGTAAGAAAGTGATGATAAACATTGTTTACCTAGCCACTGCAGCATAGTTTTTCAGGATATTGTAGCTTTTAATACGAAGAGAGGTATTAGAAGATTAATTAGATTGCATCCCTGAAATGGTGACACTATTTTCTTCGAGGTGCTATTTAAATTTCTTCCTGAATCCAAGTTTTTTTTTTTTCTTTTTTTTTGGCAGATGATTCCAGGTAGCTGCAACTATTTTGGTGAACCTCTTTTCTCATATGCACTTACAAAACTGATATCTGTGTAAAGTGATAATTTCTGAGGTCAGGTGCTGAGGTTTAGCTATTATGTTTGTCTGAGGGAAAGGGACAGTAATTGCAACTCTTCAATTTGAATGTAAAACAAGACAGAAAGAATATTGACCTTGAAGATATGGGAAGCCAGCTGTTTTTTAAAAGGTTAGTTAACGGTGTTCCCTTCATGGTGATAAGAATTATGAATTGGCATATCTTTGTTGAAAGTAGTTTGTGACAGGTTGGTATTTTGAAATGAATATAACACAATTATGGGAAAGCCATACTCTAATCTAGGACTAATCTAACCTTTAACTAAGGCTATCCTTGCTTCAGAAGTAAGGTGGTTTGAGACAGAATAACCTGCTTTTAGTTGAGTGAAGGCTTTATGTACAATTTGATCAGTATGATTGTGGGAGTGAAGTTCAAGCACTGCTTTATAAGGGTCACGTTTGTGACTAGTATATTGAAGATGTTATTCCTCGACTTTTGTGGGCAGCCACATAACATGATTGCTGATTTTCTCAGACACTGAAGAAGTTTATTTTGTGTGAAATAGTTGCATAATTAAGTGAAATACCATTGTTGAGTTGCCTCAGTCTGTGTTAAAATAGGGGCAGAGAGGTATAATATCATGTCTTCTAAGTAAACTATCAGGGAGTCTGGTATGGCTGTTGTATTAAGATGGGATGCGTTTGATAGTTTTATATGACCATTTACATATGTGTGTGTGTCATCATTAACAATTTGGCCTTGAGCATTTGGTGAGGCTTTTAATTCCTCTGCTCCTGAATAAGGCAACTCATGTATTCAATAAGATGATGGATGTGGACTTTTTTGGACTTTTGTGGTTATGTCAAAATCAAAAATATTTCATTTGATTTTTTTAAGCTTACCTCCAAAGCTTACAGGAAAAAAACAGGGAGCATAGAAGAAGGGCAGATAACAGTGTGATTGATTCTGCTGCAGAAATTGCACAAGTGGGTGTATGCATTTAAGTCACTTCTTCTTTCGGCTTTTTCCCAGTTAGGGGTCGCCACAGTGGATCACCTGTCCACTCATGATTGGCAATGGAGTTTTACAGTGTTGAGTTGCCAGCCCGGTGCCCAACCTTCCACGGAAGGCACACACATGCACACTCATACCTAGGGTCAATTTGGAGTATCCAATCCACCTACAGCATGTCTTTGGGATGTGGGAGGAAACCGGAGCACCCGGAGGAAACCCACGCAACCACAGGGAGGACATGCAGACTCTGCACAGAAGGCACCCCAGCCAAGGATCGAACCGGAGAACTGCTTCTGAAATTTTAGGGAACCAGCTTTTCAAGACATGAACATCTGATTAGCAGATTGGAGGTATAACACTGTTGAGGCCATGGAGAAAAAGGGTGGCCTCTCTTGCTAGTAGGGAACAACTTTATAAGGATGAATACTCAATGCCACACATGGGTATAATAGAACCCATGAGAACCTATGAGGCTATCTGACCTTCATAGTAGGTTGCATAACAAAAAGGGAAAGCATTAGCTTGAGTGCACAACAAAGTCTTGGACTAAAATGCTTGCAGTGCATCTAGACAGAACATGTAAACCCAGTGTCAACAGTAGTAGGTTAGGGAAAACATGCCATGTGGGGAAGCTAATAAAAGTACAACACGGTAGTGGAAGCTTGTCTTGAGAAATACCAAGTACCTTATTTTGCAAGAGGACAGAGAAATTATTGCAAAGCAGGATACTGCAAAAAACATCACCTGCTGTAGGATAGTAGAGGGACTCCTCCATGTGAGGACAATTACCCACAAGTCCATGTTTGTCCCTGCTGTGGACAGGCATGGCAGGAGCAGTATTTAGCTTTTATACATT
This sequence comes from Protopterus annectens, assembly GCF_019279795.1. Classification (NCBI taxonomy): domain Eukaryota; kingdom Metazoa; phylum Chordata; order Ceratodontiformes; family Protopteridae; genus Protopterus; species Protopterus annectens. The sequence goes on from NC_056732.1 coordinate 1,767,824,634, forward strand.
ATTATACTACCTTTTTAGTAGACTACATATACAATGTGCAACCATTGTAGAGGACTGCAATCTATGACTATGTATACCAGGGTCCTTTTGAATATACCTTTACATTTATATTTTAAGGATTAATATAAATTTAAACTAGAATTACCAACAGGCATTTTATTTATTAAAACAACTAAATATGTAAATGAGATTTATAGATGTAGATGGTTCTTGAATTTTATCAGACACATGACTACTAAGTCATTGCAAATTAATGTGTTGACTATTTTTAATAGAAATGTTATTTCCACTTCATGTGCTGAAAAGAATGTTGCATTTTAAAACAATTTGACCAAAATTTAAGTTGAAATTCTTTCACTCATTTTAATTTTTATTTAAAAATGCAACATCTGTAATATTAAATATGAATACCATTCTAAAACCCCAGTACTTTTGAATCAGTGCTTTTCATATTAAATGTTTAAATTGGTACAAAGTGTAATTATGTCCCAAATTGGTTGGGTTATTTTGTGTCTGGTGTGTATGTGTATGTGTGTGTGTGTGTGTGTGTGTGTGTGTGTGTGTGTGTGTGTGCGTGTGTGTTTACCTCTCTCTCTCTCTCTCTCTATATATATATATATATATATATATAGATAGATAGATAGATAGATAGATATGGGTCTACTACAGTTGATTGAAAACTCAGTTGACTGAAAATGAAATTACTAGGACCACTTCACTGAAAGCTCAGTTCACTGAAAACTCACTTGACTGAAACTCATTTAGTTGAAAGTTATAAATGGCCTTTTCCCCACTGTAGTGTTATCCTGGAGTTGGTATATAAAGTAAGGGGGGTTGTGGGGGGTGTGGGGGGCATAGACCCCCACATATTATAAACATTTTAAACTATACACAGTGATACTTACAAGTGCAATGAATAACTGTTTCCAAAAGAAAATATATAACCAAGATATGTGGGGGGCTTTGCCCCCACACCCCTTAATGTGGGGGGCACCCCCTTACTTTAAATACCAACTCCAGGATCGCACTACCGTGGGGAAAAGGCCATTTATAACTTTCAACTAAATGAGTTTCAGTCAAGTGAGTTTTCAGTGAACTGAGCTTTCAGTGAAGTGGTCCTAGTAATTTCATTTTCAATCAAGTGAGTTTTCAATCAACTGTAGTAGACCCATATATATATATATATATATATATATATATATATATATATATATATATATATATATATATATATATATATATATATATATATATATATATATACAGTGGATATAAAAGGTGTGCACACTCCTGTGAAAATGCCAGATTTTTGTGATATAAAAAAATGAAACCACAATAAATCATTTCAAAACTTTTCCCACCTTTAATGTGACCTATAACCTGTAAAATTAAATTGAAAAACAAACAAATCTGTTAGGGGGAAAATTTAAAAAATAAAAAAATGTACAATAAGTTGGTTGCATAAGTGTGCACACCCTTAAACTAATACTTAGTTGAAGCATCTGTTTCTAGAGCTTCATATTTTTAATGTATTAATTATCATGTACATTTATTGTATTTTCCATTTTTATTCAGGAATTTAACATTCTATTCAATTAATTTACTTGTATGATCTTTAATGAATTATAGCTTACTTTTTTCTTCTTTAGGTTGTTCTTCAGAATAAAGTTTGTGTAGAATTTATAAAAATCTGGGAGGAGGGGGATTTAATAAAGCCTACATGGACTTTTTTTTCCATGTAGGCATAGTGATACACTGCTTACACAAAAGTAAGCAGGTTTATGATCCAGTAAATAGAGCTGAGGGGCACGCATGAGCATATTAACATGGAAGTGTCTGTGGCAAGCAAATCACCTCATAAGCAGTTGAATGTCATGCAAATGAGGGTGGTTGAGTGATCCAGCACGCAGATAGACCCTGTGTTAGCGTCTGAAATGTACACAAAAAAATTCTGTGTACAGGATGTCAAACAGACATCAGGGGCTGTAAAAGTGCAGTTAAAAGGACAGAAATAGCATAGCAGACTCAGATATGTGCAAAATTATACACTGTGTGTCCAAAAATGAATGGAACATAATTTTAAATAATTTTTTTTTTAATAATCAGGTTATGTTTGTGCAGCATTCTGCAGTGCTCAAACATGCCATTAAGAAAAATAAAAAATTTAAAAAGTTTAAAAATGAAGATTAGCAGTATGTGACAGTAATGCATTATAGAACCCTGAGTGGAGTATGTGCAATGGTAGACTGCTGTGTTGCTAACAAGGCAGGGCCTGGAACCGTGTAGTTTCCAGGTTGTGTGCACAGATATGTATGCAAATGAGCTGGGGGATTACTGAATAGCACAAATGGGTATCCATATCTGCAGATCCCATCTGTGTAGGCAGAGAATCAGGTTGGTGTCCATAGAAGAGGTAGCTAACATAAAAAGGGGGTGTGTCCACATTCTTTTAAGGTCATTGGAGCTCAGCAGTACCTGTTTGAGCAGCACGCTGCTCTGCTGAGCAGGGGAGTGTGTGCAGTGTCTGCTAAGCTTTGTTTACCTTCGGGGTGTGTGTTTCAGCGGGTTTGAGCATGTTTGCGCGGTGCACCACCATGCTCAGTGTGACCTTTCATGGGGGGGTGTACACTGAGTGCTGAGCACTGCTTACCTTCATGGCACGTGCTTGTGTGGCATGCTGCAGTGCTTAGCATGGAAGGTTGTTAAAAAAAAAACAAAAAAAAACATATTGGTTGAGAAAGGCAATGATATCTTAATTATTGATGACCCCTGTTCCACTTGAACTAGGGCTATTAACAGTCCTTAATGATGTACTTGGCAGGTGGAATGCATCATAGGTAGCTAATCACAAAGGCTGCACCTACAGCAGAACACTATAAAGGCTGCAGAAACCTTACAATCTGTTTCAGCCCCATACTCTGCACCAGTGGAATACAGACTTGGGACTTTTAACTGAAAAAATGCTAGGGGCTGTTGCAGATCTGCTACATCTGTATGTGCTAGATGCTGAGGTCAGTGCTGCTGCTGCTGACAATAGGCCTAGACAAAGAAGGAGAAGAGGGTTCAGGACCAGGGCATCCTTCCAGGGGCTACATGAACTGGAGGTTGTAGAGCACTACAGGGTGGACAGGGTCGTACCACAAGAACTCACTGAGCTCTGCAGCCCACAACTCAGACCCAGAGCCAACAGAGAGAAACCCATCCCAGTGGAAATAAAGGTATGTGTAGATCTTAGGATACTAGTTATGGGTAAATTCCAAAGACTAACTGGGGATATGATGGGGGTCTCACAGGCCTTAGCATCCAGGGTACACCACCAGTTCCTGGATGCCATGCTGCCACATGCCAGTGAGCACATTATTTTCCCCTCATCCCAAAGGTGAGGACCAGCAGTATGCAACACTTCTACCATGTAGCACACTACCCTGAGGTACTGTGTGCCATAGATTGCAGTCATGTACACATCAAGGCACCATCTGATGAGGAGGGTAGAATCTATATCAACCACAAAGGGTACCATTCCATCAACTGCCAGGGCTTGTGGAATGCCCAGGGCATTATCATGAATGTGTGTGCTGTCAGCCCTGGCAGTTATCATGACTTCCATATCTGGCATGCATCACAGCTGTACCAGATGTTTGCTAGGAGGGACATCCCACATGGCATTTACTGGGGGATGCTGGCTACGCACTGGAACCATGGATGATGACGCCCATCAGAAATGCATACACACTGACCGAAGAAAGCCATAATGAGGCTCACGCACAAACCAGGATCATCATAGAGCATGTGTTTTGGCTGCTGAAGTCACGGTTCCCATACCTTGATATATCTGGTGGAGCCATGCAGTATTCTCCAGCCACATGTGCAGACATGTTCACAGAATGTGCCATGCTACACAATATGATCCTGCAGAAACAGCTGCAGAAGGATCTGCAAAGTAAAGGGATACACAGCTCTCCACCAGTGCCTAGGTCACCACAGCCACACCCACAGGGGGACTCTGAGGAGGAAAACCCTGAGGTTGTCCTTGTAGGCAGACATAGGCATGCCCAGTATAACCTGGCCCTGGCCAAGAGACAATGCATAGCACATTCACTGACAACCTAGGGCCATAGGGACTGACACCTGACTCCTACTTGCATACATATTAGTAAAAATGATGCCAGCCAGCCCACACAACCTGTACCTCACCACGTATTGGCTGTGGACTGCTTGCATCAGACAGAGTCAGCCCCAAACTACAGGTCTGTCAGCTGTTGCATTCGCAAGCTAAGTCACACAGCTATTCATCACTTGTAAGGGGTACTAGAATATGTTAGCATATGTATGGACCTGTAGCATCTATACAAGAGAATATAGTGGGCTACTGGGCTACTTGCAGAGATCTAACAGCCACGTGGGACAGCAGGTACACTGTCCAATAACATGTGCCCCATAATATTCACTAGGCCACATGGCTGGAAACCCCACTACATTATTCAAGGGAAATGCCAAACAGTGGGGTCACAGAACAGTTGCATGACTGTGTATGCCAGCAGAGCATGGGCTGGTCATCCCCCACCCCAACACATCAGTGTTCCCATACAACCGCTGTAACGGTAAGCCTGCAATGATATATCAGCAGACCAGACAATTCCAGGGCTGTGAAATAGAACCTGGCCACATGTTACATTTCCCACATAACGCAGGGTGACAATGTATGTCTGTATGCTCTTGATAGTGTGAGAAATGAAACCTCTCTGTCTGGTGGCTGGTGTGGTTCACTGGGCTAAGGACTTTAGCATGGGGGATGGTATTGATGGTTTGAATGTTGCAGCATCTACATCTTTTGCGTGTGAGGTACTCGTATGTTGGTATTCCCAAAGACTGTCATAACCCCTCAATCTGTTACTGCAAGAAAGCTGGACAAAGCCGGAGAGAATGGGGGGACAAAGGGCCAAACCTATAGACAGACATTACGTGTGCTCTGAGTAAGCTAGAAGGTGACTAGTATAACAGCAGGTTGCAACAGGTCAGATTAGCTGCAGGATGTAAAGGCTGTCCCTTAAATGTGTCAGTAGTTACAACAATTCAGTGACTGCATTGTACAGTATATTACTGGAGATCCACAACTGTATGAGGAACAGAGCAGACATATGGGGCGGAATGCTGGACATTCTCCTGGACATTCTGCAAAAACATGTATAGGGAGAGGTATGCAGACTACCACCCTGTGTGTGTGGTGTTACATCTTGTACCCCAGTCACATCATACCTCTCAACCTATCTGAGCAAGATATCTGGACAAATCCATGAATAAAAGTGGGACAAAAGCTCAAAAACAGGGACATGTTTTAAATAGTGCTCTTACAAATGTAGACAGTTGATAGAATAACAGGTCTTGCATTAGCATGAATCTCCTGATGTGTGTGTAGTCTGAAACTCAAATGTCTCTGTCATTATATTTTAACTTAAATCTTTAATGATGTGCCACTAATATGCCTGAAAACCACAATGTTATGAAAAACAGACCAAAAATGAGAGGCAAAATCAGGACATTCAGTGAATATCTGTACAGTTGAGAGGTCACATAGTAAGTATAACAAACAGCCAGGGAATGCCTTAGACAATATCAGGAAAGTGTGGTACTGTGGAAATAGGTGCAGCAACCATTGGTCTGCAGCACACATAATCCCAGACTGGAGTACATGTATCTCTGGCCTGAAGTCACCTTCTAAGTCCTGACAGTCACACTGGACATGCTCCTACACGTAGCTAACTTCATAGGTTCATAGGTTCATACTAGGCTATCTGCCCTAGGGCATTTATAAGCCTAGCCAGAGTTGTCTGGCTTTCACCACCCCTTAGGTTGAAGAATACTATACCCATTAGTTTGCCGTGCCTCTGTCCAGCAGTGATACAGAGATGATCCCCGGGGTAAACCTACGATCTCCCATCCACTGGTCAAGATTCCTCTTGAACAGAGCCAGCGAGGTGCTCTGTCTCACATGGACCGGGATTCTGTTCCACAGCATAGGGAGTCTCTGGGTGATGAATCTGTCCCTCCAGCACGTCCTATTTATATCCGTGTTGAGGTTTAAGTCTCTTGCTCTTGTGGCTCTGGTGGATTTGGATTTTTTGAGGTGGAGCATATCCATTAATTCCAGGTTGGACATGGCCTTGTATGACAGGCACAGGTCACCTCTGAGCAGATGGTATGCGACTGAATAGAGCTGGAGTTTCTTCAGTCGGGCAGCATATGGCATATTTTTGAGCCCCTTTATCCTTTTGGTGAGGAACTTTTGGGGTCTTTCCAATTGCTGCAGGTGTCGGGTAAGATACATTCCAAATGGGGCATTGTACTCAATCATTGGTCTGATAAGTGAAGAGTACAGGGGAACAATGACCTCCCTTGATCTGGATGTGAATCCCTTCATAATCAGGTGGGCAATGTAGAAGGTCCTCCTAACCACTTTGGCAATGTGAGTGTCAAAAGAAAGGTTACTGTCAGCTTGGGTCCCCAGGTCCCTGATGACCTCTTCTGTGCTTAATGGATTGCCACCTATGTGGTAACTTGGGCTTACCTTGTTTTTACCAAAGGGTATGACTATACATTTTTTGGCGTTTAGCTTAAGGCCATGGCTCTGGCACCAGTTATCCGTTTCTATGAGACCTCTCTGAAGGATATCTGTGTCTGATGGATTTTCAACTATGGCACCCAGTTTGCAGTCATCTGCAAACTTTGTCAGCCACAATCCTCCTATGTTTGCCTGCACTTCTGAAAAGTAGATGCCGAACAAGAGGGGGCCCAGGACTGAGCCCTGTGGGACACCGCTTGTGACCGGCTTGGAGTCTGACATGGCACCAGCAACTCTAACCCTGTGGGTTCTGTCCTTGAGCCAGTTTGCAACCCATCTTGTGACATATGGGTTTACATTTAAGCTGGCGAGCTTTTCTATGATACCCGAGTGGGGTATTGTGTCGAAAGCTTTTGCAAGGTCAAGGTAGGCTGTGTGAACTGCCTTACCCTCATCAATGGCCTTGGTGACTGTTTCAAAAAAGTCGACCAAGTTCAAGAGGCATGATCTGCCCTTGACAAAGCCGAATTGGGTAGGATCCAATGTCTGTAGGTTCCCCATGTCTTTATTTATGAGTTCCATTATGATCCTCTCCATAGCTTTGCAGACCAGGCTTGTTAAGCTTATGGGGCGGTGATTACCAGGGTCCGTAGAAGCACCGCCCTTGTGGAGTGGGACCACAGTTGCCGTACGCCACTCTTTGGGTACGTATCCTGTGGTAAGGCTAAGATTAAACAGCAGCCTTATGTGTGGGTTTAGTTCCTCATTGAGTTCACAGCCGGGGACACCATCTGGTCCCATTGATGCTGTGTTTTTAGCTTTAGAGAGAGCAGCTCTCACCTGGGCATTTGAGATGATTGGGAGGCTACACTCTGCTGGGATAGATATTTCTCCTTTTGGGGGGGAGGGAGGGGAGAAATTTTCACTGAACCTGTCTGCCAGTATGTTTGCAATGTCTGTGGGTTCAGTGATTTTTGTATCATTTTGGACTAATTCTGAGCATATCTGGGAGTTTCCACCCAGATTTCTAACATAGCTAAAAAAGGCCTTATGATTGTCTTTTGAGTCCTTGGTGATTTTTCTCTCAAAGTTGGCCTTGGATGATTTTATGAGTGATCATAGTTTTTTACTAGTATTGATCAGAGATGTCTTCCCTTTTAGGGATTTTGCTCTATCTTGTAGTAGCTTTCTCCTCTTGTTGTAAAGTTTGTTTATGGCTGGGGTCCACCAGATCGGGTGCTTGCTTTGGTGGAAAGGGTCTTGATTTTATTTGGGATTGCTTGATCCATGCAATCCTGGAGGTGCTCGTAGAAAGCATTTGTAAGGGATTCAGCAGCGTGGGTTGTGGTTTCCAATGGCTCAGGGGCCTTGAAGGATACCACACCAGTCTTAAGAAGTGTGAAGTTGGCTTTTGAGAAGTTCTTCACTGTGGTCTTTTTTGTTGGGGGTGGGGGCGGGATGTGGATCTATAGTGAGATTAGTTTATGGTCTGATCTCACCAATGAGGGATATACTTCCGGTGTGGAGCATTTTGTCCCCATGTTTGTGATGATCAGGTCTAGTATATTTTCACCTCTTGTGGGAATGGTGACAAGTTGTTCCATAGCATTTGAGTTTATGAACTCCAGGAACCTTTGGGCTAGGGTATTGGGGTTTGAGTAATGTTCCCAGTCTATGTTTGGGTAGTTGAAGTCACCCAATATGATGGTGTTTGGAGAGACATTTATACTCTCCAGTGTCTTCAGGAAGGCTGTGTGGGGTTCCTGAGTTTGGGAGGGTGGCCTGTAACATGCTACAAACTGTAGAGCAGTTTTGCCTATGGTTAATTGCACCTGAATGGTCTCTGATGCTTCGTGAGTTGCCACCAGCCTGGAGGTGTGGGTATCCTTGATGAATATGGATACACCCCCTCCTTTTGTGGTGCGGTCCGGGTTTTGGGGCCGGAACGCATGATATGAGGTAAAACCTGATAGTGCCGGGGTGCTCTCAGGAGCCTTGAACCAGGTTTCAGTCACAGCACAGACATCGATGTTCTCCATACTGAGGAGGGCTTCGAGGGCGTGCATCTTGAGATTTAGACTTCTGGCATTGAGCAGCATTACCCTTAGTTTTTTTCCATTATTGTTTTCTAGGGCGGTGGGTTTAGAATTTGAGCCTTGTCTAAAAAAGGCACTATGGGGGTGGCAAGAGCCTTTGCCAATATCCGGAAACCCAGGGGTGACAGGTGCAAGCCATCTCTTGCGAAGCAGTGTGGCTTGTCAAGCATGTCATTCCAGGCAGACAGACAGACATTGGATCCCCTTAGAATGACAACAGAAATTAAGCCAATTATTAAAACTGATCATTTTGTCTCTGTATTGTGGCATCATTCTTGGTGAAGGTAGGATACTGCTCACGGCCAGGGTCATACCAGCCTGGGCTACATAATCTGAGAGCTCCTTTATGTCTCTTTTCATGTAGTCCAGGGAGGTACATCTCAGGTCATTCACACCGGCATGGACAATGACTGAGTCATACTTGTACTTGCTGTGGAGTGACCTGAGTGCTTGTGTTATGTGGCGGATTCTAGCGCCCGACAGGCAGCTTACTGTGACCCTCTCCTTGTTCAGTCTGGTGAGTGGGACGTCAGTGTGTCTGACTATGGAGTCAACTATGACAAGTGTGTCTGGCATTGTGTTTGGCCTTAAGGGCTGTGACTGATTTGCACACTGACTTTGTGATCTATGTGTTGCTTGTGTTATGTCATGAGGTGGCAGTTGTTTGGGTGTCTGGTTTGGAAGCCTCTGCTGTTTTGGTAGATTTTTGATCAGTGCCTCCGAGTATGTCTTTGTGTGTTTATGTTTTTGATTTGTAGTTGTGATAGTTCTATGTGAGACTGGGTTTATGGTGTGTGTGGTTACCTTCTTCTCCTGTCTCGTTTTGCCAGTCCTGAGTTGAGAGAGCTCAGCCTCCAGTTTGGCTATATAGTTGCATCTCTCGCATGTATTTGTGTTTTGTGGGAGGAGGAGAGGGTTGTCTGTGTACATGAGGCAATTGTAACATTGCCTCAGTATTCTCAGATTCACCAGCTGAGCAGGAGAGGACGCGAGCAACTGACCCTTTGACATGCTAGAAGAAATGAAAAAGTTTGCTGTGTAACTGAGTCAGAAAGGACCTATAGGGAAGTGGGTACTCAAGGGGGTTTTAAGCTAGTGAAGTACTTTGTATAATATAGAAGTGCTTTACCTGACTAAAAAATGCTTTAGGAACAAGTGCTGAGCTTTACAGATAGAGAATAGACTGTTTAGATTACAAGTGGAGCAGTTCTAAGGGAAAAAATGAAGAGTAGACTTTACGGAGCCAGAAATAGTTTAACCTTGTTTAACCGGTGCTGCCCGATGGTGCTCTAGTGGCAACTCCGCGCTAAATGCAGAAAAGGCAATAAGTCAGTAGTACAGGCTAGCACACTTTAGTGGGCAGCCAAACAATTAAATTAAACAGCAAACAAACACTTTTCGACTTGAATTAGACTAATTTCGACTAAAATGTACTTTTAAGTGCAGATAATAAAAAATGCAGTAAATAACTATGAAAACAGTTAAAGCTTACTCTAGGTAAGCAGTAGAAGGTAAAACAAATATAAAAAACAGCAGGATACTTAATCAGGAAAGCAGTCACTTTTTTCAGTTCTCTGTAGCCAGGAAGACTCAACAGGACCACGTGGAGCTGTGTCTGAGCAATATGGCTTCAAAAAAAATGCCAGAGGCAGATTTTAACCAGGGAACTTCAAAAGAGCTAGAAATGGTCCAAAATGGCCTATTACTACAGCTTCTTGTGCTGAGGTCACTTCCCTCAAGGACAGGTAGGCTATTCAAGGCTCCCCACTCCCACTGGTGAGCTAAGAAACTTCCTTCTATCCAAGTAAGGCAATGGACAACACAGGAACTACAACACAGCCCAGGATACAGCAAGGTCTGTAAACTGGTCTAACTAGTTTAGGAGAGGCAGGAAAACAAGGAATATTTTTTTTTTTTTTTTTAAATAGAAACACACAGAAATGCAGAAAAGGCAATAAGTCAATAGTACAGGCTAGCACACTTTAGTGGGCAGCCAAACAATTAAATTAAACAGCAAACAAACACTTTTCGACTTGAATTAGACTAATTTCGACTAAAATGTACTTTTAAGTGCAGATAATAAAAAATGCAGTAAATAACTATGAAAACAGTTAAAGCTTGCTCTAGGTAAGCAGTAGAAGGTAAAACAAATATAAAAAACAGCAGGATACTTAATCAGGAAAGCAGTCACTTTTTTCAGTTCTCTGTAGCCAGGAAGACTCAACAGGACCACGTGGAGCTGTGTCTGAGCAATATGGCTTCAAAAAAAATGCCAGAGGCAGATTTTAACCAGGGAACTTCAAAAGAGCTAGAAATGGTCCAAAATGACCAATTACTACAGCTTCTTGTGCTGAGGTCACTTCCCTCAATGACAGGTAGGCTATTCAAGGGTCCCCACTCCCACTGGTGAGCTAAGAAACTTCCTTCTATCCAAGTAAGGCAATGGACAACAAAGGAACTACAACACAGCCCAGGATACAGCAAGGCCTGTAAACTGGTCTAACTAGTTTAGGAGAGGCAGGAAAACAAGGAATATTTTTTGTTTTTTTGTTTTTAAATAGAAACACACAGAAATGCAGAAAAGGCAATAAGTCAGTAGTACAGGCTAGCACACTTTAGTGGGCAGCCAAACAATTAAATTAAACAGCAAACAAACACTTTTCGACTTGAATTAGACTAATTTCGACTAAAATGTACTTTTAAGTGCAGATGATAAAAAATGCAGTAAATAACTATGAAAACAGTTAAAGCTTACTCTAGGTAAGCAGAGAAGGTAAAACAAATATAAAAAACAGCAGGATACTTAATCAGGAAAGCAGTCACTTTTTTCAGTTCTCTGTAGCCAGGAAGACTCAACAGGACCACGTGGAGCTGTGTCTCAGCAATATGGCTTCAAAAAAAATGCCAGAGGCAGATTTTAACCAGGGAACTTCAAAAGAGCTAGAAATGGTCCAAAATGACCAATTACTACAGCTTCTTGTGCTGAGGTCACTTCCCTCAAGGACAGGTAGGCTATTCAAGGCTCCCCACTCCCACTGGTGAGCTAAGAAACTTCCTTCTATCCAAGTAAGGCAATGGACAACACAGGAACTACAACACAGCCCAGGATACAGCAAGGCCTGTAAACTGGTCTAACTAGTTTAGGAGAGGCAGGAAAACAAGGAATATTTTTTTGTTTTTTTTTGTTTTTAAATAGAAACACACAGAAATGCAGAAAAGGCAATAAGTCAGTAGTACAGGGCTAGCACACTTTAGTGGGCAGCCAAACAATTAAATTAAACAGCAAACAAACACTTTTCGACTTGAATTAGATTAATTTCGACTAAAATGTACTTTTAAGTGCAGATAATAAAAAATGCAGTAAATAACTATGAAAACAGTTAAAGATTGCTCTAGGTAAGCAGTAGAAGGTAAAACAAATATGAAAAACAGCAGGATAGTTAATCAGGAAAGCAGTCACTTTTTTCAGTTCTCTGTAGCCAGGAAGACTCAACAGGACCATGTGGAGCTGTGTCTGAGCAATATGGCTTCAAAAAATGCCAGAGGCAGATTTTAACCAGGGAACTTCAAAGAGCTAGAAATGGTCCAAAATGACCAATTACTACAGCTTCTTGTGCTGAGGTCACTTCCCTCAAGGACAGGTAGGCTATTCAAGGCTCCCCACTCCCACTGGTGAGCTAAGAAACTTCCTTCTATCCAAGTAAGGCAATGGACAACACAGGAACTACAACACATCCCAGGATACAGCAAGGCCTGTAAACTGGTCTAACTAGTTTAGGAGAGGCAGGAAAACAAGGAATTTTTTTTTTTTGTTTTTAAATAGAAACACACAGAAATGCAGAAAATGCAATAAGTCAGTAGTACAGGCTAGCACACTTTAGTGGGCAGCCAAACAATTAAATTAAACAGCAAACAAACACTTTTCAACTTGAATTAGACTAATTTCGACTAAAATGTACTTTTAAGTGCAGATAATAAAAAATGCAGTAAATAACTATGAAAACAGTTAAAGCTTGCTCTAGATAAGCAGTAGAAGGTAAAACAAATATAAAAACAGCAGGATACTTAATCAGGAAAGCAGTCACTTTTTTTCAGTTCTCTGTAGCCAGGAAGACTCAACAGGACCACGTGGAGCTGTGTCTGAGCAATATGGCTTCAAAATTGCCAGAGGCAGATTTTAACCAGGGAACTTCAAAAGAGCTAGAAATGGTCCAAAATGACCAATTACTACAGCTTCTTGTGCTGAGGTCACTTCCCTCAAGGACAGGTAGGCTATTCAAGGCTCCCCACTCCCACTGGTGAGCTAAGAAACTTCCTTCTATCCAAGTAAGGCAATGGACAACACAGGAACTACAACACAGCTCAGGATACAGCAAGGCCTGTAAACTGGTTTGACTAGTTTAGGAGAGGCAGGAAAACAAGGAATATTTTTTTGTTTTTGTTTTTAAATAGAAACACACAGAAATGCAGAAAAGGCAATAAGTCAGTAGTACAGGCTAGCACACTTTAGTGGGCAGCCAAACAATTAAATTAAACAGCAAACAAACACTTTTCGACTTGAATTAGACTAATTTCGACTAAAATGTACTTTTAAGTGCAGATAATAAAAAATGCAGTAAATAACTATGAAAACAGTTAAAGCTTGCTCTAGGTAAGCAGTAGAAGGTAAAACAAATATAAAAAACAGCAGGATACTTAATCAGGAAAGCAGTCGCTTTTTTTTCAGTTCTCTGTAGCCAGGAAGACTCAACAGGACCACGTGGAGCTGTGTCTGAGCAATATGGCTTCAAAAAATGCCAGAGGCAGATTTTAACCAGGGAACTTCAAAAGAGCTAGAAATGGTCCAAAATGACCAATTACTACAGCTTCTTGTGCTGAGGTCACTTCCCTCAAGGACAGGCAGGCTATTCAAGGCTCCCCACTCCCACTGGTGAGCTAAGAAACTTCCTTCTATCCAAGTAAGGCAATGGACAACACAGGAACTACAACACAGCCCAGGATACAGCAAGACCTGTAAACTGGTCTAACTAGTTTAGGAGAGGCAGGAAAACAAGGAATATTTTTTGTTTTTTTTGTTTTTAAATAGAAACACACAGAAATGCAGAAAAGGCAATAAGTCAGTAGTACAGGCTAGCACACTTTAGTGGGCAGCCAAACAATTAAATTAAACAGCAAACAAACACTTTTCGACTTGAATTAGACTAATTTTGATTAAAATGTACTTTTAAGTGCAGATAATAAAAAATGCAGTAAATAACTATGAAAACAGTTAAAGCTTGCTCTAGGTAAGCAGTAGAAGGTAAAACAAATATAAAAAAACAGCAGGTTACTTAATCAGGAAAGCAGTCGCTTTTTTTTCAGTTCTCTGTAGCCAGGAAGACTCAACAGGACCACGTGGAGCTGTGTCTGAGCAACTTGAGCCCTAGTCTGTTGCCTCTTCCACCCAAAGACCTGCTATTGGAAATATGTCTATACATACATACAGCTATATATACATACATACAGCTACGTATACATATATGTCTCTCCCTATCCCCCCTCACACATGATTAGTGTATCTGTCAGTATGTGGCAGTATATATATATATATATATATATATATATATATATATATATATATATATATATAAAGAGAGAGAGAGAGAGAGATAAAGTACAATGATACATAGACTCTCCACATATATCGACATAACACATTTATATAATATACACACACAGCAGCAGTTAAGGAGACATCCCTGTTACACACATTTATATAGATATGTGTGAGGATGTACTAATGTCCCCATATACCTCGGAATGCTGGGGTTATCTGCACTTACACATCCCAACATTTGTCTGATGGAACCAGACGAAGGCCGCAACAGTGCAAAATCCACTCACCCACAGACCCCTGTGCCTGCGGAATATCATCCTGCAGACAGACACAGGTGAGCAGGTGGTGTAATGTACAATGGTTGCATGCCTTGGACAGGCCATATTGACCCTGGCCACATGCCTGCCTATCAAACTGCAAACAGCCACATATGGCCATACTGGTAACTGTACATGCCTAGCAGGGATATTACCAGGTATCCCACTCTTAGGACACTTGATACAATAACAGTACCAAGCAGTATCACTCTGCAGGCCACACATGCTGTCTAACACAAGGCCACTTTGAGTACTCCACAAGTACGTTGCCTGCATCCACATATGCAACATACATAACCTGTGACACATGCAATAAGTACTGTGAGCTGTATTATGTAATAGTAGATAGGTAGGGTGTTCTAATCTCACATCATCCAACTTGTGTGTGTATATATATCCCCTTACAACACTACAGACATGCGCATATGGGCTATCCGTGCAATGGCTATACATTTTCTGAGCATGTGACTAGCTGCTGGCCTCTAAATTGCCCTCTTCCACATAAGCATAACTGATGTCTGCTACCTTCTAGATTTGTACATTCAGAAAACCCAGGTGACAAATATCGAGGGTAGCAAACCTTGTCACGTAGTTTGAATGCATGATTATGCTGACTGCCCCCATTGTCCCTGATACACTGTTATACACATATGCACCTAGGGAACCAGGCACATATACTGCCTTACCTTGCTGACATCATATTTCTGCTGTGCTGCCATGCCATCATGTGCCGCTGCATTGCCACCATTTGTCCATTGTTTAACAACTCAGAATTCTGGAACAGATGCATACACAGGCTCGTGACACACCTGTCCTTCTGTAACACTAACACCAGTCTAACATCATGCAACAATAATACACAACATTTGATGTGTAGTCATGACACATGCCAGCATACAAAACCTGCAGTGGCCCACAAGTGCCATGGCAAAAGAAGTACATGTAAAGTAATATAGTCATCCTGTACAACAGACACACATTTGCATTTCCCTGCATCAATGGCATGGATGGCAGGGATGTGGCACAGGTATTATCACATGCACAGGGTGTGGTTTGGGGGTGCCAGAGGTCTAAGCTGTGCCAAATAGGTGACAGCATGTGTGTGAGCCAGGAAGGGGTGAGGGTTAGATGGGCCATGGAGAGGTGCTGTGTGTGTCTGTTGGTGACCTGCATGCAACAGTGGTGTTTGAGTGTGTGCATATACACAGTCAAGCCCAATGCTAGCCCTACACATGTGTATGTTGGATAGCTGTGGACTGTACATGGTAGAGTGGGCAGTTCACCATCCCAGGCTCGGCCAGGATTAGCATTGGCACAACCATGCCCAAGGTCAGATATGGTGCTCGTACCTGATGGAGACTGCAAAATGCTGAGGCTGTGTCCCCCAAGGAACTGTCCAGGACCACGTGCCCATCACCTGCCGCATAGTGGTTTGGACAGCACACTTCCTTCTGTAGCACTGAAGTTAATGCCATTATAGAACTTGACTGTGCATGGCCAAGTGAATTCCCAGCAGATGATGTTGCTGACCTTCGTCCACATATCACACTGCCCTATTCAATGTCCCTACCCTCTGACTTTCCAATATCTGTGGCCTCTGGGACTCGCATGTGTGGGCATACTGACTGTATGTGGTGACAATGGAGGCAAAAAAGGGATGTCAACCCCTGAGACAGATTCAGCCACTGACAACCCCACCTGTGCCTCACTATGGCCACCATCTTCAGCATCTGATGAGACACTGCCATCAGGTTGTGAGGGGGACAGACTCCAACCCCCATGGTCACCTGTGAAAATCAAAACAACAGCAGTACATTACTACCTGCACTATTATGTATAGCAATTCACACAGACTAATACAAATGAGGATCCACAACTGCAGTACAAGTTCCACATCTTCACATCTCTGCTCCCATGCACAACAGACAAACTCACAACAACATACACAGACAAGTCAGGCCCATTATAACATGGCCTTCAGCTACATTCAGTTAACACTGCCAGTGCAATACACCTGTAAGGTATGTAATATGATAGTGTATGTGATAGAACTGAACATAAAACCTAGTACACCTATATTGAGAAGGATATGCCAGTAGTAGTACCACTGCCTCAGGTATATACCATCTCCCTGTTGTGTTTGAACAGGCATCTTGAAGTAATTGCCTTATGTATAGCAGGCTGTGTAGTCACTCATAACTATAAGTGCAAACATGTTAATGTTTGTACAATTACACACCTGTGATTATGCACTCTATGCACTGTAGTTTACTGTTACAGAATGGAAAATACAAATATCCTACTCTGGCTAAGCACAACAGTTGTACATTAGGCAAAATTAAAGCCCTTAACTTTCTTAGGGTATATATGATCCTTAACACAACACTAACACACTTACCAGGTACAGGACCATGGACTTGGGGCACACCCGACAGACCCATGAAAAGTGAGGGAGAGGTATTGTCAGCATCACCATCTGTTGCTGCACTACAGATTATTTGTGCATAAATCCACATGTATAGTAGTTGCTGTGATAATGGCTATACTGCTGAAATTCTGAGTGTGTGTGCACAACTGAGCATAAATCCCAACCCCTTCCAATGCAGGTAGACCTGACATCCATGTACTGGTATGTACAGCCTGCCACAATGACTGATGCAGTATTGCATTAGTGAACACAGTAAGTTTACCTGGACGTTCCTCTTCTGTGGGCACTGTGGCACCCACCTGCACAATGTATGGCGTGATGGATGCCTGGGAGCTGTTGGTTGTTCCTAGGTTCACCAGGAATTCCTCTGTGGCTGACGGTGGTTGTTCCATTGCAAGCTCTCCACCAGTGGTGGCATGATCCCTGGCAACAGCAGCTACCCTTTCTCATGCAGCATTCACCATATCTGTGGGCCGGTGTTGGACCTGATCATAGGTCCTGTCCTGTTGGCCAGTCTGATTGACAGCCCACACAAGGTCTGTCCACAATGCTGCCCACTGTTCCCAATTGTGCCTACCCCTGGACAGCAAAATTTGATGAAAGTGTCTCAGTCCATCTTGTATAATGTCATTCTCCACAGTTGAGAAGGGTGCACATCTCCTGCAGAACATGGTTCCTGAAAGACAACAAAAGGGGAACACATTACAGGACCAGATACGTGGACGTCCACTATGTACAGATCCAGCACACCCATAATAGCCTGCACTATCCACTGCTCCCTCACACATCATACCCCCCAGTCTGTCAACATGCTATGTGTGTGGTTATCACCAAGACAGTAGCAATACTGGGGTATGTCCCTGTGTGCCATGACAGATTCTCCTGTATGTTCCTACACACATCACTGCAGTCTACTGTGGTGTGTTCCCTATGGGCAAACTCCCACTAATATGTCATGCAGCTGCTGTCAGACAAATAGCAGTGTGCTATCGCAACGACTATATGGGGACAGTCCAGCAACACCAGTGTGCCACAATGACAGAAAGCAATGCAAACCTGCTTTAGTACATGATAGGCATCATACCTCTCAACTATACAGATGTTTGCAGACTGTCAGGATGTTTGCCCCATAGTCTTGGTCATTTTCACACAAACTTGGTGGATTTCTGACAAATGGTTGGCCAATCATTGATGGCTGATGTCAGAAAATAAAGACAGACATCTGAGTTTCACACGTCATACCTTCAGAACACAGTTATGCTACAGTAATATCAGTTTGATCTATTCATGTTCTTACTTTGTATGAGCAATACATAAACACTGTCACTGAGTTTAGGACTTTGTCCCCCATTAATTATGGTTTTGTCCTGAGTTCTTGCTGTAGGATGTTGACAAGTATGTTAGGCAGAGCTCTCAACCAAACAGGGACAAATGTCAACAGAAACAGGGACTTAGCTAGACTACATCAGGGACATTCATGGACAGTTTTACAATGTTAGGCAGAGCTCTCAACCAAACAGGGACAAATATCAACAGAAACAGGGACTTAGCTAGGGTACATCAGGGACATTCAGGCACACCTCATCACAAAAGGGTTCTCATCCAGGAAAAAAAAGGTCATTGTTCCCCTCTACTCAACACTCATTAGACCCATTATAGAGTACAACACCCCTTTTGGAATGTACCTCACAAGACATCTGCAGCAGCTGGAAAGGCCACAGAAGTACCTCACAAAGAGGATTACTGGCCTCAAACAAATGCCCTACACTGACCATCTCAAAAAACTCCAGCTTTATTCCATAGCATATTGCCTACTCTGGGGTGATCTCTGCCTAACATATATAGCTATGTCAAACCCAGAGCTGTTGGACATGCTGCACCTGAAGAAATCCCAATCCTTCTGAGCTACATGCTCTAGGGACCTAAACCTTGTCACCACAATAAACAGGACATGCTGGAAGGATAGATTCCTGTCCCAGAGACTTCACAAATTCTGGAACAGGCTACCCATCTATGTCAAGCAAAGTTCTTCATTAGCACTCTTCAAGAAAAATCTTGATGAGTGGATGGGAAATAGGAAATACACCCCAGGGATCACTTCTGTGTCTCTGCTCGACAGTGGCACAGGAAAATAACTTTCTTGGGTGGCATAAGCTAGGGAAACTTGTTGGATAGGCTTGGGCCGATAGTCTAGTACCTACCTATGAACCTATGAACCTATGTTAGAACTAATTATGTGAGACACTGACAGAATTAGAGGAGGCGAATTACAGTACATCATTTGATGTTTCAGGGGTGTACACCCTCCCTTATTGTCACTGTGTACTATGTGTAATCTGCTAGCATTCCTACAACAGCCGACCATTGTAGGTGGGATTGACAGGGACAGAGCTGAGATGTGATTAAAATCAGGGACAGTTGAGAGGCATACCTGTAGGTGTAGGACAGCGGAGTATCAATGACATGTCATTACCATAGAGTTAAGACAGGCTTACTGCTGTAATCCCTATTCCGCATACCTCCATCCTCCCATCTGCATCCTGTTATATGGAGAAATCTATTACATACCTGGTGGAGTGCGGTACTCCTCTGTTGAACTTTGCTTCCAGTAATCTTTTGGTAATTCACTCTATGTGTGTGTTAAGTTTCATACAGACCTATTCTCTATAACCAGCTGCCTGCCTTTTTAAGGTACTGCTTATTAGCAGGTAATTGCCTCTGCACCAATCTGTGGCTCAGAATTGCTATTTGCAGCCAAAGCAGCTGTATTGCACTATCATTAGCCAATGACATGCCACCACAGTGCAATATATAATGCCTTCATGTAGATCTTGGCCCCTTTCATGGTTTTTGAGATGAACATTACTGAGGTGTGGAGACTACAGCATTGCAGAGGGTAGGTACAAACACTGACCACTGTAGATATTTATGAAGTATGTCCACCGTTTTGCCTCATATGTGTGGTCAGTATCCCATGACATTGTGGTCATCTGGCAATGCACTGGCAAATCACTGTGGGCTGAGGTCAGTAAGGGAAGAGACGCATGTGTGTCGCACTTCATACCCATCAACCTATGCATGCTACTACAATAGTTGTTACTCTATCAACTTAATATCTTGCAGCAAACTGTTAAACATGTCCCTATCCCTGGGCCTTTGCCTCACCTCCTGTTAAGTATGGCTGTGTCCGGATCACTTGTTCTATGGGGTTGGGAGGTATGGTAGGTCTGCAGCAGCAGCTACCTTTACATACAGCTGTGTATGCTACAGGCTGCAAATGCTGTTGCAGCCTACAATACATACTGGGGAGTGTGAACACTTTGGTGGACAGCAAGCTGTACTTGTAACTGTGTCAGCTGTGTCAGGCCTGTCATTACATCAGAGCCAGGATAAACTTAAGCTATACAGTGCAATTGGGCCATGTGCTTAAGGTACATCTGCTATGCAACAGTGTGACTAACAGAGCAGTAGGTGACATATAGTTAAGCTATGTGGATTTGTGCATTGTGTCTCTGCCTGCAGGCCTTTATAATTGCAAAACTGGGTAGCAGTTAAGTAAGTATCAGTAGCCTCTGGGAAGTAAGATTGCATGACTCAGTCATTACTTGCTGTCTTCACAATAATGTAATTGAAGTTTGACACAACACTGGATTTGAACCCAGGACTATGTGTGGCAAAACGTACTGCATGCAAGACATTTAATAGACTGAGCTACTGAGACACTGACAAAACATTTGTATTTGTAAGATATATGTGCACATATACAAGCTGTGAGAAACATTTCTACATCCATGAATATGTGCGTAGCTTTATATGGTTGTATTTCTCCACCAGGATCCCAGCTGTACATGTACTTTGCCAATGCTGCCTTAAGAGGTGTCTTTCCACAAGTTGCTAATAAAAGGGCACATATACCTGCTAACACAGGCCTCACTTACATCCATTAGTATGTCTTTATTATGATTTATTATTGCACCCAAGTCCAGGGTACACTCCAAGTTTTCACATGAGTTTTTTTTTTATTTCAGTTACATGCATACTGACTGTAAGTAGCAAGCAGTATGTTTTGCTGGTAACACCTATTTAACCTAAAGCCTATGCAGTGTGGTAGGTTAATACAGTGTGCTATAACTGAGAGGGGTCTGGGTTTGACACTTTTCAGAGTTGTTTACTCTCTAAATGTGAGTATCAATGTAATAGACACATATAGTCTTTAAAGCTCATTTAAGCTGAGCTAAGCAGCGTGGCGCTGCTCCCTGCAAACCCATGCTAAATAAATATAAAGAAAAGAAAAATGGGGTGATAGGAAAGTGGTAAAATGGGGGCAAGCAGGGGAAAAACAATGTGAAAGGCAGGTAGGGATGTGCAGAATGGGTGTAGGAAAGAACCATAGCTATCCATTTTTTGTACAGCAACAGCTGTGCATTTTGACAGGTTTTATAAATGAATTTGGACTCTCAAACCCCAGAGAGAGGGGTGAGGACAACATAATGTGTTGGCAAGCCAAGTGGACCAAATTAGTTGTGTCCAGTGGACATGTGTGCAAAATGGAGAGCTATGTATGGATCAATATTTTTTTTGTGGGACAGGTGCCCATTTTTTTTAAGGAGAGAGGGGAATGTTGGAGAAGGGACATAGGTACATATGGAAAGGTAAGTTGTATAGGAGATGATGTGATAGCAGACAGACAAGACAGCAGACAGAGGCAGTGTATGACACATGAGGGGGTAAACATCTTGGATGGGGAGGGTGTTGTGGAATTAGAGTCACATGTACCTCCAGATGGCAGCAGCATGGCTGATATCACCACCCATGAGCAGTTGACATTGCTTCTTCACTGCCTCGAAAGTGACAGTGCTGGAGGCTGGGCACCAGGGTCAGCCTGCCCGACCAGGTTGGCCAGTGTGCTCTCAATCTGGCTCAAGCTATGCTCATAGGTCCAATGAACGATCCTGCGCACCATGACCAACAGTTACTCTTGGGTGACTGCAGCCCCTTCTCCACTGCTCCCAGGGGGAGGCACCCATGCCATCTGAGGTGGTTCCACCTGATGTCACACAGGTGGTGCAGGGGCAGTGGAGGGTGCACCACCAGACTGAGTCCAAGATGTGCTAAGACCCAGTGCCATAGCCAGTTGAGGCAAGGTAGGTGGATCACCGGTAACCGGCCTACCCTGACGTGGTGTGGTGATGGAGGTATAGCAATAAGTATAGGTTAGTTATGAACAAAACATTGTCAGTAATAACGGCATGCCAGAACAGTGGAAATAACCCAATTACATATCAATGCATATTATGTGAAACACAACAATAAATGACAGAACAGTCAGTATGTTAACAGCATGGCAGTAACAGTTACAGCCTAAGGCCAACAAAATAGGTAATTCACCAAGATATGTTACTATGCAGCCATTATAATACATGACAATAATAATACACATGCCACAAAATACAGTTAATTTAACAATATATGTTAATAGTAAAACATAAACACAGGATAACAATAATAAATAAATGAAGATCAGGGGTGGTGATTGAGAAAAAAAAATACACTCCATTAGTACCATTATAGGCGATTTACTTGACAACAGTACTACTATCTACTCTACTGCTCTGTCCTTTCTTTATGTGTACAAGTCCCCCATAGCTGCTGTAGCACCTACATACCTCTCAAGCTATTTGCATGGGACAGTATGGGCCAAGCAGTAACAACTGCGGGTACACAACTACACAGAACACTTGCACATCAGGTGGACCTATATAACTACCAAGGTGTGCTGTGGGCTGATGTAGTGATCCTTTGCAGTTAAGTAATCATTTCAATGTGACAGATGGATTGTGCACTACTAATTATATTACATGACAGAGTAACACTTGAGAAACATGTATGTGTACAGTACAGAAACTAAATTACTACCATGCCTTGCTTGGCAGGCATGGGGATAGAGCTCAATAGCAGTGACTGCAAAGGACATCTGCATGGAATATATGAATTGACTGCAGCAACGTTTAACAGACACTCCAGGCATACAGCCATACAAAGATTACACATTTTATTTTATGATTATTATATATATTTCCTTTATGTTATGCTGTATTTTCACATTCTTGCTAATGATTTTAACAGTCTGTGACATCTAAACACACAATTATTTACTCATAATATGGGCTACCTCACCCATTTACCTGTAGTTCATGTGGAGAGAGAATCTGTAAATATTACATGACTGATACTATAATATTTAGTGCTACATAGCACTGGATTTGAACCCTGGTCTGTGTGTGGCAAAATGTACTACAGACAGAGCTTTAACAAACTGAGCTACTGAATCACTGCTGGTTACCGACTGATTGCTATTTGTCTAGAACTCTCCTGAACCAATATATGACCTGGAAGTAGTACTACAGTTTTATACTAGACTGCAGTGACAGTAGAACACACATGCATGAAATACAAGCATGTCAGAGATAGTAGGCAATCTATACATAAGTATATAGAATATAGGTGTACATAATATATTGTTATTGGTTTGAAATATCTGTGAAGTCAACAAGCAATATCAGATCATGGAGTGGGCTACCTCACCCATATACCTTGCTTACCTGCTGTTTGTGGATGACAGAGAATTATGTGAACAATATTGGGCTAGAAGCAGCCTTGAGCGGTACTGTATATGCTAAAAGACATTTTGCAGCCTTTATATTAGTATTCAACAGGTATTACAGTATTATACTTGACTGCAGCACCTTATCCTACAGCCTGAATGCATACAGTTGTACTGCAATGGTTAAAACAAGACAATGCTTTAAAGCACAAACCCTCACCAACTCCTGCCATAGTATCCTTCAGAGACAGAATAGATAATGCTGTATTGGGCTTAATATAGCCATTTTCCTGCCATTACATGCCATTGGGCAAGATTTAAAAATGTGGCACAGTGCAGCGCTAAGCAGTGTGCAAACCAGCCAAACAGAGTCAAGCAGTGCATAAACATTTTCAGCCGTTATTGTGTTTATGTGGTGCTTAGAAGGTCTAAGCAGAGCTTAGCAGGCCAGAATCTAAAAATAATTCACTTAATTTGTATTTCAAAAATAAATGCTTATTTGCCCTTCCATTAAAACTCTGCACCTACTGCTCATGAGACTGTACCTCTACCCATTTAGCTATAAGGATATGTAGAATGTTGCTATACCTTTACATATACCTGTGAGCTACTTATAAGCACTGCTGAGCACCACACTATGCCACGCAAACCCGTTCATCTACACTTAAACATGACATTTAAATAAATAATTAAATGCATCTGGTTTCTATTTTTTAGATGTCTGGCAAGTGTCTTGGTGCTGCTTAGTATTGCTGTTCTCTGCACCGTGTAGCACAAACATGCTTTAAAAAAAAAAATAAAAAGAAAAAAAACACTTAAAACAATAAAATAACATTGACATAATACAATTGGACAGTACAGAGTGTCCTACTCATCTGTGGACACAGTTGGCACTGCACTCCCTACACTGATTCAATAACCATGTTCCACGGCTCTCCCTCAGCAATGCACCATGATTAATATGCATGCCACGCTGCTGAATGGGAACCATATACACGGACACAGTAACATTCTGTGCAGGCTCTACACTCTGCCTACATGGATTTTATTAAATCCTGGGGTAGGTATTTTACTCTTGTTTCTACATTCATAATACCTTTTGTATAAGTTTGAATACTTTGTATCTTACATCTTCTTGGTTATCTTTTGTATAATTGTGGTGTTACTAAACATAATTGAACTGTTATGTTATTCTATATGTGCTTTATTGTGCATTTCAGTAAGAAGTTTTGTAAATGATTGAGCTCATTATTCCAAACTTCACTTTTGTTTTTAGAACATCATGAGGAGTCAATAAACTCCATGTAGGCTTTAAGCAAAGCCTACATAGAGTTTACATGTTTGCATGATGAGCAGCACTTAAACATAAACAAGCACAGTTTTGTGGCTAGCAACAGTGGTGCCAGCCAGCAAACCATGTAAAGCAACACACACAGCAGTAGACATGTAAACCTGTTTACTTACAGGCAAACTAGGTCAGCGTGTTTATGTGGTATGCCAGAAAGATTACCAATGTCATGAATAAAGCAGTGTATATAGTTCCAACAAATTAAATAAAAAGGTATTCACTGCAGACTATTGTGCAACCATGTGTCAGGCATACAACTGTAACAATGTTATGTACTTACATCAACTGCGCAACATATGCCTATATGTGTTTCATGGGCAAGCTTTGTTTGAGCAACCTGATGCCATATCAGGACACATTACAGATCAGCTGTTTGTGGCTCATTCTGAAAATGTACTCACTAACAGTCACACAGTGGTGCTGCTGACCCCCTCAGTAATCCTTGGTTCTAGCAGTACAACTGCACATATAATTAATTCCCCAAGGTTGCAATTATATCAAAACATGTAATACATTGGTGTGTATATCACAGATTAACAACATGTGTATGAGACAAGACATATGTAACCATGTAGTCAATATGAATTTATACTGATGTATGTCACAGAGCATTTAATGATGGTATGTAGACACTTGCAAACCTATGACATATTGCAACTGTCACTGTGAGAGTGGAACTGAGTCGATGGTTGATCTGCTCCACAACAATGACTAGTCCTAATGTGCCAACAATATATATATATATATATATATATATATATATATATATATATATATATATATATACATATATACATATATATATATATATATATATATATATATATATATTTATAAATATACAGGTGTATCATACCATGTCAATCACATCACTCAATAACACAGGTGTATCATACCATGTCAATCACATCACTCAATAACAAGTACCATTATGACTCTGTCATAGTTCATGTTGGGGTGACTTAGGTTCATAGGTTCATAGGTAGGTACTAGGCTAGCTGCCTGAAGGCATTTATAAGCCTATCCAGAATGCGTTGGCTTTCGCTGCCACCCTTAGATTAGTTCCCTGTGCCTCTGTCCAGCAGAGCCACTGAAGTGATCCCAGGGTAAACTTTCTGTTTCCCATCCACTCGTCAAGGTTTCCCTTGAAGAGTGCTAGTGAGGAGCTCTGCCTAATGTAGATTGGAATCTTGTTCCAAAGAATGGGAAGTCTCTGGGACAGGAATCTATCCCTCCAGCACATCCTATTTATTGTTGTGGTGAGGTTTAGATTCCTAGAGCATGTGGCTCGAGGGGATAAGGTTTTCTTTAGGTGGAGCATGTCCATCAATTCTGGGTTGGACATGGCCTTGTATGTCAGGCAGAGATCACCTCTGAGCAGGCGGTATGCAACCAAGTACAGCTGGAGTTTCTTCAGTCGAGTTGCATAAGCATCTGTTTGAGGCTAGTGATCCTCTTGGTGAGGTACTTCTGTGGTCTTTCCAGCTGTTGCAGGTGTCTTGTCAGGTGCATCCCAAATGGGGTGTTGTACTCTATGATGGGTCTGATAAGTGATGAGTAGAGGGGCACAATGACCTCTTTTGATCTGGATGCAAACCCTTTTGTGGTTAGGTGGGCCACATAGAAGGATCTTCTAACCACTTTGACAATGTGATTATCAAAGGAGAGATTACTATGTTCTTGGGTCCACAGATCCCTTATTACATTTCTCATATTTAGGAGACTACCACCTATGTGGTAGTTTGTGGGTACTTTATTTCCAAAGGGAATAACTATGCACTTTTTGGCATTTAGCTTGAGGCCACGATTTTGACACCAGGTATCCTTTTCAGTGAGACCCTTTTGGAAGATGTCTGTGTCAGCCGGTGAGTCAATTATAGCCCCTAGTTTGCAGTCGTGTGCGAACTTGATCAGCCATAGTCCTCCTGTGCTTGTCTGTACCTCTGAGAAGTATATGCTGAACAGGAGGGGTCCTAGGACTGAGCCCTGGGGAACTCCACTTGTAACCGGTTTACAGTCAGACCAAGCTCCCACAACTCTCACCATGTGGGTTCTGTCTGTGTGCCAATTGGCAACCCATCTTGTTATATAGGGTTTTATGTTCAGGCTGGTGAGCTTGTCTATAATACCAGAATGGGGAATGGTGTTGAAGGCCTTTGCGAGGTCTAGGTAGGCTGTGTGTACCAACTTTCCCTCATCTATAGCCTTGGTAACTGGTTCAAAGAAGTCCACCAGGTTTAGGAGGCGTGATCTGCCCTTAACAAAGCCGAACTGGGTAGGGTCCAGAGTTTGGAGGTTCCCAATGTCTCTGTTAATGAGTTCCATGATGATGTGCTCCATAGCCTTGCAGACCAAGCTAGTCAGGATTATAGGGCGATAGTTCCCGGGGTCTGTTGTGGCTCCACCTTTGTGGAGCGGAATAACTGTTGCTGTGCACCACTCTATGGGTATGTAGCCTGTGGAGAGGCAGAGTTTGAACAGTGTGTTTAGGTGAGGGGTTAGTTTGTCTTTGAGCTCATGTAAGACGCAGCCTGGGACACCGTCTAGTCCCATTGATGCTGTGCTTTTGGCTTTGGAGAGGGTTATTTTAACCTGAGTGTCTGTGATTTCAGGGGCTCTACATTCTTCTGGTATGGTTATGGGCCCTTTTGGGGTGAGACGGGGGTGAAGTTTGCACTGAACCTGTTTGCCAGAATGTTGGCAATATCAGTTGGTTCAGTGTATTTTGTGCCATTCTGCACTAACTCTGAGCAGATCTGAGCATTGCCACTTAGATTCTTGACATAGCTAAATAATGCCCTGTGGTTATCTTTGGAGTCCTTGGCAAGTTTTCTTTCAAAGCTCGCCTTGGACGATTTTATGAAGGATCGTAGTTTCTTGCTGATACTGATCAGGGATGTCTTTCCTTCTTGGGATTTTACTCTTTTCTGTACTAGTTTCCTCCTTCTATTGTATAGCTTGTTTATGGCAGGGGTCCACCAGTCTGGTTTCCTTTTCTTAGAGGAGTGAGTCTTGGTTTTGCTTGGGATAGCATGATCCATGCATTCTTGTAGGTGCCCATAGAATGCATTAGTAAGGGATTTTGTAGCTTGGACAGTGTTATCCTCTAGCATGGGGGCTTTGAAACTTTCCACCTCTGCCTTAAGTAATGTGAAGTTTGCTTTTGAAAAGTTTTTCACGGTAGTTTCCTTGTCTGGGGGTGGTGGTGGAATGTGGATATCCAAAGTGATTTGTTTATGGTCAGATCTAACCAGCGAGGGGTTGACCTCCAGTGTAGAACACCGGTCGCCCATGTTGGTGATGATCAGGTCCAATATGTTGTCACCTCTGGTGGGAGTGTTGACCAGTTGTTCCAGGGCATTTGAGTTTATAAATTCTAGGAAATGTTGGGCAAGGGAGCTAGTACTTGAGTTGTTCTCCCAGTTAATGTTTGGGTAGCTGAAATCACCCAATATTAGGGTGTTTGGTAGGACCTTTATGTTACTCAGTATTTCCAGAAATGTGGAATGGGGGTCCTGGGACATGGTGGGTGATCTGTAGCAAGCTACAATTTGAACTGCAGTTTTTCCCGTTGTTAGTTGCACGTGGATAATCTCTGAAGCATTGTGCTATGCCACTAACCTGGAGGTGTGGGTATCCTTGATGAATATGGATACTCCCCCGCCTTCTGTATTTAGGTCCGGGTTCTGTGGCCAAAATGTATGGTATGAGTTGTAGCCTGCTAGTGCTGGGTTGCTCTCTGGAGCCTTAAACCAGGTTTCTGTTACTGCACATATATCAATTTTCTCCATACTGAGGAGTGCCTCAAGTGCATGCATTTTGAGGTTTAGACTTCTGGCATTGAGTAGTATTACCCTCAGATTTTTGTTACTTGTGCTATTTACGGCAGTGGGTTTGTCTTTTGAGCCTTGCCTAAAAAGGCACTATGGGGGTGGCAAGGACCTTGGCCAGTATTCAAAAGCCTACAGGTGACATGTGCAAGCCATCTCTATTGAAGCAGCTTGGCTTGTCGACCATGCCATCCCAGGCAGACAGACACTGGATCCCCTTTGAACAACACCAGAAACTTAGCCAATTATTGAAATTGATAATTTTTTCTTTATACCGTGGTATCATTCTTGGTGAGGCAGGATGATACTCAGGGTCAGGGTCATACCGGCCTGGGCTATGTGATCAAAGAGCTCTTCCATGTGTCTTTTCATGTAGTCCACGGAGGTACGGCTCAGGTCATTCACACCAACATGGACAACGACAGAGTCATATTTGTACTTGTTCTAGAGTGACCTGAGTGCTTGTGTTATGTGGTGGATCCTAGTACCTGACAGGCAGCTAACAGTAACCTTCTCCTTATTCAGCCTAGTGAGTGGGATGTCAGTGTGCCTGACTATAGAGTCACCTATTACTAGTATGTTGGGTATGTTATTTTACCTTGAGGGCTGTGATTGTGTGGCACACTGGCTTTGTGAAGTATGTGTTTCATGGTTTGTGTTGGGGGTGGAGGTTGCTTGGAAGTCTGTTTTGGAGGGCTCTGTTGCTTTTGCAGATTTTTATTTAGAGCCTCTGAGTATGTTTTTGTATATTTACATGTGTTTTTGCCAGTGCTGGTTTAATTGGTCTATGTGAGAATGGTGGTGTGATGCCAGTATTTCCCTTCTCCTCTTGACTGTCTGATCAGTCCTGGGTTGAGAGAGCTTAGCCTCCAGTTTGGCTGTATAATTGCATCTCTCACATGTATTAGTGTTTGGTGGTAGGAGGAGAGGGTTGTCTGTGTACATGAGGCAGTTGTAACATTGCCTCAAAATGCCCAAATTCACCAGTTGGACTGGAGAGTACACCTGAAACTGCCCTTTAGACATGCCTGGATAGGTACAGTAAACTGTTTTACTGAATGGCTGGTAAGGGTGAATAGAGAGCCTTGTCCTTCTGTAGTGCTTGCTAATAGTTTTGAACAAATGCTGGGCTGAGAAATGAATGGCTTGAGTGCTTAAGTTGAAAGCTTGCCTAGTTCCAAGGGAAAAAATGAAGAGGAGACTTTGTGGAGCTGGGAATAGTTATACCCTAGCTAACCGGCGCTGCCCGGCGTGCAAAAATCAGGGAAATGAAAGAGATAGAAATTAATTCAAAATGGCCAATAAACTACTACTTTCTGGGCTGAAATATCCTTCAGGGACAGGTAGGCTACTCAAAGCTCCCCTCTCTCACAGGTGAACAGAGAAACTTCCTTCTATCCAAGTAAGGTATGGGCAAACACAGAGACTTGTAACACAGCCCTGAATTCAGCACTAACCTGAAAACTGGACTATACTAGCTTAGAAAGGCAGGAAACAAGTATATTTTTTTTTCAGAAAATAAAGCAGATACAATCAAAAACCACTTTAAATGTGCATAAAAGATGCTTATTGTTATATATCTCAGTTCAGAGTTGTGGTCAATGCCCCTAGTAATAAAGCAGGAAGAAACTCAATACAGTAAAAGCAGATGAATAAAGTGCAATTTTTTTATATATAAAACAATAGAAAATGAACAATCTGATTTAAACAAGTTACCCAATTAACCAGAAGAAAACTCAAAACTGAGCCCTGTTCCAGCAGTCTTCAATCAGACAAGTTCTAACTGCACAATACCGCTACTAGGGTGCAGGGGAACTTTCTCCAAAAAAGATGGCCTGGATCAGTGCTCAAGTTATACAAACAAAGCTAGATTCAGCAGGCCTGAATCTGGTCCTATGCTACAGCAACAAGGCGCACCAATTTCAGAAAGAAACAATTCGAATAAGCAGGCACAATAAGCCTCTGACCAGAAATTCCCAGCTCAGAAGGGCAGAATCCAGCCTCTCCACCCGCAAGAGTACAGACCACAAACCTTCTTAATGTAGAATAACTGGCCTGAAGCCAAAGTGCTTAAACCAGAACTAATACACTTTTAGAACAAGAAACACTGAGCTTTCAATCAGCAATTCCCAGCTTAGAAGGATGTAAGCTACCTGTCCTGCCACAACAGTGCAGACCACAAACCGTCTTAATGTAAAACAACCGGTATGACGCCCAAGTGCTTAAACCAAAAGACTTAGAATAACAGTTACAATTTAATCGGGCTACTACCAAGCAGCAATAAATGCAGCAGAATAAATAAAATTGAGTACTTTTAAGAAGAGGCAAAAGCAAAATAAAGTAGGAGGAAACACAAATACAGTAAAAGCAGATGAATTTTTTTTGTTAGTAAAGTGCAAGGAGAGAGGAAGGAAGAACCTAAGTGGGTTGGCCTTCTCAAATCTTCTCTCTGTATTATGTAGAGTGAAAACTAGACTCAGAATATGATCTCACTATATTCGGTTAAGTGAGCAAATGAGATGGACTCAGTAGGAGTGTTCAAATACAGACTTACAGGAGGGGCGGGCAATTCCAGAGCCACCAAAACAAGAAGAAGAAGAAGAAGTACAGTTGTACAGATTACAGAGATATTAAATCAAAATGCAGACAAAAAATGAGAATCAACACTTATCTTTTCTCAATATCACAGCTAGCAGTAGGCCAATCTCTCTGCAGGAGCAACAGGTATAACTGATTTAAAACACAGGACAGAAAAAACAAACAATACAGATGTAGGAATACTTTGGCCAGATGAAACCAGTTCTGAAAACTTACTGCCACTAAGAAAACAGACAAGGCCTCCAGACAAAGGATTTCACTACAACTGAGGTCAACACTAGCAGAGATATACAGCTATAACACACAAGAAGAGGAATAAGTAAAGTTGTAAATATTACAGAGATATTAAATCAAAATGCAGACAAAAAAAATGAGAATAAACACTTATCTTTTCTCAATACCAGAGCCGGCAGTATGTCAATCTATCTGCAGCAGCCTGAGCAACAGGTATATCTGATTTAAAACACAGGACAGAAACCAAACAATACAGATGCAGGAATACTTTGGCCAGATGAAACCAGTTCTGAAAACTTACTGCCACTACGAAAACCCACAAGGCCTCCAGACAAAGGATTTCACAAAAACTGAGGTCAACACTAAGAGATATACAGCTATAATACATAAGAAGAAGAATAAGTAAAGTTGTACAGATTACAGAGATATTAAATCAAAATGCAGACAAAAAATGAGAATAAACACTTATCTTTTCTCAATATTACAGCTGGCAGTAGGTAACTCTCTGCAGCAGCCAGAGCAACAGGTATATCTGATTTAAAACACAGGACAGAAACCAAACAATACAGATGCAGGAATACTTTGGCTGGATGAAACCAGCTCTGAAAACTTATTGCCACTAAGAAAACAGACAAGGCCTCCAGACAAAAGATTTCACTACAACTGAAGTCAACAAAAAGAGATATACAGCTATAACGCACAAGAATAATTATAAATACAGTTATACAGATTACAGAGATATTAAATCAAAATGCAGACATAAATGAGAATAAACAGTTATCTTTACTGAACATCACAGCTGACAGTAGGTCAATCTCTCTGCAGCAGCCTGAGCAACAGGTATAGCTGATGTAAAACACAGGACAGAAACCAAACAATACAGATGCAGGAATACTTTGGCCGGTTGAAACTAGTTCTGAAAACTTACTGCCACCAAGAAAAGAGACAAGACCTCCAGAAAAAAAGATTTCACTACAATTGAGGTCAACACTAAAAGAGATATACAGCTAAAACACATGAGAAGAAGAATAAGTACAGTTGTACAGATTACAGAGATATTAAATCAAAATGCAGACAAAAAATGAGAATAAATACTTATATTTTTTCAATATCACAGCTGGCAGTAGGTCAATCTCTCTGCAGCAGCCTGATCAACAGGTATATCTGATTTAAAACACAGGACAGAAATGAAACAATACAGATGCATAAATACTTTGGCCGGATGAAACTACTTCTCAAAACTTACTGCCACTAAGAAAACAGACAAGGCCTCCAAACAAAGTATTTCACTACAACTGAGGTCAACATTATGAGATATACAGCTATAACACACAAGAAGAAAAATAAGTACAGTTGTATAGATTACAGAGATATTAAATCAAAATGCAGACAATAAAAATGAAAATAAACACTCATCTTTTCTCAATATTACAGCTGGCAGTAGGTCAATCACTCTGCAGCAGACTGAGCAACATGTATATCTGATTTAAAACAAAGGACAGAAACCAAACAAGACAGATGCATGAATACTTTGACCGGATGAAACCAGTTCTGAAAACTTACTGCCACTAAGAAAACAGACAAGGCCTCAAGACAAAGGATTTCACTACAACTGATGTCAACACTAAAGAGATATACAGCTATAACACACAAGAAGAAGAATAAATTTACTTGTAGAGATTACAGTGATATTAAATCAAAATACAGACAAAAAAGGAGAATAAACACTTATCTTTTCTCAATATTACAGCTGGCAGTAGGTCAATATCTCTGCAGCAGCCTGAGCAACAGGTATATCTGATTTAAAATACAGGAAAGAAACCAAACAATATAGAACAGGAATACTTTGGCCAGATGAAACTAGTTCTGAAAAGCTACTGCCACTAAGAAAACAGAAAAGGCTTGCAGACAAATGATTTCACTACAACTGAGGTCAACACTAAGAGAGATATACAGCTATAACACACAAGAAGTATAAGTACAGTTGTACAGATTACAGAGATATTAAATCAAAATGCAGACAAAGAATGAGACTAAAAACTTATTTTTTCTCAATATCACAGCTGACACTAAGTAAATCTCTCTGCAGCAGCCTGAGCAACAGCTATATCTGATTTAAAACACAGGGTAGAAACCAAACAATACAGATGCAGGAATACTTTGGCCAGATGAAACTTGTTCTGAAAACTTACTGTCACTAAGAAAACAGACAAGGCCTCCAGACAAAGGATTTCACTACAACTGAGGTCAACACTAAGAGAGATATACAGCTATAACACACAAGAAGAAGAATAAGTACAGTTGTACAGATTAC
This sequence comes from Protopterus annectens, assembly GCF_019279795.1. Taxonomy (NCBI): domain Eukaryota; kingdom Metazoa; phylum Chordata; order Ceratodontiformes; family Protopteridae; genus Protopterus; species Protopterus annectens. The sequence continues at coordinate 1,767,858,558 of NC_056732.1, forward strand.
AGAGATATTAAATCAAAATGCAGACAAAAAATGAGAATAAACACTTACCTTTTCAAGACATCACAGCTGGTAGTAGATCAATCTCTGCAGCAGCCTGAGCAACAGGTATATCTCATTTAAAACACAGGACAGAAAGCAAACAATGCAGATGCAGGAATACTTTGGCTGGATGAAACCAGTTCTGAAAACTTACTGCCAGTAAGAAAATAGAAAAGGCCTCCAGACAAAGGATTTCACTACAAATGAGCTCAACACTAAGAGATATACAGCTATAACACACGAGAAGAATAAGTACAGCTGTACACATTGCAGAGATATTAAATCAAAAGGCAGACAAAAAAAATGAGAATAAACACTTATCTTTTCTCAATATCACAGCTGGCAGATGGTCAATCTCTCTGCAGCAGCCTGAGCAACAGGTATATCTAATTTAGAACACAGGACAGAAACCGAACAAGACAGATGCACGAATACTTTGGCCGGATGAAACCAGTTCTGAAAACCTACTGCCACTAAGAAAACAGACAAGGCCTCAAGACAAAGGATTTCACTACAACTGATGTCAGCACTAAGAGATATACAGCTATAACACACAAGAAGAAGAATAAATTTACTTGTAGAGATTATAGAGATATTAAATCAAAATACAGACAAAAATGAGAATAAACACTTATCTTTTCTCAATATCACAGCTGGCAGAAGGTCAATCTCTCTGCAGCAGCCTGAGCAACAGGTATATCTAATTTAGAACACAGGACAGAAATGAAACAATACAGATGCAGAAATACTTTGGCCGGATAAAACTACTATCAAAACTTACTGTCACTAAGAAAACAGACAATGCCTCCAGACAAAGAATTTCACTACAATTGAGGTCAACACTAAGAGAGATATAAAACTATAACACACAAGAAGAAGAATAAGTACAGTTGCACAGATTACTGAGATATTAAATAAAAAATGTAGACAAAAAATGAGAATAAACACTTATCTTTTTTCAATATCACAGCTGGACGTAGGCCAATCTCTCTGCAAGAGCAACAGGTATATCTGATGTAAAACACAGGACACAAACCAACCAATACAGATGCAGGAATACTTTGGCCAGATGAAACCACATCTAAAACCTTCCTGCCACTAAGAACATAGACAAGGCCTCCAGACAAAGGATTTCACTAAAATTGAGGTCAACACTAAGAGACATATACAGCTATAACACACAAGAAGAAGAATAAGTACAGTTGTACAGATTGCTGAGATATTAAATAAAAAATGCAGACAAAAAATGAGAATAAACACTTATCTTTTCTCAATATCACAGCTGGCAGTAGGTCAATCTCCCTGAAGCAGCCTGAGCAACAGGTATATCTGATTTAAAACACAGGGAAAAAACCAATTAATGCAGATTCAGGAATACTTTGGCCGGATGAAGCTAGTTCTGAAAACATACTGCCACTAAGAAAAAAAAGACAAGGCCTCCAGACAAAGGATTTCACTACAACTGAGGTCAAAACTAAGAGAGATATACAGCTATAACACACAAGAAGAAGAATAAGTACAGTTGCACAGGTTACAGCCTGAGCAATTGGTATATCTGATTTAAAACACAGGAAAGAAACCACACAATATAGATGCAGGAATACTTTGGCCGGATGAAACTAGTTCTGAAACATTACTGCCACTAAGAAAAATGACAAGGTCTCCAGACAAAGGATTTCACTACAACTGAGGTCAACCCCTATAACACACAAGAAGAGGAATAAGTACAGTTGTAAAGATTACAGAGATATTAAATCAAAATGCAGAAAAGAATGAGAATAACCGCTTATCTTTTGCCAATATCACAGCTGGCAGTAGGTCAGTCTCTCTGCAGCAGCCTGAGCAAAAGGTATATCTGATTTAAAACACAGGACAGAATCCAATCAGTACAGATGCAGTAATACTTTGGCCGGATGAAGCTAGTTCTAAAAACTTACTGCCACTAAGAAAAGTGACAAGGCCTCCAGACAAAGGATTTCACTACAACTGAGGTCAACACTAAGAGAGATATACAGCTATAACACACAACAAGAAGAATAAGTACTGTTGTACAGATTACAGAGATATTAAATCAAAATGCAGACAAAAAATGAGAATAAACACTTATCTTTTCTCAACAGCACAGCTGGTAGTGGATCAATCTCTCTGCAGCAGCCTGAGCAACAGGTATATCTCATTTAAAACACAGGACAGAAAGCAAACAATGCAGATGCAGGAAAACTTTGGCTGGATGAAACCAGTTCTGAAAATGTATTGCCAGTAAGAAAACAAAAAAGGCCTCCAGACAAAGGATTTCATTACAACTGAGCTCAACACTAAGAGATATACAGCTATAACACACAAGAAGAAGAATAAGTAGATTACAGAGATGTTAAATCAAATTGCAGACAAAAAAATGAGAATAAACACTTATGTTTTCTCAATAACACAGCTGGCAGTAGGTCAATCTCTCTGCAGCAGCCTGAGCAGAAGGTATAACTGATTTAAAACACAGGGCAGAAACCAAACAATACGGATGCAGGAATACTTTGGCCGGACTAAACTAGTTCTGAAAACTTACTACCACTAAGAAAACAGACAAGGCCTCCAGACATAGGATTTCACTTACAACTGAGGTCATCACTAAGAGATATACAGCTATAACACACAAGAAGAAGAATAAGTAGATTACAGAGATGTTAAATCAAATTGCAGACAAAAAAATGAGAATAAACACTTATGTTTTCTCAATAACACAGCTGGCAGTAGGTCAATCTCTCTGCAGCAGCCTGAGCAAAAGGTATATCTGATTTAAAACACAGGACAGAATCCAATCAGTACAGATGCAGTAATACTTTGGCCGGATGAAGCTAGTTCTAAAAACTTACTGCCACTAAGAAAAGTGACAAGGCCTCCAGACAAAGGATTTCACTACAACTGAGGTATACTAAGAGAGATATACAGCTATAGCACACAAGAAGAAGAATAAGTACAGTTGTACATATTACAGAGATATTAAATTAAAATGCAGACAAAAAAATGAGAATAAACACTTATCTTTTCTCAATATCACAGCTGGCAGTAGGTCAATCTCTCTGCAGCAGCCACGGCAACAGGTATATCTGATTTAAAACACAGGACAGAAACAAAACAATACAGATGCAAGAATACTTTGGACGGATGAAACTAGTTCTCAAAACTTACTGCCTGTAAGAAAACAGACAAGGCCTCCAGACAAAGGATTTCACTACAACTGAGGTCAACACTAAGAGAGATATACAGCTATAACACACAACAAGAAGAATAAGTACTGTTGTACAGATTACAGAGATATTAAATCAAAATGCAGACAAAAAATGAGAATAAACACTTATCTTTTCTCAACAGCACAGCTGGTAGTGGATCAATCTCTCTGCAGCAGCCTGAGCAACAGGTATATCTCATTTAAAACACAGGACAGAAAGCAAACAATGCAGATGCAGGAAAACTTTGGCTGGATGAAACCAGTTCTGAAAATGTATTGCCAGTAAGAAAACAAAAAAGGCCTCCAGACAAAGGATTTCATTACAACTGAGCTCAACACTAAGAGATATACAGCTATAACACACAAGAAGAAGAATAAGTAGATTACAGAGATGTTAAATCAAATTGCAGACAAAAAAATGAGAATAAACACTTATGTTTTCTCAATAACACAGCTGGCAGTAGGTCAATCTCTCTGCAGCAGCCTGAGCAGAAGGTATAACTGATTTAAAACACAGGGCAGAAACCAAACAATACGGATGCAGGAATACTTTGGCCGGACTAAACTAGTTCTGAAAACTTACTACCACTAAGAAAACAGACAAGGCCTCCAGACATAGGATTTCACTTACAACTGAGGTCATCACTAAGAGATATACAGCTATAACACACAAGAAGAAGAATAAGTACAGTTGTACAGACTACAGAGATATTAAATCAAAATGCAGACAAAAATGAGAATAAACACTTATCTTTTCTCAATATCACAGCTGGCAGTAGGTCAATATCTCTGCAGGAGCAACAGGTATATCTGATTTAAAACACAGGACAGAAACCAAACAATACAGATGGAGGAATACTTTGGCCGGATGAAACCAGTTCTGAAAACTTACTGCCACTATGAAAACAGACAAGGACTCCAGACAAAGGATTTCACTACAACTGATGTCAACACTAAGAGATATACAGCTATAACACACAAGAAGAAGAATAAATTTACTTGTAGAGATTACAGAGATATTAAATCAAAATGCAGAAAAAAATGAGAATAAACACTTATTTTTTCTCAATATCACAGCTGGCAGTAGGTCAATCTCTATGCAGCAGCCTGAGCAACAGGTATGTCTGATTTAAAACACAGGACAGAAACCAAAGAATACAGATGCAGGAATACTTTGGAGGGATGAAACTAGTTCTGAGAACTTACCGCCACTAGGAAAACAGACAAGGCCTCCAGACAAAGGATTTCACTACAACTGAGGTCAACATTAAGAGAGATATGCAGCTATAACACACAAAAAGAAGAATAAGTAGAGTTGTACAGAATACAGAGATATTAAATCAAAAAGCAGACAAAAATGAGAATAAACACTTATCTTTTCTCAATATCACAGCTGGCAGTAGGTCAGTCTCTCAGTAGCAGCCTGAGCAACAGGTATATCTCATTTAAAACACAGGACAGAAACCAAACAATACAAATGCAGGAATACTTTGGCCGGATGAAGCTAGTTCTGAAAACTTACTGCCATTAAACAAACAGACAGGGCATCCAGACAAATGATTTCACTACAACTGAGGTCAGCACTAAGAGATATGCAGCTATAACACACAAGAAGAAGAATAAGTACAGTTGTACAGATTATAGAGATATTAAATCAAAAATTCAGGCAAAAAAATGAGAATAAACACTTACCTTTTCTCAATATCACAGCTGGCAGTTGGCCAATGTCTCTGCAGGAGAAACAGGCATATCTGATTTAAAACGCAGGACATTAAGCAAACAATACAGATGCAGGGATAATTTGGCCAGATGAAACCAGTTCTGAAAACTTACTGCCACTAAGAAAACAGACAAGGCCTCCAGACAAAGAATTTTACTACAACTGAGGTCAACACTAAGACATATACAACTATAAAACACAAGAAGAAGAATAAGTACAGTTGTACAGATTACAGAGGTATTAAATCAAAATGCAGACAAAACATGAGAATAAACACTTATCTTTTCTCAAAATCACAGCTGGCAGTAGGTCAATCTCTCTGCAGCAGCCTGAGCAACAGGTATATCTGATTTAAAACACAGGACAGAAACCAAACAATACAGATGCAGGAATACTTTGGCCGGATGAAGCTAGTTTTCAAAACTTACTGCACTAAGAAAATAGACAAGGCCTCCAGACAAAGGATATCACTACAACTGAGGTCAACAATAAGAGTAATATACAACTATAACACACAAGAAGAAGAAGTACAGTTTTTCAGATTGTAGAGATATTCAGTCAAAATGCAGACAGAAAAATGAGAATAAACACTTATCTTTTCTCAGTATTACATCTGGCAGTAGGTCAATCTCTCTGCAGCAGCCTGAGCAACATGAATAACTGATTTAAAACACAGGATGCAATCATGTTGTTTAGCCAATTGGACTGAATAAAGTGTGTCTAGAAGACAAGTGTGTAAAGTGGAGAGCTATGTATGGGATGACATTTTTTGTGGGACAGGTGTCCATTATTTATTTCAATAAGAATAGGAATGTCGGGTAAGAAATGTAGGTATTTCTGGGTCAGGTAAGTAGGGTAGGTGAGGGGGTAGATGCAAACAAACAGGACAAATGAAACAAGACAGAGGGATGGTGAGGGACATGACAGGTTGAGAAACACTAAGATTGGGGTTAGGGAGGGGACAACAGATGGTCATGCCCATCAAACATGGAGACAGTGAGAATCTAGTCTTCACCCGCATGACTGTCATCACTGTCCCCTTACTCCACTGGTTGTTGGAGTGCATGTTGCGTTGTCCTATGGACCATGAGAGACAGCAGCCTCTCCATTCAGTATAGGCATGCAACTATGGTACTGTGCAAGACCCTATGCTCCAACTCTGGCATCTTCTGGTGGGTGATAAAATCCTCACCTCTGTCAGTGCTCCCATAGGGTATGACAGCACCAGCTGCTGGGCTAGAGCTATCTGATGTGGAGGGCTCAGATAATGCAGGAGCAGCAGAGAGAGTACAGACAATTTGGGTCCCAGATAAGCTGGGTGTCGGTGCAGGAGCCAGTGGAGCAGGGGCAGGCTGAGCCATGGAGTTTGGCCTACCTCCCTGTGCTGTAAAGTATTTTGTGATTTTTCAGAGATGGATGGCATGGAAACATTATGATAACACATATTAAAAAAAGAGAGATAAATGTTGGGTGAGAGAGAAAAAAAGAAATAAAATTAGTGCCATCTTATGTGACATACAATGCATTATCACAATAATAAAATATTTTATTTCAACATTTACATTTAAGCATAATTCTTAACAACTACAAACTATAAGTAAGTATTTTTGAAAGTAATTATTGCAATGTGCATATATTGCACATATGCTTGGTCCAATTATACATATTAAGTTAACAGCATGGCATTTATGCCACTTGTGTTGAAATTAAATTATGTAATATTTTTTAAAGGATTTTACTATATATTTGTTACTTGTGGTATTTGAGCCCCCAATGTCTGACTGCATTATTAGACTTGACTCCTCCAGTTGACTTGTGCTACAGAATGAGGCATGCATGCTTGTTTTTACGGTTAGGATATGCATGCTTACTTTGCTACAACTGTATAGATAAGAAATAATTTTGCTAAAATAATAATTCTGTTGTACTGCATACATACCCTTAACTTCCCTCAGTCTCTCTATATACTCAGCATGGGCCTCTCTGCCTTAATCTCTGCATTGACCGTGGAATAAAGATAAGAGAACAAGAGAAGAGCATTATGCATACCAGTCTTGCCTATATGCATCTTTTTATCTATTATAAATTCTATTTATCAGTATACTTGCACAACTGTGGGATGTCAACAGTCCTGACCTCATCCAGCAACTGGTTGAGTGTATCCTCTTATGCCTTTTCAGGTCATTAAAGTGATGCCTACACTGTTCTCTAGTGTGTGAAATGCCAGTCGCTGTGGCACTTTACAAGGAGTCCAGTGAATATTCTGGACTCCTCAACACCTCACCTCTGCACTTCTACCACCAGACATGTACAACCAGGAAAAGCAAACAACAATAGTTAAGAATGATTTCCTGCTAATGCCTGTTATTATGTTTACTGGTAGAATGTAAATCCAAACAATAATGTCAACTGTGTTTGCATGATGTTAATCAGGGAGCAACACTGCCCAAAAGAGAGGAAAGTATTTGTTTGAAATTGGAAGGTTAATCTGACACTTGGTATTAGTATGAGCGTTGCTTGCTGCTGTTACTGATAGGTGATTTTACTTTGCAGACATGTACTGGAGGCATACATTTTATGACCTGACACATTTTTTGTGTAGCTTTACACACTGATTAAATTCATTTTTATAATGTGGGATTCAAACCTACCTATGCATAAGGGGGCAAAACATTTTTTTTCCCCAGCAATGATTTTTCATCCTTGTCACAGAAGAAGTGCTTCTCAAGCATACTCATTATTTACATATAAATACACATGACAGACCGAGGGAACCATGTATGTTTGTGAGCTGACAAGGTCCTGGTTTATACATCCCTGTGTGTATGGCTGTTATTAAAGTCTGAATACCATCCACGGCCAGAGAACACAATTATGATTACAGAAACATATTAATCAGTATACCCTCACTCACATAAATAATTCATGTGAGTTTATTAAAATTGAGTGTAGAATGCTTAATTAAAAGGGATTGTGCAATATTTTTTATGTGAATTTTAATATAAAATAAAATGGAACAACAGTAAAAATATTTAGAATTTGCTGTATTAGAACCCATGATCACCTTTATTGAAGCTTTACACTTACACCTGCTGCTGCAGAAATAGTTAAAAAAAATTGGATATTTTCATATTCATTGTTAACTTCTGTGCGTTAACTGCCAAACAACACCACTTAGCATGTTTACCTGGTGCTCAACATACTTGATAGAATGCATCCATTTTGAAATTGTCTACTGACTGTTTCCTCTCTGCAGGTGGTGTTCTAGACCTGCAGGTGTTGGTGAAGGTTGCTAACCACTCACAATGCCACTTAGCAGGTTTACATGATGGAAGCAAAAGATACAATGTTTCCTTTTTGAAATCGAGAATGTCTGCATCCTGTCTGCAGGTGTTCTGTCTGCTTTGTGTGTGGGCCATTAGTGTAGGTTTGCGTAATAGCAAGCGATGCAAAAAAGTGAGAAGCAAAGCTTAACTTGTTTTATCCATGAAAAAATCTATAAAATAAACAACAGTACAAAATAAATATTAGTACACATGAAAGATTTTTACAGAAGTCTGTATATGAACATTTTCACCAATGACCCTACAAAACACAGTAAGTATGTCTTATCCCTCTTTGCCACAGAAACAGCTTTGTGGCAAAATGAAAATCATTGTGCATACAAGCAAGTCTAAAATCATCCACAGTATTAACAAGACATACACCACATGTACTCTTCTGAGTTGTTTGTACTCATGTGTTAATTTCAGATGTAGTGCAATGAGTGATCACACAACCAATTAAAGCTATTGTTTGCAGAAATGCAGCTCTGTCTTATCTTTGTACGTTGCTCACTCTTCTCTTATCTGAGCAGTAATCTGAGACATGTAGTATGTAAGGAATTTTCTGTAATTGCCATTAAAATGTATGAGAATATTAAATGGCAATAATATGCAGTTTTCAAGAAATGCAGGGGAGGTTGGATATGTGAAATGTATGCTGCTTACTTACAGATAAAACCATGATACAATTACTTGTACACTTTGTAAGTCTAACCTGGCTGACACCCCCACTTGTGGTAAGGGAGTATGAATTGCTGTTGGGTTTTCCTTCTTTCTAAAAGTAATCATTCACAATGGCAATACATTAGCAATAAACACTGAGGGAGTACCTGAACTTAGTTTACATCTGCTACATAGAACCAAGAATTTGGGATTTAACAATTCTAATGAGTTCACACTTCATTTGCATTTTCACCATGCTCACAGTCCTGAATATACACTACAAATAGGTAACCATATAGCTAGGGAACCAGAAAGTAAGGAGACTTGTGTATGTGGTTAACACAGAAGAAGATTGCTATTACTTTGGATTTATCTGCATAGAAGACTACCAGTTGTGATAAGGTATGATTGCATTTTTCAGTTATATACTGGATTTGTTCATGTCACTAGGAAAAATACATATGCATTATTAAATGCTACTTTTATCTGTATGCACTTCTTAGAAGTTTATTGATAGCATAGCCATTTTGTCAGACCATTTTACTGTCTCAGATGCATAGCCTTAACTTTCATCACAAGTGTTACTATTATGACTGTTTCTCTTTACACTCTTCTATAGTTATTTTGATGAAATGTAAATGTCCTATATTGCAAATGACACAGGGGTGTTGGCCTTTTAGAATGGCCCATAGACACCTTTAGGTGAGTGCTGGGCACAGGTAGTGGTGACTGGCAATTGCATAAAATGACTGTTCTGTGGTGAATGTGTATACGGATTTTTGGGAGAGTTTGTTTGATAGCACTTATAACAATTTCCTGCTGTTTTATTCCATTGTTTTCTACAAAAAAAAATTCATTTGCCTGTTGTTCTGTGGGTGGAGGAGCTAAAATTAATTTCTTTGTTGGCTCTACCAGAATGTTTTACAGAGGTTTGCTTTACTATTGTTATTCTTTGTTTTGGAGTAAACCATGGTTTGTGTGTGACTCTGATATGTACAACCACATACTCCTTTTTTATATTTGAATAACTTGAATTTTTTTTGGCTCTCTAGTGGGTAATATTACAAAACTAATAATATGTGTTATATCTAAGTAGGACTTTTATTTATATGATATTTATGTATAGTATCCTTGTTTTATGTTTTATGTCACCTAGGACTATGGCACCCACGCCTCCCAATCCTAGCAAACTACCTTCAGTGACTTTGAAAACAACATGATCATCCAAGCATTTCAGCAACATGGTGCCTCTCTGTTTGAGAGAGGACATGGAGATATGTCTAGAAGAATGCAAATTTGGAACCCGATAGTGAACGCTGTGAATGCTGTTGGGGGATGCAACAGGACATATGATCAGGTGTGTTATAGGCCATTGACATGATTCCATCAGCCCAGAGGACAGCAGCTACAATGACCCATGAGCAGCTGGCTACTGGGGGGCTTCTAAATAGCCACAATTGACACCAAATGAAGAGTTACTTCCACTGTCAGGGATTCAAAGAGCTCAGTGGAAAGTGCAAAACAGCACATGATTGATGTTGGTGCTGCTGTTTCAAGGAGAACATGTATGCCCTAGGAGGAGCTTCCAGGTAAGCTCACCTATGTAAATGTATAAATATTTCTTGTATAGTAAAATATTGATAGCAATACTTATATTGCTTTAATAATTTTTTGGTGGGGTCTAGTTATAGACTGATACAGTTAATAACACATCATTACATATGGGGTTTGGATGGATGTGTCATCCTAGTTTCAGTTAAATGGATTGTTAATGGACATTTAAAGGCCAAACTTTTCCCCCTGTGTTATTGTTATTGTGATGATGGAGTCCTTACATTTTAATTAACTTCTTCTGTGAAAATCCTCCCTGGCATGTATGAAGTCACCTGCACATGGTAATTCAAACATTTTTATCTCGGTACTGATGAGCATTTCACAGAAATATTAATTTATCAGTATATGTGAAGTAAGCATCAGGACTGTGTGTTTATTGCTGTTATTGTCTGTGATAGTGACACCAGTGTTAGTTTTTTAGCATATACTGAACTGTAGTAGTGAAGCTATTAATTTCTTTCCTGTGTTTGTTGCTTATTATCAATGGGACTGGACGGTGTCCCAGGCTGTGTCCTACACAAGCTCAAAGATGAATTAACCCCTCACCTAAACACACTGTTCAAACTCAGCCTCTCCACAGGCTATGTACCCATACAGTGGCACACAGCAACGGTTATTCTGCTCCACAAAGGTGGAGCCACAACAGTCCCCAGGAACTATCACCCTATAAACCTGACTAGCTTGGTCTGCAAGGCTATGGAGCGCATCATCATGGAACTCATTAACAAAGACATTGGAAACCTCCAAACACTGGACTGTACCCAGTTTGGCTTTGTTAAGGGCAGATCATGTCTCCTAAACCTGGTGGACTTCTTTGAGACAGTTACCAAGGCTATAGACGAGGGAAAGGTGGTACACACAGCCTACCTAGACCTCACAAAGGCCTTCAACACCATTCCCCATTCTGGTATTATAGACAAGCACACCAGCCTGAACATAAACCCCTATGTCACAAGATGGGTTGCCAACTGGCTCACGGACAGAACCCACATGGTGAGAGTTGCAGGAGCTAGGTCTGACTCTTAACCGGTTACAAGTGGTGTTCCCCAGGGCTCAGTCCTAGGACTCCTCCTGTTCAGCATATACTTCTCAGAGGGACAGGCAAGCACAGGAGGACTATGGCTGACCAAGTTTGCAGACGACTGCAATCTATGGGCTTTAATTGGCTCTCTGGCTTACACAGACATCCTCCAAAAGGATCTCACTGAGATGGATACCTGGTGTCAAAATCATGGCCTCAAGCTAAATGCCAAAAAGTGCATAGTCATCCCCTTTGGAAAAAACAAAGTACCCACAAACTACCACATAGGTGGTAGTTCCCTAAATACGGAAAACTTAATAGGGGATCTGGGGACCCAAGTAAATAGTAATCTCTCCTTTGAAAATCACATTGCCAAAGTGGTTAGAAAATCCTTCTATGTGGCCCACCTAATCACAAAAGGGTTTGCAATGGATCAAAAGAGGTCATTGTGCCCCTCTACTCATCACTCATCAGACCCATCATAGAGTACAATGCCCATTTGGGATGTACCTTACAAGACACCTGCAACAGCTGGAAAGACCACAGAAGTACCTCACCAAGAGGATCACTGGCCTCAAACAGATGCCCTATGCAGCTCGACTGAAGAAACTCCAGCTGTACTTGGTTGCATACCGTCTACTTAGAGGTGATCTCTGCCTGACATACAAGGCCATGTTCAACCCAGAATTGATGGACATGTTCCACCTAAAGAAAACCTTATCCCCTCAAGCCAGATGTTCTAGGAATCTAAACCTCACCACAACAATAAATAGGACTTGCTGGAGGGATATAGTCCTGTCCTGGAGACTTCCCATGCTTTGGAACAAGATTCCAATCTACATTATGCAGAGCTCCTTGCCGAGTGGATGGGAAGCAGAAAGTTTACCCTGGGGATCACTTCAGTGGCTCTGCTGGACAGAGGCGCAGGGAACTAATCTAAGGGGGTGGTGAAAGCCAACACATTCTGGCTAGGCTTATAAATACCTTTGGGCAGATAGCCTAGTACCTACCTATGAACCTATTATCACAGGTGAAATGTAGGACTCTTTCCACCTGATGTCAGAGTATCAGCAGTCTCTGATGATGATGGTGGCTAAAAACAGGCAGTCAGAGGATGCAGAAGTTGAATCTGACACTGAGGTTGACATTCAGCCATCCCCTGTAATTCCATCAGACACAGCCAGTAGGTTTACACAAACCCATTCCAGTGAACCCTCAGATATTGGACAGGTGGAGGGTGAGACGCTTGATCAGGGTAGTGTGGTTACTGTGGCTTCAATGCCTGTTGACTCTGACAGCAGCAAAAGTGTGGGTGAGGAGCCATGCAGGAGGGTTGTTAGGGTTGCTCAGCGGTGTCCTGCTGTCCATTCTACACCTAATCCAAGTGTGTCTTTCCAAGCCACTTGATGTATATTTAAGGCCATCATGGAGGTGCAGACATGTTCCAATAGGACCTCCAAGAAAGTGCTTATAGGGTTGTATATTTCTGGGTGATCTGGATAAGGCATCAGCCAGAGAGTAGTTTACCTCTCTACTTCTCTTAGTGCCTTAGTGGTCATTTAATACTTTATGCAAATGTCTTCCTGTTTCCCTTACTTATTCACACACACTTGCTACCTTTCATCTCAGCCAAAGTCTCCTGCCCCTCCCAATACCCTGTGCAAATGGTGATACCTATGTCATAACCTTGTTTTTTATTTTTTGGATTCAGGGATACATAAGTCTTTTGTCTGATGCTCAGGGTGCTCTTCTCTTAGTGGACGTGGAACCTGGGTGACTATGATGCAAAATCTGGATATATTCTTGTTGTAGGGAAGCAGGAACAATAATTTTAGGACCATTGAAAATAATGCCATCTTCCATTAACATTTCATCTCTGTAAGGAAAATAGGTTTGCACTTCAGGTGGTACACTAGATTGCTTTGACAGCCATCCAACAACATTAATGTAGTGATTGAGCTTTTGCAAAATTGGATTAGTCTTAATGTGATCTCTTAACTCATCAAGCCTGGTGGTAGAAAAATTATGCACTGCCATCATGTCAAAGTCAAAATTCTCTGCATCAAGCTGTTCCATCATATTTCTGGGTGATCTTGATAAGGCATCAGCCAGAGAGTAGTTTACCTTTTGTATAGACCATTTTGAAATTGTACTTTTGCAATTTGAGCATCATTCTTTGTAATCTTGCAGGATCTGAATGCATAGGCTTCTTTAGAATAGTACCTAGAGTTTGATGGTCAGCTTCAATCTGAATAGCTCGACCATAAATATAATCATGAAATTTGGAATATGCAAATATTATTGCCAAAAGTTCTTTCTCAATTTGAGTATACTGCATCTCTGTTTGGGTAAGTGTCTAGATGCATAGGCTACTGGCCTGCCATCTTGAAGTATAACTGTGCCTAAACCAAAATTTGAAGCATCACAGTAAAGATTGACTGGTTAGTTCACATCATAGTACCTTAATGTAGGTGAGGTGGCAAGTTTCTGCTTAAGGTCTTTAAATGCCTTCTGGTGGTGTTCTAGCCATAACCATACAACATTTGTACACATTAGCTCTATTAAAGGTGCTGTCACCTCACTGAAGTCTGGTATAAACTTGCCTAAATAGTTGACTATGCCTAAGAAATGCTGTAGACCTTGAACATTGTCTGGCACTGACATTTCTAGAATAGCTACTTGCTTGGTCGGATCTGGTCTGAAACCAATACTGGTAAAAAAATTACCTACGTATGTAACTTCTGGTAGCCTGAATTTGCACTTCAGAGGATTGAGCTTCAAGTTTACTTCACATGCTCTGTCTAGAACTCTCTTTAGGTTTCTGTCATGCTCTGCTTCACCATTGCCTCCAACCAATAAATGATCTACTATTATGGCACAAGGATAACCTGAAAAAATGTGCTCCATTGCTTGCTGAAAGACTTCACTTGCAGAATTTATTCCAAATGGCATCCTTAGAAATCTGTATCTACCAAATGGGGTACCAAACATGGTTAGTAATAAAGATTTGCGATCAAGCATCACTTGAAAAATGAGCTCTTTGCATCAAAGACAGAAAAAACAGTGGCATTCAGTATTAGAGCTGCAACCTCTTCGACTGTGTGCACTGGATGATAAGGTCTCTTCATTGCTTTGTTCAACAAATCTCTTGGGTCAATACATATTTTGATTTCATTTAAGCCTTTTTGGTGAGCTGCTACCATAGACACCCATTTAGTTGGTTCTGTGACTGGACAAATTATACCTTGCTGCACCATTTTATCCAGTTGAGCGTTGACTTTTTTCTGCATAGATATCGGAACTTTTCTTGCTGGTCTGACCACTGGCATGACCTCTGGTTCTAACTTTTATGGAATACACAACTGGAAGTTTACCCAATTTGCCATCAAAAACATCAGCATACTCTGAGAAAATGGCTTCAGAAAAATTAGAACAAGGAGATGCACTTATGTGATGAACTTTTTGGTAAAATAAAGCAGATTCATTCCCAAACTAGCTTTGAGACCCAATAAAGATTGCACTGTCCTTTGAACTACATAGAATAACAGGTTGTAACAGTTCTTTGCTAAATAACATGAAAGCATCACTGAACCTTCGGTTTGAATTTCTTCACCTCCATAAGCAACAAATTTTACACTACTTGCCACATTTAGTTGCTCATTAGCTCTCACTTTAGCAAATGTTTCTGCTGACATAACATTACACTTTGAACCAGTGTCTACTTTAAGCTCTGTGGATCTACCATTGATCTGGACAGTACAAAACATTTTGTTCTTTGCCAATAAATTCACTGCTTCATCTCACCAAGCACTGATACACCATCCACATACATAGTTAACTGTTGTGTCTCTACTTGATTAACTTGCATACTTGTGTGACTCTTCTTTGCAACTGTGTGAGGTTTACTTGATTTACAAAACTTTTGAAAATTATTGCATTTTTTACACTTGTGACATTGCTGACCAAATGCTAAGCATTTCTCTTTTAGACTCATGATTTGCACCACAATTGTGACAGTTAACAATAAAGCTGGACTTGAGTTTTGCTGATTCACGCTTGTACTGCACTGAGGGACATGCTCCTTTAACTGAACTAGTCTCAGAACTTGCTGGAAAGCTACGTGGTTTCCCTGGAACAGCAGGGACTATGGCTGCCATGTGCTTAGGCCTACTTCTGTTTGCCACATGTTGCATACGATCTACATTTGCTCTGGAACCTGTTGAAACCATGCTCTTGTCACTTGCCAGCATACTTGTGTGCCTTTCTTTCACTTCATAGATCTGACAAATCTCTATGGCTTTACTCAACATTAAATCACTGTCATGAAGCAAAATCTTTCTCACAGCAGCACTGTTAATACCACACACGAGCCTGTCCTTTATTAACTCTTCTTTTAGGTCACCAAACCGACAAGTTTTAGCTTTGTTTTTCAGGTCAGTATATAAGCTGCAAAGTTTCCCCTGGTTTCTGATCTCTCATGTAAAACAAATGCCTCTCTAATGTAATATTTGTCTGGGGGTTACACATTTCTCTGAACTTCCGCTTGATTCAGCCTGTACAACAATATGATGATTTTCACCTTCTCTCTCATATACTGCTGGTGCATACACAAATGAATGCTCTTTTTCTATGGCCTCTGACCCAGCTAGGTTTAACAAAATGAATGCCTTGGTGCATGCATCTTTATCTGAATAAACTGCTTGTATAAAAATATCATACTCCTGCTCAAATATTCTCCATTTCTCTGCAATATTCTGATCAAATACAAGTGGTAAGGCCTTTTGAAATCCATCTGCTGTATTAACACATACCACTGAAGGGTTTTGCAAATAATCACGTACAGATGCACATACACATATGCAAGTACTTTATAACTTTGTGCTTCTAAAATGATGCTATTGGGCTTTTCGAAATTATGCTGTTGGGCTTTTCTGTGAAACAACTCCCTTGGCCACTGTAACACCTTTGAAATCACTTTATTGCAAGAAATCACCTCTTAGTGTAAGAAACATATCAAACAACTGCACAGTGCAAACCTCTATGTAACTGGACTTTGAGAAATAAGTCTCTAGGACACTGTGATACTCTTGAAATTACTGTCTTGCTGAAGTAATTTATCGTCATTTTTAACAAACATTTCAAATGACTTCACTATGCAAATAAACTGGGCAAGAGAAGCTCAGAGTCAATAACACTTTGAAGTAATTGCAATTTGCAAATAAACTGTACACAACACACTGAAATTTCCCCAAAATGGCGGTACCTTGCTAGGCAACTCTTTACAGTGCAAGAAACACTGTAAAGGCAGCACTTTGTGAATAGACACACCCAGCACAAGAAACTGTTCGAAATGGCTATACGTTGACTGTACTTCATGAAGTAGTTGCACTTTGCACGCAAATAAACTATTCAGAATGTATACACAGTAATAAGCACACACTGTAAGCACTTTTACACACTTTGAGATACTTCGAATAACTTTAGTTATGTGCTTAATACAGTACAACATCATAGTTATACCAAAACGCAGCACTTTGCTAAAAAAATGCAATCACCTTGCTTTATTTACACTTACTGTGCCCTTTTTACCCTTATTATATTAGTTTTTCTCTTTTAATCTCTTTTCATGCCCATTGTACTTTTCTGTGCTCATTTTACTCTAAACATGCCCGTTTTGCCCTTAAACATGCTCGTTTTGCTTTTCAGATAATCATTTTGTCAAATGTCATTATTTTAAACATTTCCTTTTAGTTAAGAAATTTATTTGTGCTTCCTGCTTGTTTAATAATGCAGTTTCTGCCCCTGTAATGCTCCATTTAACTTTGATTTTTTTATGGCTCCTTTTCATGCTCGTTTTTCTTAGTTTACCTTCACTACTATCTCTGCACCTCATGGCTTCAAATATTATTCTTTGCAATCCTGGTTCTGACACCATGTCACTCTCCTACTTTGGACACAATAGAAGAGTCTTTGTGGGTTCTGTTCAGGCAGTTTTATTTAATACAAACACATCATGATAGAAGTTAACTGACTTTAACTTAAGTAACTGATATACAAACTAACTGCTGAAATCATACATGCTTACTCTGTGGCTACATTCTCAAAATGGCATTAGGAATGGCATGTGCTCAACATTTATACATGCAAGTAACATCTTGACATGCTTCTTAAAGATACGGTACACACAGCACATGCACTCTGATCTACAGTGGGTAAGTAAAGATTGTGATCGTTGCCTAGCATCAATGTTACTGTATATATGTACATAAGATGAAGGTTTTAGCCCCTTAGGTGGTGAGCGTGTGTGCTATTTGTTGCCTCCTGTCCAGTGTGAGGCCATATTGTGCACATCTACATCTGCCTACACCCACAGCGGCTGCAGGTTCCCCCTCTGAATCCTCATCTGTGTGGCAGTGGTAATGGGATGTGTGGCCCTTCTCCTTGCAGTTGCTGCTGAAGCTGCTTTCTCAGGATAATGTTGTGGAGCATGGCACAGAGATGAATATTTCAGCACATTTACAGGGATTGTACTATAGGGCTCACCAAATATAACCAGGCAGGGCAGTAGAACCGCAACTTCAGCAGCCCATACACATGCTCTATAATATTTCTTGTTGAACATGTGCTTCGTTATAGTGGTCTTCACTTCATGTATGTGTATTTCTGATGGGGGTCATCAGCCATGGATCCAGTGGCCTGCATCCCCCAGTAAATGACCCTGTGGGATATCCCCCTAGTAAACATCTCCTATAGTTGACAGTTGTGCCAGATATGTGAGTCATGGTAACTGCCTGGGTTGCCAGCACACACATTCAGGATGATTCCCTTAGCATTACATATGACCTGGCAGTTAATAGAGTGGTAGACCTTTCTTATTATGTACATCCTTCCCTGCTCCTGGTGCTTTAATTTCTACATGTGTACAGTCTATGGCACCCAGGACTTAAGGGTAGTGTGCTACAGGGTAAACTCCTGCATAGATCTGGCTCTGTCCTTAGCTGTACAGGGAAGATATATGTACTTGTAAATAATGATACCAAGGCTTCTGCATTCACGATGTGACTTTTAATAACCAAGACTTATGTATAAAATAATAACACGAAGCTATATGTAGCAGCGAGGCACAAACGTAAAAATTAAAAACACACATAAGCGCTTTCACCCAACTAATCCGTGGGTTTCTTCAGAGTGAAATCACTTGATTTTTGTGGCATAGCTAGTATATTTTTATTAATATATATATATATATATATATATATATATATATATATATATATATATATATATATATATATAAATATATAGTTAAATTCTCATCCTTAAGGAAATATAATTCTTTAAACATTATGGATTCATGTTTAATAGTAATTGTCCTTGTTTAGCACTTATATCTAGAACACCGTGTATATTTACATTTACAAATGTGTGAAAGCAACATTTAGATTACTATCTTCATATGTTCCCGGATCCCTAATTATTGAGTCAATTCTTAGGGGTGTTTTATCAATGAAATAATTAGCTTGGGTGGGTGATTTACCAAAGGGCACTATAATAAATTTCTCTGCAGTGAGTTTTAGTCTGTGGCTTTGGCACTAGCCATTTGTTTGTGTTAGACCTTCTTGTAGGATATTTGTAGGTGTCTTGGGGTGAATATTTAATATCTTCCAATTTACAGTTAACTATGAACTTGGTGAGCCAGAGCCCTTTGACATTAACATTGACTTCTGAGATATAGATGACAAACAGTGGAGGGCACAGCATGGTGGTCTGAGGTATACCACTTGTGACTGGTCTCTTACTGGAGGTGGTCTCACCAGTTCTGACTTCTTGGGCCTTATCTGTGAGCCAGCCAGCAA
The DNA here is from genome assembly GCF_019279795.1 of Protopterus annectens. Lineage (NCBI taxonomy): Eukaryota > Metazoa > Chordata > Ceratodontiformes > Protopteridae > Protopterus > Protopterus annectens. Next base: position 1,767,878,017 of record NC_056732.1, read on the forward strand.
TCCAGCAAGTTATGTAGAGATTTATGTCTAATTCTTGGAGTTTATTAAAAATACACAAGTAGGTACTGTATTGAATTCCTTGGCCAGGTCAAGGTAGGCAGTATGCACCATCTTCCCCCTCACCCATATCCATGGTGACCCACTTGAATGAGTATGCAAGGTTGAGTAGGCAAGACCTTTCCTTAACAAAGTCCGTTGGTTGCCAATGTCCTTGTTGATCATTTCCATGATAATTCATTCCATGGTTTTGCATATTATATTTGTTAGATTGATGGGACAGAAGTTCCTGGGATCAGTTAATGGCTTAGCAGAACAAGGTTGAAATATGCCCTTCAAGGATATGAGCACTTTCATTTGTGACTTTTCCTAGTATAATGATTCACCCAAATCATCTCATTTAATAGGCTGCTACTATAGATAGGTGCTGTAAACTAGCACCATAAAAGTAGCTCATAGCAGCCCATCTGGCATTGCATTGCACAACTAAGCTGAAAATTGCTACATATAAACAAAACACTACTCTTGTGCAAGTTTCCCAAGGTGTGTTAATCACAGATGCATTTAAACCCAAGTTACTTACTTGCCTAAATAGTCATTAATAGGTAACTAGACTACTTACTGCTTAACTGGTAACTATCTTATTATACAACGACCCCCATTAATATTCCAAAATGTGCACGCTGATGCACATTGTAAATCAGAGTTATAGTAATGGAAAAAGGCCCGGTCACTCTTTTTTTTACAGCAACGGAGAACGCAAGATCTCCGTTGCTTTTTACACACTGTCTCGCTATGTTAAACAAGTTTAACATAGCGAGAGAGCTTTAAAAAAAGTAACAGAGATCTTCTTATCTCCGTTGCTTTTTTTAAAGCTGTCTCGCTATGTTAAACTCCTTTAACATAGCGAGACAGTGTGTAAAAAGCAACGGAGATCTTGCTTTCTCCGTTGCTTTTTTCAAAACTGTCTCGCTATGTTAAATGGGTTTAACATAGAGAGATAGCTTTAAAAAAAGCAATGGAGATTCTCCGTTGATTTTTTTAAAGCTGTCTCGCTATGTTAAACTCCTTTAACACAGAGAGACAGTTTGTAAAAAGCAACGGAGATCTTGCTTTCTCCGTTGCTTCCGCCCACAGCTGTGAGGTACTGTGTAAGCATACGCATGCGCAGTACATCAGAACTGCCGCAGAATACCAGAAAGCTGTGGAAGGACAGCAAGGAGGCATTATACAATGCCATTATTTAAGAAATGTAATTATTTTTTTTTTTAAATAATGTCATTGTATAATAGCAATAACCCACTTCTGGGTGTGAGTAATGCTGGATTTACTCACAGTTGCCTTTGGCCACTCGGGCTTCACCCTCCTGACCAAACCACACCAACCGTGGGTAAATCCAGCATAACCCACACCCAGGCGTGGGTTATTGCTATAGTAAACCACAGTTCTCCATTGTATTTAAGCAATGCAGCACTTTGTAAATCAAATCCAGTTATACTTCACAATGAAGAAAAAAAGGAAGGTGAGCCTATTTGTTTCCCCAGTTTTGCCAGCCTCATAGCAGTGTAACATCTGCCTTAGACTAACAGATAATGAATTTGTATTAACATAAATGCCTCTGCTTGTAAGAGGTGAAAATATTTAAGAATATGAAGGCTTTACTCTCACAAAAAACACAGACTGTTAACATCTCACACCACACTATACTACTGATTCCGACATATAATATTAACTTATATGCCAGCGCTGTAAAGAAATCTTTACCTAGTTCTACTAGACCCATAAGGATTAAGTCACAGCAAAAATCAAAGTAAATCAAAGTAAAACATTACATCACAGAATCTCTCACCTTTAACAAAGAGTCACCATGAGACAAAGGGCCTCAATTCCTTTACATCAGACTACTGTACAAACAAAAATATTTTGGTGATGGGTGACTCCGTAGTAAGACAGAGATTCTTTACAACCTGGGCTGGACAAAGACAAGGTGTTAGTGAGTTGTCTTTCAGGTGCTGGGATCTCAGATGTCTCAAAGGCCCTTAGTACCCTGTACCACACAAATATAACTATGACATAGTACTTATTTATGTAGTGGTGATTGATTTGGGAGAAAAAAACTCTGAACAAGATGCTTTTACACATCTGAGATGTATATGTATGTTACAAACACAGGCAAGAGCCTGATATTGAGCAGAATTCTCCTTCTCCACAAATAATAATATCCATTTGTTAACCCGGTAGGCCCACTGGACAGTCAATCCCTCTTTGGGGGTGACTTGCAAGCAATGTCTGGTTAGGTGACTTGCTCAAGGTCACACAATAAGCAACTGAGGGCTGAGGGAATCAAATCCTGTACCACAGGAACTGCAGCTAACAGCCTTAACCCTCTGAGCCAACTGCCAGAATTATGCCTTGGTACAAAGAAAAGCTGATTAGCTTCAACATTTGGATACATCATTCTAGGAGGATACATTATATTTTGGCATGTAATGAGATAACTTGACAGCCCTACTTGTTTTGCAAGGGATGGTCTGTCTATACTTCTCATTCAAAGGTTTCAAATACTGGCTAAAGCCCTTGCAGCACCCTTTAGTGCATTTTTAGGCAATGTTCAATTGAGGGAGGGTGGCCTAATGGTTAAGGTGTTTGCCTTACAAACACAAGGTACAGTGTTGATTCTCACAAGGGATAATTGTCTAGGCTTAAAATGGCTCACAAAGGCAGTTAGCCTAGTACTAATCTATGAACCTAATCTATGAACCTATGAGCACTCCAGCGTATCAAATACATCAATATCAAATCAGGATTAAATAAAAGTGGCTCTGGTGAATGACAGAAGTCTAAACAACAAGCTGTCTAACATTCAGGCATTCCTGCATTTGGAAAGCATCCATTTGTGTGTAATCTCTGAATCATGGTTTAAATGTACAGAAAGCACTCCATACATGAGTGTGCAAATGTGCCCTCACTTTAGAAGAAAATGAGCTAAGAGAAGAGTTGTTTGATTTAAAAGATAGATAGCTAAATTAAGATTAATGAAAGAAATAGACTGCAGAAGGGCAATAAAACCCCAAAAAGTCATAAGTTTGATAAAACAAATGAACACAGTAATTGGGATATAACAGAAGTAAACAGGATATATTACTGTGCAGCTAAATTAATAACAGATAAAATTTGACCACAAAAACACAGGGTAGTAAGGGAAAGGAAAGGGAGAAATCGAATACCATCATGGAAGTATTGAACAGAAAAAAACTATAAAGCAGTTAAGACAAGAAGTGTCATTGTTAAAGGAGTATAGAAGAGGGAACAGATCAACAAAAATACTCAAAAAGATAGACGTGATAAAAGCAATGCACAGTATTATACTGGATTAGGATCAATCATGTACTGTCACAAATAATAAACTAAAAAGAAGATATACAGATCAATATAAAGGAAAAGTACAAAATAAGCAATTTATTGATGACTCCAAAAAGTTTTATAGAGAATTGGGAAACAAAGTAAAATGAATTGAAAGACCACCCTGGACAGACACCAACCTGGCTAACAACAGGAAAAACAATGCTCCTACTTAAAAATGAACCTGCAAGCTACCATAAAAATTATAGACCAATAACTTGCCTAGCAACAATTTATAAACTATACACTGAAATTGATACCGACAGAATTTATTGTCATATAGAAGAAAATGCAATCATGGTAATAGAATAAAAGGGCAATAAAACAAAGTCATATGGAACAAAAGATCATTTGTTGCTAAATAAAGTCATAATGGAGAACTGTAAAAAGGGGAAGAAGTATGGCATGGATTGGCTACAAAAAAGCGTTTGCTTGTACACTCAAGAGTTATGCAGATTAATTAATAATTCCTCATTTAAAGATATTTCAAATCTAATAAGTTTTCTGTATGAATTTATATATACTAGTTGTGAAAAGAAAAATTCCATTTTAAATCTATATAAAGAGTTAATAACATATAAAGCAATTCCCAAACTATCATACTGGCAGTTCTTAACAAAAGGTCAATTATTCCAGTTAACAGAAGAAATTAAAACTAACATCTTAACAATCAGTTAATTACACTTCTAACACACAGTACTGGAAAATATTTAACTGGAAATACTTACATAGAGCATTTTTAACACCAGATAGAATTAAAAAGATTAGTACTACTACAAATGTTTTTTGCTGGAGGTGTGAAAAGTTAAATAAAGCAGACTGGATTCATATTTTTTATGAATGTAATAAAATTAAATCATATTGGAATGGAATCAATCATTTTTTACAAGTTTTATTGAATGAATCCTTTACCTTAACTAAAGTATTGATTATACTAAATGTAAATAAAGGTCCCTACCTGAATAAGACAAATATGTATTTGTTATGGACAATACTTGCTATATCTAGGAAATGCGTAACCAGAAGGTGGAATTCAAATACACCTCCAACCTTGGAAGAATTCTACACTTTACTGAAGACAACGGCATTGATAGAAATAAAAATTAAAGAACTATGAATCTATCCCAGGCCATTGGTAAATAATCCGTGGAAGAAAGTTATATCTTTGTTGGACACTCTGCAATAATCAATATTGTATCTCTGATAACTGATCTGTTAATTCTATATTTAATAACATACAGTGTATATAATTGAAAGTCAGGCTATTGTAAATATAATATATAGTTGTTTAAAATGATATTTAAAAATATTATGTAAATATTATTTTAACTGAAAATAAAAAAAATTGAGGAAAAAAGCATTTGATAGTATCCCACATTCATGGATAAAGGAGTATAAGACACCCCACACTGATCAACTATATTACAGCGACCATGAAACAGTGGCAGACCACTCTGCAATTAAGCCATGATAAAGGGCAAATTAGTATTCTATGGATAAAAATCCAAAGGGGGATATTCCAGGGTGACTCCCTGTCACCTCTTAAATTCTGTCCTGCCCTTAACCCATTAAGTTGTCTACTTAACAGTTTAATCCATGGCTACATTTGGCCCCTAGAAAACAACAAAATGTAAAGACTTTTCATCTTCTCTTTGTCAATGATTTAGAACTGTATAGCTCATCAGATGAGGAACTGAAAGCACAACTGCAAGTTGTCAAAACTTTTTCAGATGATAAAAGAAGGTAATTTGGTCTTGATAAATGTGCAAAAGCAACTTTTAAAGCAGGAAAACTGCAGCACCAAGAAAACATCAGTTTGGGACAAGAATGTAATATAAATGAACGTGAGCAAGAAGGAGTGTATAAATATTTGGGAATTGATGAAAGATCAACAATAAAACATGAACAAATGCAAATAAAACTTAGTAAGGAATATTTTAGAAGATTTAAATTAATCCCAAAAGCTGCATTGTCATCTAGGAACAGAATTCTAGCTATAAATCAATTTTCTCTTCCTGTCCTAACTTACAGTTTTGGAGTGATTGACTGGCCCCAAATGTGTTGGATAGCTTAGATAGGAAAACAAGAAGGATGCTTCATGCTCACCAAAGAATTTATAAAAATCATTGCATACCAAGATTATATATTCCCCATTCTGGTAGAGGGTTGGGCTTCCTTGAAATTTATTACATGTACAGATCTGCAATTGTGGGACTCCACAGATATCTGCTGACCTCACAAAACCCAAATGTAGTGATGTTTTTCAATCTGAGGAGAATAAATCTAAGATGACTTCCATGTTTAGTCTAGCAGAAGCATATCGCCGTCAAGCAGGAATGGTAATCAAACTAGAAGAAGAAAAAAATCAGGCACCAACAGAATGTGCCAAAAAACAAAAGAAAGAATATAAAGTAAAGGACCAGATGAGAAGGCACGAAATGTGGAATATGCATAAATGTAGTTGCAAATATAGAAAACTTCTGGAAGAACCTCATGTTGATCAGGAATGCATGCAGGAATGGTTAAGGAGAGGTAAATTCAAACCAAAAGATAAAAGGTTAATATTGGCAGCACAAGATAATGGGCTACATACACATTGGTTTACAAACTCCATTGAACATGTGGGAGAAACAAACAAATGTAGGTTTTGTAAAACAGAATTGGAAACAGTTGCACACCTTGTTATTGGTTGTGACATACTAATGGCAAAAGGACTGTATACTGAAAGGCATAATAATGTGAAAAGACTGTTGCACTGGGGATTGTGCAAATTTTATGGCACTGATGTGGCTGAAAAACACTGGAAATGAGCTACAAAGCATCATAAAAAATGATGAAGTTTACTTTACACGGGATCACCCATTAGCAGCAGTTCAAAAGATAGATGCTATAAAACTGGATATAGTGGTCCAAGAAAAGAAGACAAAAAGTAGCATTGATCATTGAAATCACCACACCCAGTGACTACAGTGTCTTGTGTACAGAGAGCACAAAGTCATAAAATATCAGGATTTGCAGGAATAAATTAGAGCAATGTGGAAGAAAGATACCTAGAAAGTTCCAATAATAGTAGGAGCAATGGGTCTTATAAAAAAATAATCTGCAATCATATTTAGATATGTTACCAGTACATGTAACCCCATACAAATTGCTGAAGGAGTCATTACTGGGCACACTGTGGGTGCTGCAAAAAGCAATTCTGGCTGACATCAAAGATTGAAACAATACTAATTTCATGAACTTTAATCATACTGTGACGACTGTGCCCTGGCCCAGCAATCAAGGAGCCTCAATCCTCACCACTAACACCAGGGAGGTTGTCTCCTGGAAGAGGAAAGGATAACTAATACACATAGTAAAGTACAATTTCCATTAAGTGCACATAGAGATCACAGGCAGTCTGGGGCTGGTTGCTCCCTTGCTCACCAGGTCCCCAATAAGACTCCCCACTGGCACAGCTATAGGCTCCAGATCTCAGCCTAGCTGGCACACTAACCTCCAGTACCCTCTCTGTCCAACCAGTGCTTCTTGTCCCTGCCCACGTAGCTGACACACATCCACACTTTGAGATAAGTATTCATACAACTTCACAGACACTCCAGGGAATGGCTGACACAGATTGTCTAGCTGTGCCCCTTTACCCAGACTATACGGTAGTAATTTCTGCCACCACCAGCTAATATTATCAGCTACTAAAAGGCCCTTAAAAGGGTGTCCAATTATTACTGTGCAATATTATAATCCAATGGTAGTATGACTAACAGTCAAGGCTTAATTTGGAGTGACTTAGACAATAAAATCTGTAAATATGTAATGTACTTTAGAGGTTAAATTATCTCTACATAAACCAGCCACAGGTAAAGGTTTTAAAATATTTAATAATAAATAACTAAAACACAATATAATACTACTACACCACAGAGATATCTAAGAGTTCAGAGATCACACAGAAACTTAAAATAATACAGTAGGAAAGATCTGATTTCATAGAAAAATACTTAATCTAACTTTCTTCTAAGTTTAACTATTCCTAAGAGAAATCATAGTGCTATTATTTTACTTACATACATAAAGAGCAAGCAGTGCTGAGTTAGATGTCCAAGATCAAAATGCTTACAATCTCTCACTGAACAATAGTTTTTAAACACTAACCTACAGCTCTGCTGAGGCCCTCCCAAATTACATAATTTTGACACTTAGGTTTTCTCAGGCCACAAACTGCATTATTTAGCAACTAACACCTGCTCAGGAAACTACAACAATACAAGGCATTTCACATATACACTCTAGCAGAAACCAAAGCAATAAAGCACCTTCCACATGTAAAATCTGGCCCTTAACTTTAACCATAAAACAATGGGCATGAAACCTTCATCCAGACCCATTGGAGCCAACTTGTAAACATCAAAGCGATTCATAAGATCTTTTCAGCTTCTAAAGACACATTTGAAATGCTTGGCTTGGTTTTCCTTACAGCAGATAACAATGTTGCAACAATCTTGAAGTTCACATTTTACAGAATTTTCTTTAATTTAAAAACACAAGCCTGTATTTTACATTTATATATACAGTTGATAGAATTATGTATCAAATTCTATTTGACTAGGCTGGCAGCCTTTGCCCATCTTTCTCCAATCTTCACATCTCTTTCCTCCCCGGGGAACTCAAGCAAGTTTTTCAAATGCCCCTTGAGAAACATTGCTTGAGAGTGTCAGGTCTATCTGGGTGTACCTCATCCCATTCCCTGTCTTGAGAGCCCATCTGCATTGGCATTGCTACTCCAACTGCGGTGCTGCACTGACATATCATATGCTTGCAACCCCAGGCTCCATCTTAGCAACTTGGCATTTTGCTGACTGGCTCTCTTTAACCATGTCAGAGGGCTGTGATCTGTCCTCACAGGGAATTTTCTTCCATACAGTTAAGGTTGAAGTTTTTGTAGTGCCCACACTATGGCTAGACATTCCTTTTCTACCGCTGCATAGCATTCCTCCCTGGGTTGGAGCCTATGACTGAGATAAACCACTGGGTGCTCTTCTCCCTCTGAAGAAATCTGGCTAAGTACAGCCCCCACCCCATAGTTTGAAACATCCACCTGCACAACAAATTATTTGCTATAGTTTGGACTGGCTAACACAGGGGGTCCTCCCAAAGCTTCCTTAAGCTTTTGAAATGCCTGCTCACATGCTGGGGTCCACACTACCTTATCTGGTCTGTTCTTCCTTGTCAGGTCTGTGAGGGGAGCAGCTATGGTACTATAGTTGGGAATGAACTTTCTGTAGTACCCTGCTGTCCCTAAGAATGCCCTCACCTGCTTTTTCATAACAGATGCAGGCCATGCCTGAATGGCTTCCACTTTGGCAGGTTCTGGCCTTATCTTACCACTCCCCACTCTATGTCCTAGATAGGAGACCTCTGCCATACCCACCTGACATTTGCTCGGCTTAATGGTCAACCCTGCCCTCTGTAGTCTGCCCAGCACCTCCCTGACATGCTAAAGGTGCTGTTGCCAGGAATGGCTGTAGATAGCAATATCATCCATGTAAGCAAGGGCAAACCCTCCTGCTCCTGCTAAGATATGATCTGCCAGCCTCTGGAAAGTTGCTGGGGCATTCTTTATCCCAAAAGGCATCTTTGTGAACTCATACAAGCCAAAAGGAGTCACAAAGACTGACTTCTCTCTAGCAATGGGCGTCAAAGGCACCTACCAGTAACCCTTGGTAAGATCAATGGTTGTAAGATACTTAGCCCCACCCAGCTGCTCTAGGGCCTCATCTGTTCTAGGCATGGGGTAAGCATCTGCCTCTGTGTGACTATTTAATTTTCTGTAATCCACACAGAACCTGGTGCTGCCATCCTTCTTTGGCACCAATACCACTGGTGAGGCCCAGGGACTGTTGGACTCTTGAATCACCCCTAGTTCCAACATCTCCTCTACCTCCTCCCTCAGAGTCTGTTTAACTCTCTCAGGCACCCTCTCTGTCCAACCAGTGCTACGTGTCCCTGCCCAGGTAGCTGACACCCACCCACACTTTGAGATAAGTATTCATACAACTTCACAGACACTCCTGGGAAAGGCTGATACAGATTCTGTAGCTGTGCCCCTTTACCCAGACTATATGGTAGTAATTTCTGCTACCACCAGCTAATATTATCAGCTACTAAAAGGCCCTTAAAAGGGTGTCCAATTATTACTGTGCAATATTATAATCCAATGGTAGTATGACTAAGAGTCAAGGCTTAATTTGGAGTGACTTAGACAATAAAAATCTATAAATATGTAATGTACTTTAGAGGTTAAATTATCTCTACATAAACCAGCCACAGGTAAAGGTTTTAAAATATTTAATAATAAATAATTAAAACACAATACAATACTACTACACCACAGAGATATCTAAGAGTTCAGAGATCACACAGAAACTTAAAATAATACAGTAGGAAAGATCTGATTTCAAAGAAAAATACTTAGTCTAACTTTTTTCTACATTTAACTATTCCTAAGAGAAATCACACTGCTATTATCTTACTTACATACATAAATAGCAAGCAGTGCTGGGTTAGATGTCCAAGATCAAAATGCTTACAGTCTCTCACTGAACAATAGTTTTTAAACACTAACCTACCGCTCTGCTGAGGCCCTCCCAAATTTCATCATTTTGACACTTAGGTTTTCTCAGGCCACAAACTGCATTATTTAGCAGCTAACACCTGCTCAGGAAACTACAACAATACAAGGAATTTCACATATACACTCTAGCAGAAACCAGAGCAATAAAGCACCTTCCACATGTAAATTCTGGCCCTTAACTTTAACCTTAAAACAATGGACATGAAACCTTCATCCAGACCCACTGGAGCTGACTTGTAAACATCAAAGAGATTCCTAAGATTTTTTCAGCTTTAAAAGACACGTTTGAAATGCTTGGCTTGGTTTTCCTTACAGCAGACGGCAATGTTGCAACATTCTTGGTTCACATTTTACAGTGTTTTCTTTCATTTAAAAACACAAGCCTGTATTTTACATTTATATATACAGTTGATAGAATTATATATCAAATTCTATTTGACTAGGCTGGCAGCCTTCGCCCATCTTCCTCCAATCTTCACACATACTTTGACTTAGGAATGGAGTCCATTCCCATCATGGTATTAGGAAACCCAAAAGCTTTGGAAAAATTAAAAGAGTTTAGAGTCTATCATGCTTTCAGACCCAATGGCAACTGTGGTGGCATGTCTATGTTTGTCAGAAATCATATCACCCTTGGACAAAATTCCAGAGACCCATAAATGGAAATTATCAGGCTCTGAAATTACCTAAACAAAATCAACTTTCAGTTGATCACCTTATAAAAGTTGTTCTCCATGACTCAGGAAGTTCAAGTCAGGTTTATAAACATCATGAATGAGCTCCCCATACATAAGAACTCATTCATTTTGCAAGATTTTAACTACCTATGAACTGACTGAAGTACCTACACCTCCAAAGCAGGCTATGTACAGAGATTTTTAGATCTAATAAATGCAAAAATTAGTGAATCAGATTATTACTAGCCCATCTAGAGAAAATGCTTGTCATGTTGTTTACAAATCTAGTGTCCTCAAGTACAACTCCACTAGCACCCCAGTCTCAGACAAAGGTGTAGCCAAGATTTTTCAGTTTGCACACTAAAGTCTAAAACTGCTGCTCCCTCAGTCATCCATGTTGCTCTCTCCACCTGCTACACTGCCCTTGCAGACATCCATGCTGCTCTGACCCACCCCCGTAGTTCAGCTACAAGCTAGTATATGCCCAGACAGTCATGGGTAACAAGAATCCCTATTGTTTGTTTGCACAGGTGTGGATGTGGACCCAATAACTGATGGTACAATCAGCTGTGGTTGACAGTGAAAAAAAAAACATTTACTGACTGTGTCATTAATGCAGAGCTTTCAACCATCTGACTAGGTTAAATAAAAATTGTAAAACACATACTGAATTCTACAGTTTTGTCACAAATAATTATTTTAAGCCAGGGGGTAGAAGCTGCCCCTTACATATATAGCATATTCAGTGTTTTAGAACTGTGATGCAAAATGCTTTTTGTAATATAATTAATTAATACTGTACAGCTCTGTTGCTGGACTATGCATGGAGTGTGTGTGTGTGTGTGGGGGGGGGGGGCTGACACCTCAGCCACATACAACCAAGTTTTAATACATACAATTACCAAAAGATGAGTTTTTGCTTAATGTTTTTTTTTTTTTAGACAGGGTGAGTTTACAATTCATGGATGTGTTTAAAGTCCATTCTGATAGGTGTTTGTTGAGGTTTAGTGTTGCACATATTATGGATTATTTGTTTGCAACTACCTATGGCCACTAAATGCAAATGCAGTTAATCCATGGTTTTATACTGGCCAGCAACACCATTCTTGTAGCTTTGTTTAGGTTTTTATACTTCTCCATTGAAATATGTGGGTAACAACCCCTGTTTTTCAGTAACAGTACTGCACAATGACAAGTCCATGTACTACAATAAGACAGCTCCACTAATGTCTGCACTCAGACTTAACTGATATTTAGCTACACTGTTGCACTGTGTGAAGCCCCCATATCACATAAAGACAGTCTCACAGAGGTCATCTTATACCAAGCATCACATACAGCAGAGCTCACTGGCAGGCATGCAAACATCACCTACAGCAATGCTTACTGGCATCATTCACTTTTCCTTTCAAGACTAAAAGTGTTGCTTGCTGCCCTGATTTTGATTCACTTAATGTTACAACCTAATCTATTTACAAAAATAGTTCCCTTCCACTGTAACTTAAATCACTAACAATATAAATTATTAACAAGTAACCCTCTTCCAGTCCAAACTGAAACATAGCAACCTAAGCCATTTTCAATGAGCATGTCATAAATGCATCTAGGACTTTGGTCCTCAGTGGAATCATTCATCTCCAAGAATGATGCCTAGGTACAAAGGAAAGCTATTGGGCTTCAACAATTTGTTAAACAGTTGGATTCATTCCAGCATAATCCAGTGCATTTCAGGATGTGATGGAATGCTTGACTATCCGACTTGGTTTACAAAGAATGCTCTGCACCTCCCATTTCAGGGCTTCTGCATGCAGAGTAAAGCTCTTGCTAACTCCATAGTGCCTTTGCTAACAAATGTCCAACTACTGGACATTCCAATGTAACATATCCAAATACAGAACAGAATCACGTTAAGATGGCTTTGCTCAATGCCAAATGCCTCAACAACAAACTGCCAAATCTTGAGACTGTCCTGCATTTAAATAATTACTGAAACTTAGTTGAAATGGTCAGAAAGCACTCCGGCTATACTTGGGTTTTGTACCTACCATGCCTTCAGACATGATGGCAACTGTGGTGTGTTTGTTAAGAACGATAGCACAAATAGACAGATTACTAAAAAAATATGATAACTCTGGTGGTGTCTCCATATTTGTTAATAACCATAGCATATCTAGACATATTCTTAAAGACATTTGATGACAACTGTGGTGGTGTCTCCATGTTTGTTAAGTACCACAGCACAAATAGACAGATTCCTAAAGAAACTTGATGACAACTGTGGTGGTGTCTCCATGTTTGTTAAGAATCATAGCACATCTAGACAGATTCCTAAAGACATTTGTTAACAACTGCGGTGGTGTCTCCATGTTTGTTAAGAACCATAGCACATCTAGACAGAGTCCTAAAGACATTTGTTGACAACTGTGGGTGGTGTCTCCATGTTTGTTAAGAACCATAGCACATCTAGACAGATACCCAAAGACATTTGATGACAACTGTGGTGGTGCCTCCATATTTATTAAGAACCATAGCACATCTAGACAGATTCCTGAAGACATTTGATGACAACTGTGGTGGTATCTTTATATTTGTTAAGAACCACAGCACAAATAGACAGATTCCTAAAGATATATGATAACAACTGTGGTGGTGTCTCCATGTTTGTTAAGAACCATAGCACATCTAGACAGATTCCTAAAGACATTTGATGACAACTGTGGTGGTGTCGCCATGTTTATTATAAACCATGACAACTGTGGTGGTGTCTCCATGTTTGTTAAGAACAATAGCCCATCTAGACAGATTCCTAAAGAGATTTGATGACAACTACAGTGGTGTTGCCTTGTTTCTTAAGAACAATAGCACATCTGCACAGATTCCTAAAGAAATTTGATGACAATTGTGGTGGTATCTTTATACTTTTAAGAAATACAGTGCAAATAGACAGATTCCTAAAGCCATTTGATGACAACTGTGGTAGTGTCTCCATGTTTGTTAAGAACCATAGCACATCTAAACAGATTCCTAAATATATTTGATGACAACTGTGGTGGTGTCTCTATGTCTGTTAAGAACCATAGCACATCTAGACAAATTCCTAAAGACATTTGATGACAACTGTGGTGGTGTCTCCATGTTTGTTAAGTACCATAGCACATCTATGCAGATTCCTAAAGACATTTGATGACAACTGAGGTGGTGTCTCCATGTTTCTTAATCTCAAAAACCATAGCACATCTAGACAGATTCCCAAAGACATTTGATGACAACTGTGGTGGTGTCTCCATGTTTGCTAATAACCATGCCTACTGTGGTGGTGTCTCCATATTTGTTAAAAACAATATCATATCTAGACAGATTCCTTAAGGCATTTGATGACAACTACAGTGGTGTCTCCATGTTTGTTAAGAAAAATAGCACATCTAGACATATTCTTAAAGACGTTTAATGACAATTATGGTGGTATCTTTATATTTAAGAACCACAGCACAAATAAACAGATCCCTAAAGAAATATGATGACAACTGCGGTGGTACCTTCATGTTTGTTAAGAACCACAGCATAAATAGACAGATTCCTAAAGATATTTGATGACAACTGTGGTGGTGTCTCCATGTTTGTTAAGAACCATAGCACATCTAGACAGATTCTTAAAGACATTTGATGACAACTGTGGTGGTGTCTCCATGTTTGTTATGATCCATAGCACATCTAGACAGATTCATAAAGACATTTGATGACAACTGTGGTGGTGTCTCCATGTTTGGTAAGGACCATAGCAGAAATAGACTGATTCCTAAAGAGATTTGATGAAAACTGTGGTGGTGTCTCCATGTTTAAGAACCATAGCACATCTAGATAGACTCCTAAAGACATTTGATGACAATTGTGGTGGTGTCTCCATGTTTGTTAAGAACCATAGCACAAATAGACAGATTCCAAAAGACATTTGATGACAACTGCAGTGGTGTCTCCATGTTTGTTAAGGACCATAGCACATCTAGTCAGATTCCTAAACATTGATGGCAACTGTGGTGGTGTGTCCATGTTTGTTAAGAACCCCAGCACAAATAGACAGATTCTTAGAGACATTTGATGACAACTGTGGTGGTGTCTCCATTTTTGTTTAGAATCACAGCACAAATAGACATATTCCTAAGGACGTTTGATGATGACTGTGGTGGTGTCGCCATGTTTGTTAAGAACCATAGCACATCTAGACAGATTCTTAAAGACATTTGATGGCAACTGTGCTGTTGTCTCCATGTTTGTTAAGAACCACAGCACAAACAGAGAGATTCATAAAGACATTTGTTGACAACGGCAGTGGTGTCTCAATGTTTGTTAAGAACCATAGCACATCTAGACAGATTCCTAAAGACATTTGATGACAACTGTGGTGGTGTCTCCATGTTTGTTAAAAACCATAGCACATCTAGACAGATTCTTAAAGACATTTGATGACAACTGTGGTGGTGTCTCCATGTTTGTCAAGATCCACAGCACAAATAGACAGATTCCTAAAGACATTTGATGATGACTGTGGTGGTGTCTCCATGTTTGTTAAGAACCCTATTACATCTAGACAGATTACTAAAGACATTTGATGACAACTGTGGTGGTGTCTCATGTTTTTAAGAACCATAGCAGAAATAGACAGATTCCTAAAGACGTTTGATGACAACTGTGGTGGTGTCTCCATGTTCAAGAACCACAGCACAAATAGACAGATTCCTAAAGACATTTGATGATGACTGTGCTGGTGTCCCCATGTTTGTTAAGAACCCTATTACATCTAGACAGATTACTAAAGACATTTGATGAAAACTGTGGTGGTGTCTCATATTCATTAAGAACCACAGCACAAATAGGGATATTCATAAAGACATTTGATGACAACTGTGGTGATGTCTCCATGTTTTTTAAGAACCACAGCACAAATAGAGATATTAATAAAGACATTTGATGACAACTGTGCTGTTGTCTCCATGTTTTTAAGAACTATAGCAGAAATAGACAGATTCCTAAAGACATTTGATGACAACTGTGGTGGTGTCTCCATGTTTGGTAAGGACCATAGCAGAAATAGACTGATTCCTAAAGACATTTGATGACAATTGTGGTGGTGTCTCCATGTTTGTTAAGAGCCATAGCACAAATAGACAGATTCCTAAAGACATTTGATGACAATTGTGGTGGTGTCTCCATGTTTGTTAAGAACCCTATTACATCTAGACAGATTACTAAAGACATTTGATGACAACTGTGGTGGTGTCTCATATTCATTAAGAACCACAGCACAAATAGGGATATTCATAAAGACATTTGATGACAACTGTGCTGTTGTCTCCATGTTTTTAAGAACCATAGCAGTAATAGACAGATTCCTAAAGACATTTGATGACAACCGTGGTGGTGTCTCCATGTTTGTTAAGAACCACAGCACAAATAGAGATATTCATAAAGACATTTGATGACAACTGTGCTGTTGTCTCCATGTTTTTAAGAACCATAGCAGAAATAGACAGATTCCTAAAGACATTTGATGACAACCGTGGTGGTGTCTCCATGTTTGTTAAGAACCACAGCACAAATAGAGATATTCATAAAGACATTTGATAACAACTGTGCTGTTGTCTCCATGTTTTTAAGAACTATAGCAGAAATAGACAGATTCCTAAAGACATTTGATGACAACTGTGGTGGTGTCCCCATGTTTGGTAAGGACCATAGCAGAAATAGACTGATTCCTAAAGACATTTGATGACAACTGTGGTGGTGTCTCCATGTTTAAGAACCATAGCACATCTAGACAGACTCCTAAAGACATTTGATGACAATTGTGGTGGTGTCTCCATGTTTGTTAAGAACCATAGCACAAATAGACAGATTCCAAAAGACATTTGATGACAACTGCAGTGGTGTCTCCATGTTTGTTAAGAACCATAGCACATCTATACAGATTCCTAAACACTGATGGCAACTGTGGTGGTGTGTCCATGTTTGTTAAGAACCACAGCACAAATAGACAGATTCCTAGGGACATTTGATGCCAACTGTGGTGGTGTCTCCATTTTTGTTTAGAATCACAGCACAAATAGACATATTCCTAAGGACGTTTGATGATGACTGTGGTGGTGTCTCCATGTTTGTTAAGAACAATAGCACATCTAGACAGATTCCTAAAAACATTTGATGACAACTCTGGTGGTGTCTCCATGTTTGTTAAGAACCACAGCACAAGTAGAGAGATTCATAAAGACATTTGATGACAACTGTGCTGTTGTCTCCATGTTTTTAAGAACAATAGCAGAAATAGACATATTCCTAAAGATATTTGATGACAACTGTGGTGGTGTCTCCATATTTGTTAAGAGCCACAGCACAAATAGAGAGATTCATAAAGACATTTGTTGACAACTATGCTGGTGTCTCAATGTTTGTTAAGAACCATAACACATCTAGACAGATTCCTAAGCACATTTGATGACAGCTGTTGTGGTGTCTCCATGTTTGTTAAGAACCACAGCACAAACAGAGAGATTCATAAAGACATTTGTTGACAACGGTGGTGGTGTCTCCATGTTTGATAAGAACCATAGCACTAATAGAGAGATTCCTAAAGACGTTTGATGACAACTGTGGTGGTGTCTCCATGTTTCGTAAGAACCACAGCACATCTAGACAGACTCCTAAAGACATTTGATGACAACTGTGGTGGTGTCTCCATGTTTGTTAAGAACCACAGCACATCTAGACAGATTCCTAAAGGCATTTGATAACAACTGTGGTGGTGTCTCCATGTTTGTTAAGAACCACAGCATATCTAGACAGATTCCTAAAGACAATAATCAGAACTCATTGAGCTCTAAATCCCATTAATCAGGGCCAATTATCAGTTTATAACCTGTTGCAGCACACTCCCTATGTTTCTTGAAAAATAATGTAAGGTTCCTAAGTGTGCTTGATAAACTCACTGTCAACAAGAACTCCATTATTTTATGAGACGTTAACTACCCCTCAATAAACTGGAGTACATATACTTCCAATGCAGGAAAATGTGGTAACTGTTATTAGACTTAATAAACAAAACTGTCTGTATGAGATGGTTAAAAAAACTCCAGTATGGCATAATATTATTGAACTGTTCCTTAAGAATATAACTTCTCTGGGTGGTTAAGCCAGATCATAAACTAATTACCTTCATCTTCCAAATCTTTAAACCCACTGAAGCCAGTATCTGAGAATTCAATAATGTCAAATGTAGTAATCTTATCATATTCTGTGATAACGTTTCAAATTTAACTTATAGCATCACCCCAGATGTTGCCATTGCAAGTATTTTCACTAAAATAATTCTATACCCACTTAGTTAAATGTATAAAACTGGCATACCAATCAGATTTAAATATAATGAGAAAATTTAAAATAAGCCACCAATATAAATAAACCCTACAATAAAAGAAAAGTCTCCTTAAAGCATACATCCAATTAGAAAACCCACATATCAAGCATAATGTCAAAAAATTGACTAAACATATGAAAACTACTATCAGATTCTATTAAAGCAGCTCATGAATTTAGCATATGAAACCAAGTACAATTACAATTCCTTCTGTAAGACCAAGAAGTAACATATAATAGTGCTCTGAACTTATTCATAATGATACCACCTACTCTGATCTACCAGATATTGCCAATATACTACAGAACAAATACAGTGTGCATTTTACCCCAGAGAGGTTAAGCCCACTTAAACTTTGATTTACTCTGACCCCCCTCATTTTCACTAAAGAACATGTACCAAAGATGCTCTCCAAGACTAAAAATACTTCATCAATGAGACCTGGCAATATACCTGACTGTTTAATAAATAGTAGTAACATGCCCTGGTGGAGACACTCCTTAAATTATTTAACCTGAGTTTAGCCTCTGACTTTATCCCTGAGGTTTGATGCACAGCATTAGTGATACCACTCCAAATGGGTACCCACCACCACTCATCCTGGAAATTATAGGCCCATCAGCCTGACACTTCTTGTTTGCAAAGCCATGAAAATTAACCTGGTAAACTATGATATTAAAATTCTTATCAGCCTAGATCGACAGCTGTTTCACTTTGTCAAGGGTGGATACTGTCTAATGAATCTGGTTAACTTCTTCAAATGTTTAGCAGAGGCTGCAGATAGTGCACATGCTGTTCACAGAGTGTATCTTGACCTGGTCAAGATGTTTGACACTATGCCCCCATACTAGTAGTTAGTAAGCTTGATACATTACAAATAGATCCCTGTGTAGTAAGATGGATAGCAAACTGGCTGTAAGATAGAACCCATGCAGTGCAGATAGCAGATCTCTTTTCTGAGCATATGAAGGTGACCAGTGATGTCCCACAGGGCTCAGTGCTAGAACCTGTCTTGTTCAGCATTTACTTTTCTGATATCCATGCCATTAACTAAGACCTCTGTGCAAACACATTTTCAGGTGACTGCAAACTGTGAGTCACTGTCAAGTCTCACCCTGACACCAAAGCCCTTCAGCAAATACCTATTATACTAAAACTAGGCTCCAATTAAATGCTAAAAAGTGTAATATTGTCATATTTGGTAAACAAGCCCTTCTTCCCAGAATACACCATATACAACATCACACTCGAAAATGAGAATGTTGTTAAAGACTTTGGAACTTGTGTTTATAACTCCCTTTTCTTTAATCACCTTGTAACACCAGTAGTCAGAATGTCCTTCTACATAGTGCAGTTAATTGCCAAAGTAATATTGTCTAGATCTAAACAGGTCATTGTTCTCTTATACTGACCATTAATTAGGCCAATTACTGAATGCAATGCCCCTTTGAGATGTACCTTACCAGACATATCAAACAACTAGTAAGACCTCAGAGGCTCTTACACTGGCTTAAAAAAGTCCTAAACTACCATAAAAGACTTGAAGCACTGTCTCTTTATTCAGTATCTTGCAGACTTCTGAGGGGAGACTTACATCTTGCCTTCCATGCCTTTAGGAATCTAGTGGTCCTGGGTCTCTTTTATATAATCCTACAAATAGCAGAAGCAGGGATCTATATTTTCAAATAAATAAATAAAACACGGTGTCAAGATAGGTTAATTTTGCAGCACCTTCCCCACCTCTGGAATAGACTTCAACAGCAAATCAAGTAGTTTGATACATTATCTTCCTTCAAACAAGAACTGGATGATTGGATGGGCATTCCCAAATTCAACCCTTGGCTTGACTGGCCTAGCCCTGCTTGAAAAAAGGAGGTGAAGTCTAAGGCAAGGCATAAATGGTCACAAGACTCAAGTTTCCTTATATTTCCTACAATTCCTATGATTCCCTTTCATTCTGGGGCAGACATGGCATACATGCCGATATTGTGATACAAAAATTGCATCTATGGTCTTATTCGTTCTCTGTGTCACCCAGTCAAACCTAGAGGGATATCAGCTTCTGGTCAAGACTGAGTTGTAATCCATACCTTCTATCCAGTATGCCAGACACCTGTTGGGCCACAGAACTCCACACAAAAGTTCCTTCTGGCACAACACTGGCAAAATGTTTAATATCTGGCTATAAGGCTGAGGTTAGAGGTATAGCTGGCTCATCTAGTGCCTGATGCCCCTCAACTCAAAGTTGAAAAGCTAAAAATAAATAAATAAAAAAAAAAACACTACCTGGCTGGCGCTTGCTACAACTTTTTACCACGCATGAAGTATTGAGGCACTTCAGTACTTCAGATAAGCAGTACTGGTATTCATTTCTGTACCAGAATTCAGAAATGCTGTAGAGAAATGAATGTCAGTACTGTACTAATGATTAAACTACTAATCAAGACCCTCTAATACCTTGCACCTGGCATCACTGCTCCCTTCTCCCCACCTAGCTATGTTACTACCTGAGGTAGTTACAGTTGTAGTTATGGTTTGCTTAATGATGACCTAAGACATTCCCAGACCCCCCCCCATCCTTTTTTTCACAGAATAAAGCTACCTTACACTCAAAACTGAAATGTAACAGCTTACATTCTTTGCAATAAGCAACCATTTTTTCTCCCAAACCACAAACACACCACACCAGCTACTACAAAACTCACAGGTACATAGGTGATTATTAGACTAACAACTCCAGGGGGCCTATTTAAGCCTAGTCATGCTTCTGAAATGTATTTAGTGAGTTCTGATGTCCTAGGATTATTTTAGGGGGTATACTTAGGTTTGGGCATGGGTAGTCAAACATTTACAGGCTGCCTCTGTCTAATAGAGGCATAGCTGACAGACCTGTGGTAAATTTCTGATTCTCGATTATGCACACGATGTAACACCTTCTTTATCTGCCTTCCACTCAAACATGAGGGACATCCTGCACTGGTCAGGTACCAGACTAGGCTTTAATCAGTGCCATTTACATAGTGCACATATCAATGCCAGGCCCTAAACAACCAGACAAAAGCACCTCTCGGCACATCACTTGCAAATGTTTAAACTATTTGTAGAAAACAACTCCCTTCCAGTGTAAGCTGAAACATAGGAATTTATGAAGGGTGAGACAGTACAATAAACTTGTATACATAATAATAAAGCAATGGTTCAGAAATGCATGCAAAGACAAGATGTTGCTCTAACTAGGAAATAAATAAAACAAAAAAGAAGGTAACTTAGTATGGTACAATTTACCAAAGTTCATTTGGAGGAAAGTGATATTCCTAGGAAACATGTTTTTTCCTTCACTGTCAGGGACTATTCACCCTGCACCCTATATACAAAATACACAATTCCTGGCTACCTAAGGTAATAATTTATTCACGCATTCACTTAATTTACTGATACCTGTTTTATTTGTTCAGGGTTGCAGGGGACATAGTCAATCACAAAGTGCATGCACATGCAAAGACACGTACTCCACAACCTATTAGCATGTCGTTGGGATGTGGGAGGAAATCTTTGTCCCACAACAAAAATCTAAATAAACTCCACACAGAAATAATCCCAGCCAGAAACCAAAGTACAGAAGTCAATGATAGCCATTTTTTATAAAATGATTTGTCAGTCATCTTCTTGCACTAAACAGAGCATGGCGGCTCATGCTATTGGACTGCAGGACTGCAGCCCCCCCCAGCTGTAAAAAGAAAGGAAAAAAACACTAAAATTAGATGCCTTGTTTCTTAATCTGGTTAAACAGCAGTCCAGATTAGGAAACAAGGAATCAGGCTGCAGATGGTCTGGAAGACTATGCAGTTGTAACCGCATAGACTGGTAGGGAATCAGACTGCGGTGTCTGCAGTCCGGTGGATACTGTAAGCCTGTAGCTGCTCTCGTGGGAACAAGTCTATAGTAGCTGCTGCCCTTGTGCAGGATTGTAGAGCTTAAGTCTGTACTAGCTACTCTTGGGACCATTTCATTTGCCATTTTGCCGTTTCTTATGAAACTTTTTCCAGCTGCTGCTCTCGCAGGACCGTCAGGTAGTGTGCGTGTACTGTTTAGGGAGTGTGTAATTTGTTACGGAGCTTTGTTCCAGGACTATGTGTATTTACTATCTGTTTCCCTTTGCGGGTTGTAGTCTGTAGTGTACCTGCTGCTCTCAGGACCAGAGTATAGTGTGTGTGTAATTTGTTACAGAACTTTGATTTGCCTTTGCTACAGACATTTATGATCATTTATTTCTCTTTGTATTATACAGAGCTCTTTGCTGTTGTATTTTTTTGCTCATGCAGGATCAGACAATTTATTGTGGAGCTTAGTGAGCTTTTTGCAATTTGTATTATTTCTACAGAGGGGTATTTGTGTCCACATATATTGCAGTCTGGTGGTGGATACTGTAAGCCTGTAGCTGCTCTGATTGCTCTCGCGGGAACAAGTCTATAGTAGCTGCTGCGCAATTGTAGAGTGTAAGTCTGTACGAGCTGCTCATTTGCTGGCTGCTGCTCTCATAGGACTGTGTGTGTGTGTGTGTGTGTGTGTGTGTGTGTGTGTGTGTGTGTGAAATGCCCCAGTTACATCTATATGGTGGCTAGAGACAGGCTCAAACTCTATACCTTAGATGCAGATAGCAAGAGCCTTAATTCCCTACCCACCACCACTTTTTAAAATGTTTCAGATTTTTGCCTCATATTTTTGTTCTGTTCCTCATACAATCTGCAGTTTTATGGATTTTGAATTCAGTAAATAATGATAGACATTTGAATTTCAAACTTCATGTTCTTCAGAAAGTACATGGTAACACAATATCTTTTATTCTAACAAATTTCTAAGTTTATAAGATCAGTATTTGTCCCTATTTTTGAGGCTGTATTCCCCCATTATTGGGTATTGTCCAGTTTTTTTGTGCTAAGAGGTTAAGAGCTATGGTGAGAACTGAATTCCCTGAATATGTTTGGGGGCTGTATTCACCCGTTATTCACTTTGTCAATGTGTTTTGAGCTAAGAGGTAGAGAGCTATGTTGAGAACTGCATTCACTAAATGATAGCCATTTAAGTTTCAGTCTTCCTATCTTTGTAGAAACAGCTAATTTGGCATAGTGGTATGTTGTTCTGACTGCAGTGCACAGGGTCCTGGGTTCAACACTTGGCAGTGAAATGCATGATGGTAACACAGCATTTTATTCTAGCAACTTTCCAAGATTATACAAGCAATGTTTAAAATGTGTCCCTGTTTTTTGGGCTTTTGTCCCCTCCAATAAATGTTGGCTTTTTCCAGATTTCTTGTGCTGCGAAGTTGAGAGATACAGTGAGAAGTTTAGTGCTGCTTATGCTGAGTGTGCTTGCATTGTTAAAAGCACAACAGGTAGTGTACTTGTTTTTGGTGCAGAACTCTGTGGGTTCTACTCCCGCAGTATGTAGATGCATTGCTGATACTGTACTGTGTTGTACTTTTAAAGGGGGTGGATGCTGCAGTTCTGAGAATGTCCTCTTTAGTTTTGATACCTAGTATTCAACTTGCTTTCCAAGTGCTTGGTTATTCGCATATTTACTGATATTTGAAAAAAAAAAATTGGAGGATTTAAAAACAACCCCACCACCCATGGTAAGAGCTGCAGTAAAAGGAAGCTGTTTACATGATGTGTTATGTTGTGACACGTTTCCCACAATGAAGAAAAAATCTCATTGTCAGGTAATTTGCAGGCCTCTGAATAACCAAAAACTACTGCTAGTTCGAATCAACACTCTCCTGCAGTAGTTAACACTAGTGGCAAATGGATTGTGTTGGCACAAGCACCCTTCCTCACTCTCCCACACACACACACACACACACACACACACACACACACACACACACACACACACACACACACACACACACACACACTCCAAACACCTCTTAACTTTCCCCGAGTTAGTAGCAAAAGCTATTAACCCCCACCCTCACTATACATATTAGGTACTATATTAACTCCCAACCTCACTATACATATTAGGTACTATATTAACCCCCACCCTCACTATACATATTAGGTACTATATTAACCCCACCCTCACTATACATATTAGGTACTATATTAACCCTCACCCTCACTATACATATTAGGTACTATATTAACCCCACCCTCACTATACATATTAGGTACTATATTAACCCCCACCTTCACTATACATATTAGGTACTATTTTCAAGCTTCCCTGTTCTCTAGTGTTGGTGAACTGGTCCAACATCCTTTTTGTGAGGTGGGAGGGTACAGGATTTGAGTCCTTTGTAGAGCCTTTAAGGCATGCTATATAGAATATCCATGATGTTTAGTAATGCCCCCACCCCAAAAAAATCCATATTGCCTTTCTTTTTTTATTAAGTGCCTTTAAGGCATGATCTATAGAGCACTCCTGGTATCTAGTGTGGAATTATTTAGATGACTGGTGGATTGTAGAAGTTTGAGTAGACTTTTATGATGGAAATGTTCTGAATTGGGCAGTTTTGTCATTATTGGTGCATGCATTTTGTTTCATTGTTTACTGGAAAAATGTTCAAAACAATACATTTAAAATGCAGTCAAACAACTAGACTGTATTATACAATATAATTTAATACAATCAGGAAGGTGTATCAAAGAACATGTGAATGTTTCATGTGCAAGGGGCCTATGATTTGAAAACAGCCCAAAGTTAATCTTCTGAAACTGGCCAGATGTATTTTCTTTAAATGTGGATTTCAATGTTGTTTCAATGAATGTGAATTTCAAGGGCAGAGAAGTTTTAACGCTGTCTATTTTCATTGTGAGACTGCATTGCTTTGTGCAGATATCTATTAGTGTTTGTGCTGTAAAATGCAAAATAAAACTTTTAAATGAAACCCAAATTATTGTAGAAGTAAAGCAATATGTACATTACAGTGTTTATGGTAAATGGGGTGAAATAGCCAAGTAATAGGACATTGGAATGGCTGTGGAGGGTGGGGTCCATTTGACCATGATTTTGTGAGGGGGGGTGGGCGGCAAACTCAGACAGCCCTGGCTGAACTAAACCTCTCAACTGTCCAGATTTTCACAGAATTTATAGATTTTTGCTTGTTTTTGGTTTGTTCCCCATAAAATTTGTGGTTTTCTGGATAATCATTTAGGAATGGAGTCACTAAATAATGACAGACATTGAGTTTCAGACTTCATACCCTTCAGAAAAATGCCTGCTAAAGCAAGACCTGTTATTCTATCAACTAAGTTTATCCAAGAGCAATTTTTAGTACTGTTTGAATGTTTCCCCCAATATATTTGGCCTTGTCCAGATTTCCTGCATTAAGAGGTTGAGAGGTAAATGGAAATAAATCGCTTTATAGAATTAGGCATATCCAAACCTCTCAGCTGTCCCGATTTTGCTCAAAATGTTGCTCTCCCCCTAATAATCCCTCCACAAAATGGTAATTTTGGAAGAAAATGTGGAGGGTTTACAATTAATAAATAATTGTAATGATCATAGTTATAGACTACTTTTATTTCTGAAATGCATGTAAATTCTTATTTTGCCAGATGCTCAACTTAACAGTACTAATATTTAAAAAGTGTTCCTTCTTTGACAGGTTCCCAGCTGTATTGTGTGGCTATTTTACATTTTTGCTTCACATTTTTGGTCTGTTTTTCATAAAATTGTGTTTTTCTGGCAAATTAGTGGCAAATCATTAAATATTGAAGTTAGAAAATGATGACAAACATTTGAGCTTCAGATTTCATATCCTTCAGAACACTCATACTAATGCAAGATCTACTATTATATCTTTCTAAGTTTATAAGAGCAACATTTAAAAATTATCCTTTTTTCGGGCCTTTGTCCCACTTTATTTATGGCTTTGTCCAGATTTCTTGCTCTAAGGTTGAGAGGTATGACAAATGTGTCAGGCCATCACAGTCAGCCAGAGACATTTCAAATTGTGACATACTTGTTGCACCCACTCCCCCATGTAGTGACTCTGGATGTGTCTATGCAAGGCAAGGAGCAGTTATGCAGTGTAAATGTGCAGAGTATCCCCCCATCCAAGGTAGACACAAGTATTACAGCGGCTTTTCATCTGTCCTTGATTTTGTAGAATGTTCTGGTTTTCTGTCATATTTTTCTACTGTTGATTTATGCTTCTTCTTATTCAGAAAATGCATGTTGTTGCAGTGCCTGTTGCTCTGCTTTTAAGTACCAGTGCTTTAATGACCATTAGGTAAGCTTGTCAGAGATTGTAAGATGCAAGTAAGCTTTAATAAGAATACTGTTAAAGAATTACCAACATTGAAAGCCTTTTTGTTGCTGCCATGCAGAAAATATTTACATAACTAGATAACAAGTCGTAGGTATCAAAATGCATATGACAGTATTTGTAATAAAGTACAGGATTACAGTATTTTCAGAAGCTCATTACATTTGTTGGAGATTTGCAGTCATCTTTGTAGGCTTTACCCATAAAATAAACAGAATGACACTCTATCATGTGTGGTCCATAACCGGTGCGATGGCAATTTATCTTGAGCTTGTTTCGTGTTTGCTATTCATTCTTTACTTTGATTGTGTTTTTCCCATGCAACAAGTAGATAGTTGTTGTCAGGCAGCAGGTCTTTTTTGGATAAGAAACATTTTTACAAGTGGGGATATCAGAGATTGCTACTTTCAGCATGTTACTTGGTACTTTTATAAAGCTGAATATAAATTATAATTAGAACTGAGTGCAAGGAGAGGTGGTTTGAGTTGAATATTGCTTGTTTTTTTACACTTGATTTTGACTGGCATTCCAGTAATATATTTAAAAAGTAATTTATTTTTCATGCCTCACAACCTTTTTGTTTTCATCTAGATATTAAGTAAGCTGTCATGTAGCCAATGCATTGAAATATTTTTTCTTCTAAACCTCATTTTGTCTTGATTGGACTCTCATAATGATGGTTTGGCAACCAGGGCAGCATATTTAATTAAAGTCACAGTTTTTGTAGTTTTGAGAATAGCCACACCCTTTCTGGTTAGCCACACCCCTTCCCCTTGGCCCCACCCATTTAGCTGTCTCCTGTAGCCCCCCTTTGATTTGAAGTCACCAGCCAACACTGGTGGTGCTCACAGAGCATTTTTATATTAACTGACACTACTGAACCTTGGCGGAATTAGCAGTCATCAGGCTTTCATCCTGCAATAAGTAGTGTTGCTCTGCAGGGTGAACAGCATGGATTATCCTGCTGCCTTCCTGAAAATGGAGATAGAAAAGATACAGCCACAGACTAAAACAGCTGCTATGTAAGTCAGAGAATCCAATGGAGATATGATTAAAAGAATCCAAAGAATGAGAAATCAAAGTTTGCAACCATTGATGTGCACGGGAGCTGCATAGCCACCAACAAACAAATGTACAATCATAAAACGTAAATGACTGAACAATGACCTTGAGACCTGCAATAATTATTTTAGTCCACCACATTGTTACCACCAATAAAAAAATGACAGCCTCACCCCAGGCAAGTACAGTTTCTGATCTAATGTTGATCTGCAGGTCTACAACATTGCTATACCTTTTCATGCTTCTCATTGGAGCAGAAGCACTAACAAGTTTAATTTGGTATTGTCCAGACTGGTGACCTTTCAACCTCAAGTTGAGGAACAAAAGAGCTCCACTGGGAAAAACAAACACAAAAACACAAAACAAACAAACAAAAAAAAAAATACCAGACAAACATAAAAGCTCATTCAAGCCATTTAAATATTTCTCATTGGAGCAGAAGCACTAACAAGTTTAATTTGGTATTGTCCCCGACTGGTGACCTTTCAACCTCAAGTTGAGGAACAAAAGAGCTCCTCTGGGAAAAACAAAAACACAAAACAAACAAACAAAAAAAAACCAGACAAACAAAAAAGCTCATTCAGGCCATTTAAATACACGAAAGTGTTTAAATGGCTTGAATGAACAAATGTCAGCATCAGTGCTGATTTACTGTACAGACTGAAATGACAATATTTCTCTTCAGCATTAACACTCTCATTATCAGACCCCTTGATACCTTGCACCCAGGCGATTACTCTGTTTGTCATACCTTTGCAATGGTTTTGACACCCCTCCTTCCTTTCTCCTGAAACTAAATGAATTGGACAGTCATTGTAATGTGTGTTAGTGTGTGTGTGTGTGTGTGGGGCGGGGGGCTAGCATTGTGTGTGTGTGTGTGTGTGTGTGTGTGTGTGTGTGTGTGTGTGTGCGTGTATGTGATAACCCTCCCCAACGCTTACCTTAACAAAAGAGGTGAGAGGAAGTACTTTATCACCTATTACCAACAGTTTGATACAACTTTTAATGTAAGTGCTAATTACAGGGTCATTGCCTCCAAGGTGTGGCAAATGATTTTAGAATACAGGCCTTGACTTAATTGACAATAGCATTCCTATGACTCTGGTCACCTTACAGATTAAAGGATGCAAAAAAAAATGTGTGTGTGTTTGTGTGTGTGTGTGTGTGTGTGTGTGTGTGTGTGTGTGTGTGTGTGTGTGTGTGTGTGTAATTTTCATGCCCCCCTTCCAGATTACATGTATGCTATAGTGTACATAGCATACATTTGTCAATGTCCTTGCTCTCAGATCAAGTCAAGCTAAAAGCTAGAAACCCTTTACCTCAAACTATCCTCCCCAAAACCAACATATTGGAATTCAAAGACTTCAACCAGACAGATCTCTTCAAATTCTATATTAACATCTCAAAATTTACTGAAAATAACACTCCCTCAGCAGATAGTTTCACAAAGAAGTTTTATATATCCACATAAATAAATATATACAATTGTCAGCCCTGTGTAGTTCCAAATATAATTGGGAATTTAAAAGCAAACCACCATGGTGGTCGACTGACAAATAAAATCTACAACAAAAAAGCCATTACAGTTCACAAGAGACCTAAAGACCCTCCCCATGTCAAGGAAAATATTACAAATTTGTTTAAGAAATTAAAAAAAGACTATTATAGTTAGTAATGCAGCCCATGAGCACAGGTTCACATTTGAAGTTAAGAATAATTACAAATTCTTCTATAATTATGTTACAAATTTAAGAAACAACACTCAACAATGTACAAAACTCATACTAAATGTCAAAAGCTACTCAGACAAGGGTGACATTGCCAGTATACTCTCAAATAAATTTAGTGCAAATTTCTCTCCTGAGATAACTATCCAAAGCTTTATGATCGCTGTATATTTCACTCCCCCCATCATCACTAAGGAACATATCACTAATAGTGCTACCCAAGACATGAGATCTGATAACATACCAGGCTTCTGTTAGATAGCACTAAATATGCCCTTGTGGAAACTCTGTCTATATGTAAGGGCAACAGAACAGGTGCTAAATCTGGTGGGGGTGCTTCAGTTCTAATCAGAAGTAATACCTTGATTACAGTTGTGGATTGCACTAATACTCATACTGCAGTTGGCAAGTGTTACAAGTGGGTTTTCTCTCACATCACATTAGGTGGACATACTCACATATGGATTGCTGTAGTTTACATCCCCACCCTCTTCTGTATCTCTTGTACATAAAACTCTTTATTATATGTTTGGTAAGCGTATACATAACAATACAGTTATTCTTGGTGGTTTCAATATTAGTGCTATTTGGAAAGACTCTCTGTATCTTTCCTGGCCAAAATAATACAATATCTTACTCAAACCAATATAAAAACTGACTCTAGCTCCACACTTGACCTAATAGTAATCAAGATACCAAATAGGTGCCTTCACACTGAAATACTCCCCAGTGCTCTGAGTGACCACTCAGCCACTAAATCCTTTTGATCACTCAGAAAATATAAAAAATCTCCTCAAATAATTGAAGGAAGATCTTTCCTTAACAATAAGCTACCAAATCTTAAACCCTACTCAGTGCTACAGAACGGACTCCCCTGTATGCCATGTCTGAACCCACCTCTGCTCTAGATTTTTTCAACACAAAACTGACCACAATTCAGGATACACTGTACTCATTTACAGAAAAAACGCTTAGATCAAAGTGTTGCCCATGATTTTCAGTGAGTGGATATTAAAAACAAAATTAAAGCTAGAAATTCAGCCTGGAATAACTGGAAAAGGTACCCCAACAACACCAAGCTTTTCTGAGTTTAAGGAAAGAAAAAATAATTGCAACAATTACTGCAAAGGTCCTGTACCTTAAACAGAAACAAGAAACAAACTGACCTTGACTCAATCAGTTTTTGAAACAAATAAAATGCTTAACACAGACATTGAATAACTAGATATTCAGCTACCAAGAATTAACTCTTAACATTGAATCATTTCGCCTTCGCTTATGATTATGCTCACTTTTTGCAATTCACCATAACCAACACAACTAAAGCATTTCCAACAACAAAGAACAAGAACTTTCATCCTCTGACTTATAACCTCTAGCCCTAGCCCTTATCTCTCTTTTTTATTTTTATATGTACGTTCACAACATTTTGACTTCATCATTTTCTGACAGCCCACAAAATGCTTTACATCACAGGGAGGTAGGCCAGCCACTCTGGCTCAGCCTGCCCCTGCTCCACCAGCTCCTGCACCTACACCCAGTACATCTGGGAACCAAACTGGCAGTACTGCCTGTGCTGCCTTGCACTACCTGGGCCCTCCACATCAGGTAGCATTACCCTGGCAGCTGTTGCAACATTATCCTCTAGGATTATTGGTGAAATGGCAATTATGTCCCCCACTAGGAGATGCCAGGCTTGGTGTGTGAGGTTGTGGAGTGCACCATTGGTGCACACCTCTGCTGGATGGAAAGGATGCTCTCTATTATGGTGCATAAACAAAGATGTCAAGCAGTCCAACAGCTAGCCAGTGGAGTATGGGAACAGTGATGACAGTTCTGCGAGTAAGGACTAGATTCTCACTGTCCCCATATTTGATGGGCATGGGCATTCCAAATCATGGTATCCCCCAACCTGCTGTGTCCCTCACCATCCCTGTCTCTTGTCTTGTCTGTCCTGTTTGTCTGCATCCACTTCCTCACCTAACCTACTTAACTGACCCAGAAATAACTACGTCCATTACCCAACATTCCTCTCTTGCTGAAATAAAAAATCATAAATGGGCACCGGTCTCAACAAAAAATATCGTCCCATACATAACTCATCACTTCACAAGTGTGTCTTCTCAACACACTTGATTTGGTCCAATTGGCTATACAACTTTATTGCTTCATTGTCACCTCTCTTTGTTGAGGTGACAGTCCAAATTCAGCCAATATTCTATACATATTTTCATTTTACACTGTTGAAGAATTGGATAGCTATGGTTCTTTCCTACCTCCTTCCTGCACATTCCTATATTGCTTTCTCTTTTTTCTATCCCCTGCTTGCCCCTCCCCCATTTTACACTTTCCTATCTACCACACTTGAACATTTATAATCTGGTCAAAAATAGAATCACACACCACACGCATAAATAAAAAAAATCCCCTAATGAAGCCCCTTCACTTTTTTCCTCTGCAGTTGTGTGGAATTTGGCATTGCACACCAATGCCAAGTAATAATGAATTTCTCGTCACATCCTATGACATGGTGCTGTTACCTCTGCGCAATGCTGTTTAAACCCACTGTGCTAAGGAAACACACAGGTAAAGCAGATTAAATAATTATTTAATATACATTCTGAATACATATTTAAAATGATTAGATACAGTTGAATTTGAACCCTGTATCATATGGCCTCAAAATAAATATCTCAATACATTTATTCCTGCTGTCACATAGTCAGCTATGCAGCAGGTGTGATTTTACACTCAGTACTATCCAAAGTGCTGACTGCAGGGCTTCTATGCTTAATGTGCTTGTGCAAAGGTAAGCAAACCTACAGAAATCTCATAATTTTATCAGTGAAGTAGAGGGTTGCATTTGTTCATGGGTCTATATTATAAGACCGAAAGTGCATATGTGCGACTACATAAAAGTAGACACATAATGCATGAAACCTGAAAATAGCAAATGGCCACATAATCAAATTTTTCCCTAGGGAAAAAAACGTACGTGGCTGTTCGCTAACAAAATAATTTAACACCATAAACATAAACATGCGGGGCTGTGCCCCCCACACCCTCCTAACTACATATACCAACTCTGAGATTGCACTATAGGGAAGGAAAGGGCAACTCCGTAAAGTTGGCCAACTATCTCCTTAACCTATGACATATTCATTGAATCGCTTAAATGCGATTTGATGAATATGTGTCGCTGTTACCGTATTCGCTCAGAAGCATTTTTGTGCTTCTAATATAGACCCTTTTTTCATTGCCTAACTACGAGCAAATGGGAAAGTGGTATAAATACTTTTTAAAGGTTGAACAATTTATGACTCAACATTTACGATATTAACTATTTGTGAACAGCATAGTATCTGTTAGATATGTCTACCTTCGTAGGAATCCTTAAATATGCATGTTGCATGCACAAAAAGCACTTTGCCATTGATTTGGCAAACCAGTAGCTTGGTGGTGCACTATGGGAAGTGCTGTATGTATTACTTATGTTTACTGCATATTTAAGTCTTCATTCCATTAAACTCTGTGTAAAAACACAATCAATGGGAAAGCACTGTTTAATGTCTAAATGTTTTTACTGTAACAAACATTCTAACAAATAATCAGGTGGAGGTGTTATGATAAGGATTAAAGATAACTATGAGACCTGTGATTATTACAAGTTCAGTGACAATACCAATACTATAGACTGTGTAACTGTGACAATAAAGACAACCCTGGAACATATAACAGTTGTCGGAGTGTATAGACGACCAAAGTCAAGTGCAGATGACTGAGAGTAATTCATACATTTCTTGCATGAAACACAGCAGGCAAGAATAATATTAGTTGGGGACTTAAATTTACCAGAAACATACTGGAATAATATTGATTCAACAACGTTAGTAAGGAAATTATTCACAGCATATATTCAGGAACAACAATTGCTTCAGATTGTAAAAAAACTATCAGGGGATGGAACATACTAGACATTGTTTGTGTTCCCAAAGAAATTACTGTAACTTCAAGTCAAGTTTTCCTACCATTGATGTGCAGTGATCATGGGGTTATAAAGGTTAATTTGTTGCTAGATAATTCTGCCAAACTGAAATCTAAGCCAATGCACAGAAGGCTAATTACAGATTATATAGAAGCAAAACAGTCACTGTGTAAAACTAACTGGAGTGATGTGTTTAGTGGAAAAACTGCAGATGGAATTGTGGAAAGTTTTGAAAGGGAAATTGTTTGAGTAAAAAAAATGTTTAACACCAGGATCTAGCCATACAACATCAGGGGTATATATTTCCATAAGAACAAGATATCTGATTAAGGAGAGAGACAAAAATATAAAAAAATGGAAGAGGTTGAACTTCAACTTTGCAAACCGAAATAAACAAGCTGGGGAAACAGATTTAAACATAGTGTGAGACAAGATCAAGAAAAAGTTGAAGAAAATTTATATAAAGATATTGAGCATAATAGAAAATTGTTTTATAGATACATAAGATGTTGAATGAGTAAAGACACACAGACTGATAAACTGTGTGCAGATTCTAAAATTTATTGTCGGACACAACAGATTATAGATATATTTACAAAATCTTATGCAAAACAGTTTGGATTCATAAAAGGGTTGATAAGCTGTCCGAGTGACATCCAGGTAACTCCAGATACTGGAATCAAATTGGATTATATTGAAAAAGAACTGTGCAAACTGGATCCAAACAAAGCACAGGGAGGAGAAGGCATTAGTAACAATGACCTGAGAACACTTCAGCAAGAACATACAGTACCATTATATCTATTAGTCACTAGGTCATATAAATATAGGGAGATTCCTCAAGATTGGAGACATGCGCTTATTAAGCCTGTCTTTAAGGGAAAGGAGAGTAGGACAAACTCAGAGTCATACCGACCCTTACGTCTACTTTCATGCTGTGGAAAATAATGCAGAATGTAATATTGGATAAGTTATTGTCAGAACTGGATAGGTTGGGACTTGAAACCATATATCAGCATGCATATGTTGAAAACAGATCTATTACCACCTGTAACATGATGTTCTATAACAATATAATAACAGCTATGAATGAAAAATCGTGCTGTGATGTAATTTATACAGATTTAACTTCAACATTTGACAGGGTCATATACAAACACTGATCAATAAATTAGTGCAACTAGGTTTTGATGTACTCTTGATAGGATGGATAGCTGCATGGCATACAAATAGGGCATGGCAAGTATCATACAGCAACTGGACAGATGAAATCATTGGTTACAGTCAGGGTGTCCCACAGGGCTCTGTCCTAGGCCTTTACTTGTTTAGATTGCATCTTTGAGACCTAACCTTTTCATCTCAGGTGTTCTACAGTCTATATGCAGATCACCCAAAATTGGGTAAACTGATTACATGTGTTACAGGTAAGGCATGTTTGCAAAATAACTTGACTACATTTACCTTTTGGACACAGGAGAATAATATGCTGATAAATACATCAAAAACTAAGCATATGAGATTTGGGAGACATAAATTGAAAGGTGAATATTTAATACAGCACACAGTGATTGAAAATGTGGACTGATTTAAGGACGTGGGTATATGGGTAGATTCGGTTACACATTTTTCTAATCATGTCAACCAATTGGTTAATGATAGTTATAGAACTATTGGTTGTATAAAAAGATTTATAAAGTCCAGGAAATCAAAAATAATGAAGTCATTGTTTCTTAGTTACATTAGAACCAAACTTGAGTATGGAATAACAATATGAAAACCCTATAAGAAAACAAGCATGAATAAACTGGAAAGAGTACAATGGAAATATACCAGGGGCATCTATGGATGTGAACATTTAAGTTATTATGAAAGACTAAAATATCTGAACTTGTACAGTGTCTCACAGATTTCTAAGAGGAGATCTTATTGAGGTATAGTTTGGATATTTAGAGACAGCTACCTCTGGGAATGTTTGGGGTTATCAAAAAGTACTAGAGAATCATCAGACAACCTATGTAGAAGATTCTACAGGAATGAGAAGTTTACTAATTGGTTCTCTGACAGAGTAGCCGATGCATGGAACAGACTAACAAATTACATTAAAGCAAGTACTAGTTTAGATATTTTTAAGAACAGCCTGGACAATTATTGTGGGAACAAGTGTTTTGGTATATTGGCAAGCTAGAACGGCATTAATGCCAGTGCTTGAAATATTTGTATGCATGTATGTATGTAAACACATATTTACACTACAGTCATGTTTTACCTGTATCCATGCACTTGAAACTTGGTCTCTCAGTACTTGTTCACAAATATATCAATTAAACTACAGAAGTAAAAATGAAATGCTTTGTTACACACCATATGCATCATTATATTGACAATATATGTTCAGATAGTCTAATACTTGTAGTAATGTGGATAACTGTTTGTATATAGTTTGTACAACTGCCTCTTAAAGTATACCTGCACTTTGGAAACACAACAGCAAAAACTACACTTTACACATTCATAAATCAGGTAACATGCAGAACAGTGATATCTTGTCAGTCGTACATGACTACCCATCCATTTCCCATGGTGCATCTACTTTGGTAGGGGTTGTAATCTCACTGTGGTCAACTTGTGTGTCTGCGTCCATTTAAAACAGTGTCACTGTGTATCTTACAGTCATCCTTATAATCTCATAGAATAACAGCATTTTGACAGTTGTACATGACTAAACATTTCATTCAGGTCTCCCAACATCTTCTCTCAAGCATCCAATGATGATGTAATCCACAATAAATTGACCTGTAGCATTGCAAAAGTCATACTTGTGCCATGATGCTTGCATTAAATACTGATTTATGCAACTGGTGTACTTAGTTAAGCAGGAGTTCTAATCTCACTATGGTCAACTGGTGTGTGTGTGTGTGTGTGTGTGTGTGTGTGTGTGTGTGTGTGTGTGTGTGTGTGTGTGTGTGTGTGTGTGTGTCTAGTCATAAAAACATAACTGTTTATCATACAGTCCCATGGAGTACAAATATTTTGACAGTTGTTTGTGACAGGACCTCAATTTTATTCAGGCCTCCCAACATCTTCTCTCAAACATCGAGGGATGATGACATCCAGTATAAATTTCCTGCAGCATTGCAAAAGTCAGACTTGTGCTGTGGAACTTGCATTAAATACTCAGTTCTCTAGTCAATGTACTTAGATAGGGGTTTTAATCTCCTCCTGATCAACTGGTGTGTGTGTACTGTGTTCAGTTAGTTGACTGACATTCAAGAGACCATTTTACACCAGTATGTAGGACATTGCTATTACCATCCTCTTCACCAGACACCGCTGATGTCTTCAGTTATAAAGTGCTGTCTGATACTATAAAATAGATTGTGCTGTGGCACTTATGTTAAGTAATGTGCTCTGTAAATAGGTAGGGGTTCTGTTCTCAGTGCAGTCAACTGGTATGTGTTTGAGCATTTGTTCACTTTATTGATATTTGAGAGACCATTTTACACCAGCATGTGAGACGTTGTTACTATCATCCTCTTCTCAACAGACACTGCTAATTTTATTAGTTATAAAGTGTTGTTGGACACTCTAAAAAACAGACTTGTGCTGTGGAGCTTGCATTAAATACTGGGCTCTGTTAATAGTTAGGTAGGGGTTCTGTTCTCAGTGCAGCCAATTGGCATATATGTGTGTGTGTGTGTGTGTGTGTGTGTGTGTGTGTGTGTGTGTGTGTGTGTGTGTGTGTGTGTGTGTGTGTGTGTGTGTGTATGTGTGTGTGTGTGTTTGCCTACTTGGTTGATATTCCAGACATTTTATCTAACAGTATGAAAGCCAGAGTTGTGCTGTGGCGGTTGTAAGTACTGTGCTGTGTAAATATGTAGGGGTTCTGTTTTCATTGCAGTCGATTTTTTTTGTTCACTTGGTTGACATTCAAGAGGCTATTTTACAGCAGCATGTAGGACACTGCTACTACCATCCACTTCTCATTAGACACTGCTGATTTCATCAGTCATAAAGTGTTGTCTGATACTATAAAATCTAGACTTGTGCTTTGGAGCTTGTGTTAAGTACTGTGCATTCTAAATAATTAGGTAGGGGTTCTATTTTCACTGCATTCAACAATCACTATGGTGACAATTTTAGAATGATATGTGAGTCCACAGTTATGTCAAACCCTCCTCCGAACATCTTGTTGTACCATACAATAATTATGTCATCCTGTATAACGTGCACTATGACAGTATTCAAGACAAACCTGTGCTGTGTCAGTAACATTAACTACTTTGTTTGTAAGCTACTTTACCTACAAATATAGGTGTTCTAATCTGACAGCAGGAAACTTGCATGTGTATAAATGCAACAATCACTTTTGAGACAATTTTACACAGGGCTGTGACTCCACATCCACATCTTACACTCCTCTCAACATGTTCTCCTCAGCATACAATGATGCTATTATACTCCATAAAGTGCAATGTGACAGTGTTACAATGAGACATATTTGGTGTTTTTACTGTGACATTGCATGACATTCATATTCTATAACTACAGAGGTGTAATGTTCAAATCAGGCCTAATCTACTGTTG
This sequence comes from Protopterus annectens, assembly GCF_019279795.1. Classification (NCBI taxonomy): domain Eukaryota; kingdom Metazoa; phylum Chordata; order Ceratodontiformes; family Protopteridae; genus Protopterus; species Protopterus annectens. Next base: position 1,767,915,759 of record NC_056732.1, read on the forward strand.
TGTGTGTGACTGATAACACATTATGGTCGCTCTACGATCTTTGGAATTGTTTTCATTTCACTACCACTTGTGGAACCTTTCACATAGCTCCATGCATCTACCATCCTCCTTTTTCCTCTGGCCACATGACATCTTTCCTGTAGAGGAGTGGAGGATGTCCTCATGTTCAATATGAATACACACATCATGAAGTAGAGTCCTTCAATAAGCCTCTGCAAGCCATCTCCACACCACTGCATGTGTGATTGCTTATTTTGTCATGGTGTGGTGTACATCTCTCATATGGACAGTGGCAAGCTGTAATGCAATCCAACAAATATACACATTTGCACAATAGTCTTACTATCTTCAATAATTTAGATATAGGGATTTGTTTCTCCATGGTGTAATAATGGCTATGATTTCATGTGCTGTTGGCCATTAGTACAATAATGACCTATAATCCTCTGAACAGTTGACATGTTAATGTTGCTGTCATTGACATGTGCTATATTGAGGTGTGTATGTACAGTATGGCTACAAGAGGGTATTACAACCTGTGATAGGAGCTAATGTATTGATGACCATTGCTGTCCTTGCATTACATGCTCCTTCTATAACAGCTGTAGTAATATATCTCCTGAGAACTGTTGACAAGATATGATACACTTTTATGTATACTGCTGGTGTATCAGGACATGTGTTATAGTGGAGTAGATCAACCATCTACACAGTAAACATACTGCCATCACAGTAACACTTGCAGTATGGCACAGGTATGCATTTGTCTACATATCATCACTAAATGTTCTGTGACAGACATCAATATAAATTGATATTGATTACATGGTTCCATAAGTCTTGTCTCATGCACATGTTGTTATGCTTGATATACACAACCAATGTGTCTCATTTTGATTCAATTGTAACATTTTGGAATTCATTGTATGTGCAGTTGTGTTGCTATATCCAGTGATTATTGAGGTGGTGGGACTATTACCATTTGTTTCAGGAAATGTTCTGCATGAGCCACAAACAACTGATCTCTAATGTATCCTGAGATGGCATCAGGCCGCTCAGACATAGCTTGCCCATGAAACACATATAGGCATATGATATGCAATTGATGTAAATATGTGACATTGGTACAGTTGTATGACTGTGGCATAGCATCAGTTTGTGGAATATGATGAATGACCAAGGTTGTATTTGGAGGTATTTTCACAAATCATTTATTTCAATAAATGTGAACTTTAAGAGGAATACACAACTGACCACAGATCTGTATCCGGTAGCCACCAGACATACCCAACTGGAGGAAATAGACAATCCACTAGCTGACAGTTTGTTCCCCACATCACCCCCATGTCACTACTGGCCATCAGTCAAAGTATACATGCAAACATTTCTCAGTTTTTATTCTAAGGAGGGCAGCTCATCTGTGCACTCTCTACAGTTAATAACACGGAATCAATGGGCCATGACAACATCACAAGTTGCCTATATTGTGAATCAAAACATGGACCTATCAGACACAGTTGGATCCATACTTCATCACAGCCTCCAGACAGCCTATGTTCCTATAGTGGAGTGTACAGCAACATGCAACAATCTAACTGGGGGAGAACATCACCTGATGTATGCATGTATAGACCCATCCTGACTCTCCTCATCTGTGAGGTAGATCAACAAGCCATCATGGACTTCTCTAAAAGGACACAGTTTATATCCCAACTGTGTACCAAACACATGCATGATTTGTTCAGGCTACATTATGTCTGCTACATCTGTTCAATGTCCTCAAGAAAGTCGGCAAGGAAATGCATAATGACAACACTATAATCCTGAGTAACTTGACCTGGTCAAGGCATGTGACACAATTCCACACTTAGGTATTACTGAAAAACTGTCACAAGTGGCCATAAACACTTACATCACCAAGTGGGTAGACCACTGGATCACATACATAACAGATAAATATGTTGAAGTGTATGAAGTGACCTATATCCAGAGTCCAGTGAGCAGGTCCATACCTCAGAGCTCTGTGCTAGGCCTTTTCCTGTTCATTAGTTAAGTCTCAGATGCCAAGACTGATTTACACATCCTTTTTCCAACCAGCTTTGTGGAGGACTGCAGATTGTAGACAGTCATTGAATCCAAGTGTAGTATCAACACACACACAAAGGATTGCTGCCACAGCCATGGAGATACAGTAGATGAAAAAAATCATGGGGATTAGTTCCATTATAAAAGCAAAATACATAAGCTAATTATATATAGACAGCAGACCCCTATGAGCAGATCTAGGGGTATGTGACCTGGGTAGTCAGGTAGATGGTATGTGGAATGTCAACCTGCATGTGCCCACAGTGGTGACTACTCCCTTGTATGTAGCACAACTCCTGAGTATGTCCAGGACATCCACATCAAAGGGCATTATAGTTTCATAGTTCTCAGCCCTCATCATACCAATAACTGAATACAATGCACTGTTTTTCATGTACCTTCCAACACATCTTCCAGGGCTGAGCTATTCAAGTGTACTACATTTGCCACAGTGAGCTCCCACACATATTATTGGCTATACATAAGCATTCTTTTTGTTGGATAACAATTGTTGGCTAATAGTGGGGAACTCAATTCAATGTGTTATACAAGATGTATGTGTGATACATGTTCCTGTGATGCACACAGTAAATACATAGCAGACTGACAACAGTGATGACATGGGTTACATTCCTGACAGGTTGGATTGTGCCATATATATGGCATGCACACCTGTCAACTAGCCATGTTTTTGGTAATTTCAAATACAGATATAACAGTGTCCCTCCTAACATCTCCAGAAGATATTAATGTCTGAGGAAGGTGTGCTTGATTCCCCTCATAGTTTCATGATAAATCATGAGGATTGTGCATGTGTGTTCCTTCACAACCATCTATAATCACTGAAATAACATATGTTATGTCAAAGACATGGATTAATGGTGGTATTATTCTGATATTGCTCATGATTGTATATGCTTCTGTCTACTGTTGTCCATGAGACTGTTGCTATGTGTCCCGCTTGGTTGAGACCTATGCTGACATTACATCCATACTCAGGCAACTCATTTTGCACAGCTTCACGATATGCACCTACTCCTTATTGTATATACCATCCTTGATGAATGTCCTCTCCATTATTCATGTCAGCATGTTTAAATCACAAATAATCTTCTTCATTGACATGTGACCTTATGTGGCGGTCACATAATATATGATAACTGCATGATGATATGACTATACCCACATAGGACGTATAGGCAGCAGTATGTACTGTATCATGTAGATATGTGATTATTGCTCATGCTGCAATTGTCATTTTTCTGTGGTGTACATATATTGACATGCTCACATATGCTGTACATTACTATGTTTCACCTGTCCTCTTCTCCGTGTTCTTTCCTACAATTCATCTGTGTGCCCCTTTCAATACACATGCTTCCCCAGAATAATTATATACAATTCAGTCTATGTACCCTCGCTTATCACCACAAAAGCTTTTATTCTGTATGCCTAAAACATTTGCTCTGAACTCTGCACTGACTAAGCATCATTCTAATATGGTATAACTTTATTACTTGCTTATGCTAAGCCCTGATATTTACTGTGGCTATCTGCACAATCAGGCAAAACAAGTTTGCCCATAGGTAAACATGTCTGCATATCTGCAGATGCTTAAAATGTTTTTCTGTCTGGCAACAATTTTCCTAGCCATGAAACCACCTTTGTATTCATGTAACAGTGTTGTGTAGCATGCATATACAATTAGCACTGCTGTCATCATGCAAACACATAAACTCCACATAGAATTTGAGCTAAGCCTACATGGAGTTTATTGAATCCATGGGACAGTTTGTATAGTTTTCAGATCTTGACAAAATCAGCTGTACTATGGAAAAGTGCTGTCCTTTCCCCATGGTTGTGCAACTTTGAAGTTGGTATATATATTGAGTAGGCTTTGTCAGGAGACAGGCAGTCTTGCTCCCATGCAAAAACATTAGTTTTGGATGTGGTTAGATTTTGTCAGTATTTTGTGTTTAGATATTTTTAGGTTAGATATTTTTTACTGTCAATATTATGCTTTAGATTTTTATATATACCCTTATATATTGTATAACTCTTCATGGTTTACTATCAATTGATAGAATTGCAGTTGACTGAAACTGAAATGGTTGAAACAGTTTGACTGAAAACCTATTTGACCAAAAGGTAATTTTACTGAAAACCTATTTAAATGAATCTGCATGTCATTGAATCTGTCATTATGAGCTTAAAAACAATGGGCTGGATCCAATAAACCCTACATGATTCACTCAAACTGTGTTTACATCATGGTGCAACATGCACATGATAGTGTGCCAATTTATATACAGTTGTGATGACCCCACTTTGGGCCAGTAATCAAGGAGACTGAATCCTCACTACTGACACTGGAGAAGGATATTCACCAGGAAAAAAAATAAATTACACACAGTATTTCCAGATGCCGCTCTTTGCATCAAGCACAAATTCCCTTAAGAGCACACAGGGATCACACTCAGTGCAGGGACGGGATTTTTCTCTCTCTCTCTCCCTCCAGGTCCCCAGTAAGACCACCCACTGGCAGAGCTATAGGGTTGTGTCCTCAGTCAAGTGTCCAAGCCAAGTTTTCCAGCACCCTGTCTGTGAAATCAGTGCTTCATGTCCCTGCTCCAAGCAGCTGAAACACACTGTTTGAGATTTGATTTTCACATACATACATGCACACACACCTGGGAAAGCTGGCACAACTTTATTAGCTGTGCTGCCTTCTGCCCAGACTATACGGTAATTACTGCCACCAGACACTACAAAACCAGCTACTCTAAGGATCTTACAAGGGTACCCAATTATACTGAGTGAAATTAATATTACTAAAAATGGTAGTGTTTTGACCAATGAATAAGGCTTTCATGAGTGGCCACAGAGTCACCAAATAGATATGAGTACTCTCAAAGGTTAAACTATTTTCTAAAGGACCAGCCACAATTAAAAGTTTAAATATATTTAATAAATAAAAAAAAACATAAACATAGTAAATATTTGTTTACAATATACACCAGAGTTTCAGCCAAAGGAAATATTAAAATAACACAGATGAATAGATTCAAACAGATACAGAAAACAGTACTTAACTAATCTCACTATATTTTCCAGACTTATCTAAAGAATTACTATTCCCTGGTCACTTACTAGAGCAAGGCAAGATGAAGTGGCTGAGAAGCACCAATACTTTTTTGGGAACCATCATTTTGACTTCAATGTGGACTGTGTTTTGGTACAGTCTGTTTTCAGCCTTTTGTATTTTTTATGGTTTAGGAAATATGGCACAACAGACTCCTTGTGGGACTTACACTCACCTTCCCACTCACCACAAATCAAATCTAAAGGCCCCCTCAACCTATGCCCATACAACAACTTAAAGGGTGAAAAACCTGTGGATTCCTTGGGTACCTCTCTGTATGCAAACAGCAGATGAGGCAAATATTTGTCCCACTCTCTCTTAAACTGGTCTGCGAATACCTGTAGAATGGTCTTTAGTGTAGAGTTTAACCTCTGCACAAGACCATTAGTCTAGGGATGGTAGTGGGTGGTCTTAAGGTTCTTCATCCCGCAGTGCTTCCACAGACAAGCTAGCAGGTCTGACATGAAACTGGTACCTCTGTCTGTCATACTGTCTCTTGAGAAACCTACACTGCTGAAAATCTGTAACACAACATTTGCCACCTTCTCTGCCTCAATGGAGGACAGAGACACTGCCTCAGGGTATCTAGTAGCATAATCTACTACCACCAGAATATACTTCTTCCCTGTGGAACTTGGGATACTCAGAGGTCCCACAATATCCATAGCTACCCTCTGAAATGGCTCCTTAATCACAGGCAAAGGTTTCAAAGGAGCTTTGACCTTGTATCCTGCCTTGCCTACTTTTTGGCACTGCTCACAGGTCCTGCAATACCCTGTTACATCCCTTGTGATCTGAGGCTAATAAATGTTCTGCATAATACATCTCTTGGTATGCTTTATGTCCATATGACCTGCTAATGGAATGTTATGGGCTATGGCTAGAAGTATCAGACAGTAAGTTTTAGGCACTACCAACTTCTGTATTACCTCACCATCTAACCCTCCCTCAGGGGTCCACTCTCTATACAGTAACCCTTTGTTATTGTACACAGACTCCCCTTTTCCTTGTGAATCAGTTGCCTCCCTAGCTACCTCCCTCAAGCCTCATAATATAGGGTCTGAGAGCTGAGCCTATCTCAACTGTATCTTTGTGACACTTCCCAGCTACACTTCTAAAGGAAGTCTGGTATCCTCTAACAGTGGTGCCTCACTGTCAGCCTGGATACTACTCCTCATCTCTGCCCTTGCAGTTACTCTGTCCAAGGGAACATCAGTACCTACCAGCAGCTATAGCTCACCTTCAGGCTCAGTGTTACAGCATAGCTCCCTCCCTGAATTAGCCACCTCACCAACCTGGGCTTCAGGTGTGGGGTCTGTCCGGGTCTCCCCCAGAGTACCAGACCCACATGACTGTCTCTAAGCCTAACTGCATGTAACTGCATGCACACAAGGTACTGCATTATCAAAATAATTTCCTATAAAGATATCTGCAGGGATATCTTCAAACATACCTACTTGCTTTCTTCCTTTTCCACCCTCCTAGTCAAGGTGAACCCTGACCAAAGACATTTGAAATGGGGTCCCTCCTAAAGCTGTAACTGGACTGGACTTCCAAAGCAAGTACTGTTCCTCTTTTACCACTACAGGCTTCACAATGGTTCTGTCAGATGCTGTGACTCTCTTAGAAGTGGCCTGTTTTCCATCCACTAAGATCAGATATAAACACTGGTGATAGTTTGGTACCCCTGTTGTCTCTAGACAACTTACCACTGGCATACTGTTATTGCCACCTGCTGACTCCCCCACCTTTTGTTCCCCACCTTGCTTCTGTGGACATCTATATGATACATGGCTCGGGTCTATATTAGATCATCAAAGTGTTAATACTTCGAATGGTCTAATATCGACTTGAAAACAGCGAACGTGAAAATAGCGAAATTGCAGATAACAGAATTTTTTCCTAAGGAAAGCATTTGGTTGTCCATTTCTGTGGCTTCGCTATTTTCAGCACTGTGGTGGAAAGTTAGGGGTTGGGTTCAGGTAAGTGTGCGATTGTGTGGATGTTAGGGTTAGGGCGGGGTATGTGAGTTAGGGCATGGGTGAGGTGAGTGTGCGATAGTGATAGACTTTAGGGTTAGGGCAGGGTATGTGAGTTAGGGTTAGGGCACGGGTGAGGTGAATGTGCAATAGTGACAGACTTTAGGGTTAGGGCAGGGTATGTGAGTTAGGGTTAAAGCATGGGTGAGATGAGTGTGCGATAGTGATAGACTTTGGGGTTAGGGCGGGGTATGTGAGTTAGGGTTAGGGCGCGGGTGAGGTGAATGTGCGATAGTGATGGACCTTAGGGTTAGGGTTTGGGTTAAGGATAGTGGATAGATAGTACTGTATGTACAGTTTAGTGTAGGGTTAGATGCAGGATTTTAAGTGTATGTGTGTGGATTGCTGTTTTTTTGGTGTGCTTGGGTTGTGTGTATGTTTCTTGGTACAGTGAATCTTTTCCCAGGGAAAATATTCGCTGTTCTGAGCTTTCGATGTTTTTAGATTTCTTGGTTAGAAGTTCAAAGTTGCTGTATTCGATGATGTGCTGTTTCATTGAACTGATATAGACCCCATGACTCTACTGGTTACATTTAAAACGTCTAACCCTTGATCCTACCGTGTACCTGAACTAGTAACTTCCTCTGTTACTGGTGGACTCTGTTAGGGTGGTTTAGGCTGCTCACCAGGGGTTCCCTTATATCCATGTGCATCACTGGGTATCCCTTTCTTGTGCAGTGATGCCCTGATTGCTAAGCAGAGATCCCTTTTTCCCCAGCTCATCTGCAGTTACACTCCTGGTCTGCCAACCAGATTCTCATGTCCTCAGGCAAAGTGCTAAGGGCTTGTTTCCTCACCAAAAGGTCTGACAGCCCTTGAACAGTGGTGACCTGACACTCACTCACTCACCTATGAAAATAAGTGCTTAACTGAGCAATATAATCACACACACTCTTTCATCTGCCTTGCGTCTATGCTCACACAACTTTTTTCTGTAAGCCTTAGGTGTTAACTTAAAGCATTCAAGTAAACATTGCTTTACTTTATCATAGTTTAAACAAGCAATATCAGACAATTTAGAAACAGAAGTTGCAGCTTTACTATGGAGTAAGGGGGGGTCAGGAACTGTACCCAGAGCCTTTGGATAACATTATACTGTTTGCATACTCTTTCAAATATATGAATAAAACTATCAAAATTTTCAGCCTCCATAAATTGTGGAAGAAATTTACTGACCTTTATTGCTTCTGGGGTTCAGTTATTCCCTTCCCCATTACCTCCATGACCTTGGCGAAAAGTCTGCATCTCCCTCTCATGTTGATGCTGCTTCTCATTTTTTTCAGCTTCAAAACACCTCAATCTCTCTGCTGATTCTAATTCCATCTGTTTCTCCTTTTCTCCAGCCTCCAAACACCCCAGTCTCTCTACTGATTCTAATTCCAAACTTGTGGCCTCCAATTCAAGTCTCTTTAACTCCAGATATATTTTTACATCATCCGAGGGAAAGGTGAACTGTCCTGTTTCTGAGGGCAGCAAATTCCCATCTCAAGACTGGTTATCCTCCTGGTTGATGGTCTGTACTGTAACTAAGGCCGAAATAATTTCCTCTTTAGTCAGGTTAGCATGCACCAGTCCTCAAGCTTCAGACACCTTGGCCAACTGTTTTTTGTCAGCTTGCAATAATCTTCTGCTGACAGCTTAGGCTGCTTTCCCTGACTAAGCTAAATTAACAAAAAAAAAAATTGTTGTGAAATTAAACTCTGAATGTTTACCTTCCGGCTGCTGAGAATGCACACACCTTCAGTGACAACTGCCTACAGCCTACAGAATTTCAATTAATATCCAAACCACTGCTCACCAATATGTGACATCTCCACTCTGGGCCAGTAATCACGGAGCCTGGATCCTCACCACTGATACTGGAGGGGGATGTTCACTTGGAACAAAAATAGATACACATAATATTTCCAGATGCAGCTCTCTGCATCATGCACAATTTCCCTTAAGAGTACACAAGGAACACACTCAGTCCAGTAACTGGATCTCTCTCTCTCTCTCTCTGTCTCCCTCCAGGTCCCCAGTAAGACTCCACACTGGCAGAGCTATAGACATGAGTCCTCAGCCAAGTGTCCAAATCAAGTTCTCCAGCACCTTCTCTGTGAAACCAATGATTTGTGTCCCTGCACCAAGCAGCTGACACACACACTGTTTGAGATTTAATTTTCAGACACACACACTCACACACACACACACACACACACACACACACACACACACACACACACACACACACACACACACACACACACACACACACACACACACATACACACACACTTCCTAGCTATGCCCCCTTCTGCCAAGATTATAAGGTAGTTACTGACATCAGACACTCCAAAGCTCACTACTCTAAGGCTCCTAGGCTCCTACAAGAGTACTCAATTATACTGAGTGAAATTAATATTAGTACATATAATAGTTTTTTGACCAATACAGTAAGGCTTTCAGGAGTGGCCACAGAGTCACCAAATAGATATGAGTACTCTCAAAGGTTAAAATATTCTCTAAAAGACCAGCCACACTGAAAAGTTTAAATATAGTTAATAAAAAAATAATAAAAAATAATACAAAAACATGAAAATACTAAATATCTGTTTACAATAAACACCAGAGTTTCAGTCACGGGAAATATTAAAGTAACACAGATGAATAGATTCACACAGATACATCTCACTATATTTTCCTGACTGATCTATTACTATGGAATTACTATTCTCTGGTCACTTACTAGAGCAAGGCAAGATGAAGTGGATGAGAGATCCTTCTATGTCAGGTTCCCAAAACAGACTGCTCTGACACTTCAGTCTTAACAAGTATTAAAAAACCCTCTTTCAGTGATGAATTAAAGAATGACATCACATATATCTGGTCATCAGACTTCTGATTCTCATGCTACCTGCTTTTCTATCAAGTGACCCAGAATCTTGCACAGATGTGTCAATAATACATACATAAGAGCTTTGCTAAGATCTGTTGCAGCTTCTGGAAGTTACAAAACAATAACAACTTCCACTCTTCCTACAGGAGCTAATAAACCACTCCCCGGCACAGATATTTAATCTCTGGCTGCAATTAGAATTGTAAGATACAATCTTTATGGCCTAATTAAGTAATTTAATTTCTTACTATTTTTCAAAGTTAGATGAACAGAGACTAACCTCTTCTCTTCAAGCATCCTCTGTTAACATATATACATTTCCTCAGTTATCACAGTGCAGTCTGATATAAATGTATGTTTCTTTTCTGTCCAGCAGGACACACTGTTGATGCATCTTTAACACAAATAACTTTACAAATACATTTTCAAAACAAGCATCTGTACAGATCAGTTTGCTATACAAATGACATATAATTGTTTACAAAATTCCAGTTAGTTATGCTGGCATATGTTACACATCCACTGCCCTACTTTTCCTGGCATAGCTGGAAATACCTCACAATATCACAACAGTAAATGACTCTACACACAGTGTAGAGCTGCGCTAAAAAGGTAAACTTTGTGGTATACTAGTTAATGCATAAGCAGCTGAATTATGCACTTATCAGTAATACAAGTACTAGGAAGAAGCAGAAGGGTAAACCAAGAAACAGGCACTAAATTTTAAATGTAAGCACTTTTGTCCGTATTTATTAAAATTAACTTCTTCAGACATCAAGAGCAAAGTAAAGAACACAGTTTAAATAGCTCTCCATTAAATCATGTGACCCAAAAGGTAATTACATAACTGAAACAAATCTTTAGAAAACATAACCATCTTGTGGTTCAAAAAACTGAACTACAGCTAAATAGTCAATTCATTCATAAAAATAGCTGACTACCATGAAATAAAAAAGAACAGGAAAAAGATTAAATTGAAATATAACCATAAAAGCCATCACATGTAAACACTTAAAACTAAAAATGTTACCTATCCAGGGCCTTCAACATTAATAAGCACTGGACTGAACATGTATCATTCAACCCTGGAAAGCTATAAGCATTTAATCAAACTTGCCTAGTTTAAGAGTCTAAGGACCCCCTCTTTCATCAAATGAAACTTGCTCAATTATTTTAAATCTAAAATGGTGTTCTGGGAAGGTGTGAATGTGTCTGGCTAGGGCGTTATAAGAATGCTATTTATTAATACTATAAATATGCTCATATAATCATTCTCTAAATCTGCATTCTGTTTTACCCATATAAAAACTTTTGCAGAACAAACACTTAGCCAAATAAACAACGCCTTTAGAGTTACAGTTAAATCTACCCTTGATCTCATAATTGGTATTACGGACCGTAAAATTATTGCCATTATCAACATATTTACAATACGGGCAAGCTTTGCACTTATCCATTCCAGGCCATCTAGTTAAAGGAAATTTCTTAGAATCAAATGAATTTTTAGAATCAAATACATTTTTAAAAATAACCCTAGGATGATCACCCAATTTCTACTTTAAATTAATATCATCCAACAGTAGGTTCCAATTTTTATATAAAATTTCCTTAAAGTAAAGAGCATTGATACTAAAAAGGGTAATGAAACTCAGACTAAAGCCAGTTGTCAATAAATTATTCTCTTGAACTCTATGGTCACCAACCCTTCCAGGGCTTTCAAGCCAGCCCTCATGGTTTAAAATTGGTTTAAAGAACCCAATAGAGCTCTTACTTTGCACTTCATTAATTAACTGGTCCACTAAAATAGATGGATACTCTTGTTTAAGAAATCTATCCCTTAAATTGTTGCACTCATTGAAAAAATCTTGTTCTAAACTGACTATCCTAGCCGGTCTGACCAATTGGCCTTTTACAATAGTGCATTTTATTGTTATTTCATGGTAGTCAGCTATTTTTATGAATGAATTGACTGTTTATTTAATTGTAGTCCAGTTTTTGAACCACAAGATAGTGTTGTTTTCTAAACATTTGTCTCAGTGATGTAATTTCCTTTTGGGTCACATGATTTAATGGAAGGCTGTTTAAACTGTGTTCCTTACTTTGCTCTTAATGTCTGAAGAAGTTTGTTTTGATAAATATGGATGAAAGTGCTTACATTTAAAATTTAGTGCCTGTTTCTTAATTTAACCTTCCACATCTTCCTAATATTTGTATTTCTAGTTTTTGTGTTTTTTCTGGCTTATGCACTTATTCACCAATGCAAGATGGTGACGCTATTTAGCAAGTTATAAAGTAAGGGTCTATATTATATCAGTGAAAACTCTCTTGAATGAATGGCATTTCATTGAAAATACCATTCATTGAATTCCGATCTTGTGGGAGGCTGTGCCCTCCAACACCCCCGCTAATTATATATACCAACTCTGAGATCGCACTACAGTGAGGAAAGGTCAAATTTTCCAATCTTCAGTGTAACACAATCTCACTATGAGCAGTTCGATGAACGGCATGTTCGATGTAAGGGCACTGAAAATGCCATTCACTGAACTAAATTTTTGATGATCTAATAGGGATCCATAAAATAATCATGTACATTTCATGTAGCCATTTGCCCTGTACTCCAAAACCTTTTGGAATACAGCCACAGAAACTACACTGAAAAGAACAAATGTCAGGGGCTGCTGCTGCTCTTCTTCATGTGCATGTGCAACAGACTCAGGCCTATGCTGCTGCTGCTGGTAGCCCTCAGGCAAGGAGGAGAAGGGTATTTAGACTTTGTTTAACTTTTCATGGTCTGCTTGATGTGGAAATAGCAGAGTGCTAAAGGCAGATAGAGACACAATCCAGGAACTCTGCAACCTCTGTCATCCTCACCTGAGACCAAAGACAAACCAAGGGGAACCAATAACTGTGAAGACCAAGGTATGTGTAGCACTTAGAATTTTAGCTAAAGGAACCTTTCAGAGACCCACAGGGAACATTCTGGAGGGTGTCATAGGCATCAGCATCCAGGATTCTACACCATTCCTGAATGCCATGTTACAGCATACGAGTGACTATATATATTTCCTCATATCCCTGAGGACAGAGCTAGAACTATGTATGAGTTCTGTCCTGTAGTACACTTCCCTGAAGTCTTGTATGTGATAGACTGCATCCGCAATGAGTTCAAATCACCACCCAAGGAACAGTGAAAGGTCTACAGCAACAGAAATTGGTTCCACTCCATTAATTGCCAGGTCATGTGTAATGCTGGGGGAATTTTCCTGAATGTGTGTGTTGGTAACCCTGGCAGTTATCATGACTGCATAGGGTTTTAGTGGTCCGCAAGAGACTACTTCATCTGATAAAGATAATTTGACTCAAAGGAAGGGGCACAATCGGTGCTTTCAGGTGAAAAGAAAGAACAATTGATTCTGTGTTTTATACACAAGGGACAGATGATAGTGGACATATTTCTCATAATGGTGGTGGGATAAGAACTGCATATAATGGTTATTCTAACTCTTTTGCTGGTGAGAATTTAAATATAATTAATCTCTCTGATTTATGTATTTCTGATGTCATGAAACAAGTTTTGTATAAAGGAACTAAATTTGTTCCAACACACATTCCTTCACTGGCTGATTTAATATTAGAGGCCAAAGAGTTTTGCAGGAAGTTACATTTGAAAGTTTTCTTTGCAAACAAAGAGGAAGGAATGGGTAGTATTTTGAAAGAAATGAATGATGTTTCTGTTCTTGAAAGTTCGCTAATGGAAATGTCAGTTTATGAGAATGAAATGATAGACATTTTTTCAGAATTAGAACATTGTTCATCTTCTGATTTAGTTTTTGAGTTTTGCACTGGTTATGGAAGATTTAAAATTCCTAAAGTACCTTATGTTAGTGAATTTATCCCTCCTAAATTGAACAACAGTATAAATGTTTTTGAAAAAACCTTGACTATGCAAATTGTGAAGGAATTTGGGGTATTTAAAAAACACCAGAAGGGTTATAATCTTTCTAAAATAGAATGGCAAGCTCTTTGTGAAATAAGGGAAAAGAGTGACAAATATGTTTTCACGGAGTCTGATAAAGGTGGAAACTGGGTTATCTTGTCTAGAGATAGGTATTATTCTCTGGTGTTAGATTTGCTATCTGATAGTGATACTTACGAAAGTTTACCAACAAATCCCAAGGTGGAATTCAATAATGCCTTGTATGATCTATTGGAAAGGGGTGAACATTTGGGTTTCTTTAGTCGTGGAGATGTTAAAAAGTTATTTATAAAGAACCCAAAGGATGCCAGATTTTTTATCATTCCTAGGATTCATAAGGATTTGAGAAATCCACCTGGGCATCCAATTGTTTCAGGGAGAGGTGCTTTTTCACAAAATGTTGGTATGTTTCTGGACTCAGTTTTGAAAGAACACTTACCAAGAATATCCTCACATGTTAAAAATACTAAGGAAGTTTGTGATTTTTTCAAGGGTATTACTTGGGAAAGTGATTTTTACTGGGCCAGTGTGGATGTAAAGTCACTATATACCTACATTAATACCTTTTGGGGACTTGAAGCAGTAGGCAAATTGTTGGGAGAAGGCCCACCTTCTCCTATATTATTAGTTTGTTGGAATTTTGCCTTACACATAATTATTTTGAGTTTGAAAGGAAATGTTATTTGCAGAAAGTTGGTACTGCAATGGGTGCCTGCTTTGCTCCGTCATATGCTGTTATTTTCATGGGATTTTTTGAAAATTTATTTCTGTATTCTAAGAATTTTTTCCAAAATAGGGTGATCAAGTATAAGAGATTTATTGATGACTTATTATTTCTATGCAAGGGGAACCCCAAAGAATTTGAAGTATTTATCTCTAGCCTAAAAGAAAATCTGTGTGGATTGGATTTTGCTTTTATTACAGGTGGAGATAAAATACAATACTTAGATGTGGAATTTTATGTGGGTGTGGATGGCAGAATACAACATAAACCTTTCCACAAAACCACAGCAGTTAACAATTTTTTACATGCTTCTAGTATGCACAGCTTTTATCTTGTGAATTCATTGCCTTTTGGAGAATTCAAACGTACTGCAGGAAATATTTCAGAGAAGGATAATTATATAATGGAATTTGATAGAGTACAGGAAAAATTGTTTGAGAGAGGATATTCACATGCTGTGATAAGTAGAGCCAGAGTTAAAGTTAAAAAAGCACTAGGGTTACCACATGATTTTCAGAGGTCTGTAGGTAGTGGAAGAATTCACTACGGTGAAACAAATGGGGAAGATGAGAATAAATTTAAGGAAGAAAATAATGAGACAAATAGGATTTTCTTTGTGAATAAATTTACAGCTTTTTCTCCCATTTTAAGAAGACTGGTAATGGAATTGTGGCCTATCATTGGAAATGATGATAGCCTTAGAAATATTATGCCTAGGGATGTGATTTTTTCCTATGGTAGATTTCAAAATTCAAAGGAGTTAGTAAGGAGCAAAGGCAGAAGGGAAAAACTGGCCAATGCAGGAGCTTATGCGTGTGGTAGATGTAAGGTTTGTGATAAGATCAGGAATTTGGATGGGACCAGGATCAATGGCATTTTATACAATGCCATTGACCACTTTGATTGTAACTCTTTCGGGGTTATTTATGTTATGGGATGTAATTGTCCTGTTAAAAAATGGTATAGTGGGCAAACTAAACGTAAGGTAAAACTAAGAATATTAGAACATCTAGGAGATATTAGAAATTCTAGGCTGGATAGTCCTGTGGCTAGTCATTTCAGTACAGAGCATGGGAGTTCGGTGAGAGATTTAATTTTTAGTGTTGTTGCCAGACCATATGGGATGGGGAGAGGTAAACATAGTTTTCAACAGAGGTTATTAAACATGGAATCTAGGTATATAATCAATTTCAACACTCTCTTTCCCAATGGGATGAATTTAGAAATATTAATGATATTATATGTAACATTTGAATTCATAGTATTAACATGTTAAAAAATGTTTAAGTATGTTTAAATAATGAATTGGTAAAAATAAGTTTTGTATAGGTAATTTATAGCTTTATATTGGTAGATTTAAAGTTTAGTATTTGTGGCTTTAAAATTTTGAAATATTGCTAATTGCATTTAATTAATTAATGTAATTAGAAGATAGTTCTTATAGACTTGCTTCTGAACATGTTAACTATTCCATTGAAGGCGAAGGCCGAGGTACCAGAATCAGAAATAAAACATTTTATTCTTCAGTCTATGCTGTTATTTCCGTTGTTGTGGTTTTCGGTATATTTGGACTTTTTTACTGTTTTTTACAGTTTTGGTGTGTGTTTTTCAGTTATCATGACTCCCATATCTGGTGCAGGCAGTCATGCATGTCAGATTGTACCACATCTGCTATCCTAACCATATCCTTGGAGGCCCTAGTGAAATGTGCCTGTGCCTTCATGATGGGCCAATACATACAAGTGGCACGTAATGAGACATCATCATCAGATGGAAGGTGGACAACAGGCTCCTTCTGAACACTCCTACCAACCCTCTTGTGTTGCAACTTGCCCACACGTTGGCTACAGCCAGAGTCACTGTTGTGGAGGTTGCCCTTGGACATCTGAGAATCTTAAAACCACTGTTAGCCACATGAACAACCCCTTGCACTGGATGAAGAACACAATACAGTTATCTCATATATCAGGTGAAATTGCAAAAGCAAATGGAACAACATAATGTGCTGTAAGCATAAACTTCCCATCTCACAAATGTAAAATGCTGCAAGAATTGCCTGTGCCAACAGTAAAGTATAAGAAGTGCATACAGATCAATCTTTATTTTCTACTATGTACATGCATTCCTAATGTTAGAATGCAAATGTACTTGAATAAGAGAAACACACCTTAGTAAAGTATGTCCTTCTTTGCAGAAAAATCTCCTTCAAAGGAATAGCAGTCACAGTCTTCTCTGTCTCAAAACAGTTTGCTCACCTTCCCAAGTTCCCCAGCTGTACAGTTACATTTGTATAGTGTAGATTCATCCCTCTGTGCACTCTGAAGATGCAAATGAGGTGTGAACTCATTAGAATTGCTGAATGCCACCTTTTGACTCTGTGTAGCACATGTACACATAGTGTAGGCTTTACACAATTGTTGTGCTAATGACATACAAGATGCAATTATTCACAGACACCCTTCCCTGAAGCGAGTGTGTCAGTAAGAATACACTTACAAGTGTGTAACAAACTCCAGTGACTTTTTAAACAAAGTTAAACATCCCACATATATCACATATATATTTTTGTCATAATAACAGTTTCCTGGCTTTGCTGAAAACCGTTGTTCACTGTCATGTATTTGTATCATGCCTTGAAAGAAAAACAAGAGGATATGCACTAGAGAATGCATGTCTGATAGTAAATCAGAGATAAGGGAGGATTCCCAGAATACAAAGAGAAGACAAAGCTGCAGTTTTGCAAACATGCTCAAAAATATTGTGTGTTCATTCATTCGACTAAATATGTTATATACACATGTACAATCAACTGAGAATATCCAACTGTATGAATGGCCTAATACAGGATATGAAATGTGAATTGCTTGTGTGCACATTATTTCATTGTTATTGCAAAGCTGTGTCTGTGGTAAAGACAACTGTGTTTTGTAAATGCAGTAGTCAGTTGGTTCAAATTTAGAGCTAATTGTTTAACCTGTTTCCCTGTTTTATCTTGTTATTATTTATTTATTTATGTATTGCCTTTACCATGTGTGAGATGCCCAGCATAGCACAAACATGGTTCACTGCTTAAGGAAAAAGTGAAAAAAAATAATTTTGTGCACCTTCCTCCACACAAAGAGGCTCAGGAGCAAAGTTTAGCTATCGGCTCTGTAGACAGTACTGAGTGGAGAAAATACACATGTAGATTAACTTTCTTGGTAGCACAAGCTGTAAGTACACTGAGTTTATAGTAAAAACATTGATGAGCCAGGGTTCAAATCTAGTGAATTCCATGTTTTAGTAAGGGTGTCACACTGTCACTGCTCTCCAAATTTTGATTATAAAGGTAATACTACATACCACTAGCTATGTATGGTAGGTTGACTGACAGAAAGGTATCATTACTGCTTTCATACACATAATTTTATATGTATCATAGGTTATTAATGACAGACATATGAACCCCAGCTGATTATGTGTGTAACTGGGTTATCATGATGGTGATGATTATGTAGAAAAATGCAGTTGAATACTTCTGATGGGCACAATAGTTTACTGACAATCATCTAGACTATTACATAACCCAATTATAAGTGTACAACAGAATGTACTGTGAGATATGTATCATAACTCCATACTCCATTACTAAAGTCATGCAAGTCTATCCATTTCCAATATATTGTCAGACCTTTGAATATCACACGCATGCAGGCTTAATTGAAGTAAAGTACCAGTCACTCTTTAAGCTATATGTCATTAATGAGAAGGGTTACAAACCCTTCTTCTGTGACAATGAGGAGTAATCACCTATGGGGAAATATATGTCTTCTTTTTTACAAAGGTTTGAATCCCACTTTGTACAAATTACATTTAACAGTGTGTAAGTACTAACAAAATATGTGCCAAGTCATCCCATTGATCCCTCCAAAGTCAAGGTTTAAAAGCCAGCCCATTGAGCATTTCAGTGTTGACCACTGGACAAAGTGTGACCAGGTACAGCATCCCACATGCCAAAGAGTACTGCCAAGTTTCACATCACCACTGCTGTTTCATATACTTCCTTCCTGTTTGTTTGGCAATGTCTGTCTTTGCTTACAATCACACAAATGCAGTTGGAATGGTTGTGCATGTTTGCACACTGGTCTTAAAACATGAAATTACAAAAACTACCCTACCTACATGACCCTCACATTCTTAGGTCCCTTTCCCAACATTCCTCTCTTGTTGAAACAAAAAATGGGCTACTGTCCCACAAAAATATAGCTCTGTAGCTCTCCACTTTGCATATGTGTCGTCTCCACTCTTGATTTGGTCCAGTTGGCTAGAAAACATCATTGTGTGGTTGTCACTCATCCATGTTGTATTTTCTTGTATCCCTGAGGACAGAGCTAGAACTATGTATGAGTTCTGTCCTGTAGTACACTTCCCTGAAGTCTTGGGTGTGATAGATTGCATCCACAATGAGTTCAAATCACTGCCCAAGGAACAGTGAATGGTCTACAGCAACAGAAAGTGGTACCACTCCATTAACTGCCAGGTCATGTGTAATGCTGGGGGAATTTTTCTGAATGTGTGTGTTGGTAACCCTGGCAGTTATCATGACTCCCATATCTGGAGCAGGCAGTCATGCATGTCAGATTGTACCACATCTGCTATCCTAACCATATCCTTGGAGGCCCTAGTGGAATCTGCCTGTGCCTTCATGATGGGCCAATACATACAAGTGGCACGTAATGAGACATCAGCATCAGATGAAAGGTGGACAACAGGCTTCTTCTGAACACTCCTACCAACCCTCTTGTGTTGCAACTTGCCCACACTTTGGCTACAGCCAGAGTCACTGTTGTGGAGGTTGCCCTTGGACATCTGAGAATGCTAACACCACTGTTAGCCACATGAACAACCCCTTGCACTGGATGAAGAACACAATACAGTTATCTCATATACCAGGTGAAATTGCAAAAGCAAATGGAACAACATAATGTGCTGTAAGCATAAACTTCCCATCTCACAAATGTAAAATGCTGCAAGAATTGCCTGTGCCAACAGTAAAGTATAAGAAGTGCATACAGATCAATT
The DNA here is from genome assembly GCF_019279795.1 of Protopterus annectens. Lineage (NCBI taxonomy): Eukaryota > Metazoa > Chordata > Ceratodontiformes > Protopteridae > Protopterus > Protopterus annectens. The sequence continues at coordinate 1,767,935,667 of NC_056732.1, forward strand.
TTTATTTTTCTACTACCTATGTAAATGCATTCCTAATGTTAGAACACAAATGTACTTGAATAAGAGACACACACCTTAGTAAAGTATGTCCTTCTTTGCAGAAAAATATCCTTCAAAGGAATAGCAGTCACAGTCTTCTCTGTCTCAAAACAGTTTGCTCACCTTCCCAAGTTCCCTAGCTGTACAGTTACCTTTGTATAGTGTATATTCAGCCCTCTGTGCACTCTGAAGATGCAACTGAGGTGTGAACTCATTAGAATTGCTGAATGTCACCTTTTGACTTTGTGTAGCACATGTAAACATAGTGTAGGCTTTACACAATTGTTCTGCTAATGACATACAAGATGCAATTATTCACAGACACCCTTCACTGAAGTGAGTGTGTCAGTAAGAATGCACTTACAAGTGTGTAACAAACTGCAGTAAGTTTTTAAACAAAGTTAAACATCCCACATATATCACATATATATTTTTGTCATAATAACAGTTTCCTGGCTTTGCTGAAAACCGTTGTTTACTGTCATGTATTTGTATCATGCCTTGAAAGAAAAACAAGAGGATATGCACTAGAGAATGCATGTCTGATAGTAAATCAGAGATAATGGAAGGATTCCCAGAATACAAAGAGAAGACAAAGCTGCAGTTTTGTAAACATGCTCATAAATATTGTGTGTTCACTCATTCGACTAAATATGTTATATACACATGTACAATCAACTGAGAATGTCCAACTGTATGAATGGTTTAATACAGGATATGAAATGTGAATTGCTTGTGTGCACATTATTTGATTGTTATTGCAAAGCTGTGTCTGTGGTGAAGACAACTGTGTTGTGTAAATGCAGTAGTCAATTGGTTCAAATTTAGAGCTAATTGTTTAACCTATTTCCCTGTTTTATCTTGTTATTATTTATTCATTTATGTATTGCCTTTACCATGTGTGAGATGTACAGCATAGCACAAACATGGTTCACTGCTTAAAGAAAAAGTGAAAAAAATAATTTTGTGCACCTTCCTCCACACAAAGAGGCTCAGGGGCAAAGTTTAGTCATCAGTTCTGTAGACAGTACTGAGTAGAGAAAATACACATGTAGATTAGCTTTCTTGGTAGCACAAGCTGTAAGTACAGTGAGTTTAAAGTAAAAACAGTGATAAGCCAGGGTTAAAATCTAGTGAATTCCATGTTTTAGTAAGGGTGTCACACTGTCATTGCTCTCTAAATTTTGATTATAAAGGTAATACTACATACCACTAGCTATGTATGGTAGGCTGACTGACATAAAGGTATCATTACTGCTTTCATACACATACTTTTATATGTATCATAGCTTATTAATGACAGACATATGAACCCCAGTTGATTATGTGTGTAACTGGGTTATCATGATGGTAATGATTATGTAGAAAAATGCAGTTGAATACTTCTGATGGGCGCAATAGTTTACTGACAATCATCTAGACTATTACATAACCCAATTATAACTGTACAACAGAATGTACTGTGAGATATGTATCATAATTCCATACTCCATTACTAAAGTCATGCAAGTCTATCCATTTCCAATATATTGTCAGACCTTTTAATATCACACACATACAGGCTTAATTGAAGTAAAGCACCAGTCACTCTTTAAGTGATATGTCATTAATGAGAAGGGTTACAAACCCTTCTTCTGTGGCAATGAGGAATAATCACCTATGGAGAAATATATGCCTTCTTTTTTACAAAGGTTAACAGTGTGTAAGCACTAACAAAATATGTGCCAAGTCATCCCATTGATCCCTCCAAGGTCAAGGTTTAAAAGCCAAGCCATTGAGCATTTCAATGTTCACCACTGGACAAAGTGTGACCAGGTACAGCATCCCACATGCCAAAGAGTACTGCCAAGTTTCACATCAACACTGCTGTTTCATATACATCATTCCTGTTTGTTTGGCAATGTATGTCTTTGCTTACAATCACACAAATGCAGTTGGAATGGTTGTGCATGTTTGCACACTGGTCTTAAAACATGAAATTACAAAAACTACCCTACCTACCTGACTCTCACATTCCTAGGTCCTTTTCCCAACATTCCTCTCTTATTGAAACAAAAAATGGGCCACTGTCCCACAAAAAATATAGCTCTGTAGCTCTCCACTTTGCATATGTGTCTTCTCCACTCTTGGTTTGGTCCAGTTGGCTAGAAAACATCATTGTGTGGTTGTCACTCAATCATGCTGTGAGTGACAGACCAAATTCATCAAATTTTGCATACCTGTGTATATTACTGTGGTGAAGAAGTGGATATCTATGGTTCTGTCTCAATCCACTGCTGCAAATGCCTGTATTGCTTTTCAATTGTTTTTCCCAATGCTTGCCTCCCCATTTCAGCACTTTCCTATCAACCCCATTTTCACACATTGAATCTGGTCAAAAAATAGAATCGCACTCAATACACAACAGACATGGCTAGGAATGTCTCATACAAATCCTTCACTTTTTGTCCTCTGCATTTGTGTTGTTTGACATTGCACACCAGAGATGAACAGCAATGAATGGCTGTTCATGTCCTACAGCAAAACCTGGTGAGATTTTGCCATAGGCCTCCCTGGTTTGGTTATCTCCATGCAAAGGTACTTAAACATGTTGCTCTAGAGGAACACAGAGTTAAAGAAGAGTAAGGGCACTACTTTGAAACATTTACTCTGACACTTCTTAGACTGCTGGATATAACAATATGCAGGTTCCTATGTAGAGTGTTGACATCATTTATTTGACTGAAGATTGTTTTTACCCATAACATCAAGAGTTCAATTTCAGATGCATCTTGCATCATTTCTTGATGTGATGTTATATGTCTATGATATGTTTAATCATCCACATCTTAAAGTTTGCCACAGTTATGAGTTCTCATGGAGATATATTGAATACTGGTCAAAATGGAGTATTTGAAGTGACATCTACCCCCACCGGCTATGAAATATTTATCCAATCTTGTTCTGCTTGTCATAAAGCCTATTGTTGTTCTCCTGACCCTTCTTTACCCCTATATCAGTCACTTCATGCTACACAGCATGGCAGGTTGAACAGCAAAATTTCCATGAATGTTACATTACACCAAACATTGTTATGTGTACGTCCATCTCTCCTTGTATTCACCCCTTTACTCTCACCCCTATTTATGTGTATGTATCTATTATGCTGATGGATGTAAAGGTCATCACATGGTTTCTGCATTCTGTCATGATGGATAATACCAACATGTTACCTTGATTCAATAGGTTATCAGTGCTCCTGTAGTGTGCAGTATTTCAAAATCTGCTGTAGGATTCCCTTTGTGTCATGTTCAGATGATGATCAGAAGTATAAACGTACATCTTGTCAAGGCTTATAATCCAGCAGTAGGGGATGCTCTTAAGGACTGTTTTCAGAGGCTGTTTCCTGTGTACCTGCTGTCTATCCATCTGTCTACCACTTCTCTTATGTAAGTACAATAAGTCTGCCTATCAAGGTTGGATACAATTGATATAACTTTCAAAAATAAGTTCCCACATGGCACTATTATATTTCATATATCCCACATCTTCTTCAAACATATGCATATGGATATATTAATTATTGTTACTCTATATCTCCTCTATCCTTATCTTATAAAATTCATGCTACAGAGCAGGACATTTTCTGATTGAGAAGACATGTCATACCAACACATCATTAGGATGTTGATGAACATGCTAGGATAGTACCTCCTATGTCCTCTACTGATCTGTGTCTGTCATCACCTCCTCTGTCTCTGTCTCATCAGAATATACTGCAGCATCTTTAATAGAATGATGGATGAAATGTTCATCTGATATGACGTGGAAACTGTCCTTACTGTGAAGAAGCATACTGCTCACAATTTTCAGGACATCCAGCCCTACACAAATAGCTTATCTGCTGAGTCATACTAATAATTTCAAAAGATGTATCACCCCCTCGTCATTTGTAGCAAACTGTACAGACAATTAACTTGTGATTTCTGGTGAGGTCTGTAAAACAGCTATTAGCTGTAGAAGTGTATTGAGGGAGGTATTACTGATACAATTTAGAGAAGGCGCATACTTTAGTGTAGTCAGTGATAGTCACATTTGCAGTCCTGATTACATTTTCTTAACTCATGATATCCTAACACCATTTGTAAAAAACAAAACAAAACAAAAAACAGAAAAGAAGAGGATCTGGATCTGAACCTTGGCTCACCTGTGATCTGATTAGGAGATCACTGCCCTGCCACAGGGAAAACTAGGCAGTAGCTGTATTTTCCACAGTCAGTACTGTCCAGAGTGCTAATGGCCACACATCACTGCTGAGCCTGCTTCTATGAAATAAAGCATACTACATTAAATATTTCAGTTTTCCTCAAGCAGAAAACCATTTTTGTTTGGTGCCTAATGTCGTACAAACAGGGAAGGTAAGGCCAACAGTTTTTATGTAATAAAACTTTGACCCCCAACATTTCAAAGATAGAATACATCATGCACATCATACTAGCTGCTAGCAATTTTTTCATAACATATCTTGCAAGCCTGAAGCATGAAACATTGACAAGTTGACAACAAACAGATGTATTTTGCAGTTAACCCAACTCAGGTCAGTTGCTATATGTCTCTATTTGCGCACAGTTTAGCAATGAGCACCAGTGGACGCTGCTACTTCTGAAGTCCATGTTGAATTCCTGAAATCTGATTCACACAAGCATTAATACTTTGCTATCATCCATACAAATCAGCTTCCAGTGATGCATTTTATGAAGAGGTGTTTAGCATGTCTAACTCTGGTTACTGTGTTGTAATCCTCCAGTACATGGAAATGCATTCATAAACACAAGAAAAGGGCAGTGATGTGTCCTTGACTAAACACATACCTTCTGATATTCATGTGTGCCTTGTAGCAATACACTTGCAAATGATATATCAGCATTTGGGCCATTGTCGAACAGACTCTAGAATTATATAAGAAGTTCAAGATATAGTAGCGTCACCAACTCAACCAAAAATTGTAAAAAATAATAAAACAAGAGTCCAAAAGGTAAAAGCCCACTTTTAATAAACAAAAAATAAGTACTGAGCACTTTTGTCCCAAACTACAATATGGACTTCATCATAATACAAAATAAAATGTTTTAATCAAACATTTAAATGCCAGTCCAGTAATCTAATGATCCAATTGCCCCTTGTTCCACCAATAAGGATACTTGTATAATCTAATTGAAAAATTAACCCTTTGTATTGAATTGAAAAACATGCTTTTAAAACTATAATCATAGCATAACAAATCTTGATAGGAAACATCAACATAAAACCCTATATTGGTGACCATATATTTTAAAAGGTATACTTTTATGTACATGTACTGTGTGCTTGTGAAAAACATAAAAACACGTAAAGTAAGTAAAGTAATGTATTTAACCCTCACACTTGGACTGCTTAATCCTTTAGTATAGGTGTAATGGTTATGGAATCATTCAAGGTAAATTGCATTTATATGTAGCAGCTCTCCAGTAACAAAGAGGCTGCAGGCATTGATATGCAAACGCTTAAGAAATCTAAGTTTTTCATTATTGGGCTGATTGTAAATAAGGCATTGCTGTTGAGAAACTTGTCCATTACATATTGAAAGAGTGGTGTAGTTATTTTTCCTGTGGGAAATGAACCCACTAAAATAAGCTGATGTAATATTATGCTGTACAAAGGAAATGTTGTAATCTGATTGTCCTCAGACTTTTAGAACAGAAGTGATAGCCTGAAATGAATATAAATATTTGAAAATCCTCTTAGTCTTGGTCTGGCTTGTCATTCATGTCAATGTTATGAAAAACTGCATCTGACAAATTATTTTATTAATTTGTCTAATTTAGAGTAGTTTGGTTCAATATTTCTTTAGTTAGAGGCAGCTAGGATATTTAGTTAGCTGTAGAGCAGACTGTTTTTTACATACACTCTCTGTGTACTCACTATTATTTTTGATCTTTCTTGTGCACTTTCTCATACCTCTGCTTATTTATTCTGTTATTGCACTATTTGCTTTGTTCTTTAAGTAAAGTTTATTTATTCTCTTTTAAAGTCATGTACTTAGTTTTATATTATTATTTCTATATGTACTAATGCTATTTATTCTCTGAGAAAAGGCTTATCATTATTGAGCACTGTAGGGTAGCAAGCTGTGGCTGCCACCTCTAATTCGGTACAATATTCGAGCTTATTAAGAGTGAATTATTTATTTTTAGTTCTTTTTATTGCTGTCATTGTTAAATCAAGAGTGGTTTATTAACTGTTGGTTCCTAGCCAGTGGCAATACTACCATACTAGGAAGACAGCTATTCCGAGGAGTTTTGTGCTTATAATAAATTGCTTGAAATGCAGGTACCAAGGATAAAGGGCTCTCGTAGTCACCATGGTTCACTGAGACAGTGGTGAGAAAAGGGCTTGAGGTGCTAGGCAAGAGACTCTACCGAGTAAGTGACCTGTTTGCACTCTGTAAATTGGTTATTGAACAAAAATTTGAATTATCTTTCTTTTGTGTGCTGTGTTTCAAACGTTCATTCCTCTGGTGCCAGCTTGATCCTTCCTTCACAACTGGTTGGCAGTAGTGCTATTCAAAACCCACTGCCATTCAATTGTTACATAATTGATGGCAGTGGTGGGATCCAATTCCAATCTGTGCCAACTAAGCATTACAGCTTAAACTATTTATCTTATTTAATAGCCTGATAACACACAGTACTCATATCCTTCAAAAAAGGAGGCAGACAAGAGACATAATATAACTTTTTAGGTATTCCAAAATTGTGAAAAGATACATGGAAGGCAAAATTAAGGTAGTAGCCATTTATTCAAGGAGTCAAATATCTGGTTCTCAAAATTTGATTCAGAAAATAAGTGTAAAGATCCATGCATTTCGATAAATGTTAAGATATACATGCTATAGACCATCATGATATCATATAAGATGGAGAAATCTTTGTCCATAGAACAAGTATCAGCAAACACCTGCAACCGAAAGAAGGGGAAGGCTATAGAAAGCAAGAATTACACACTTTGCCAAAGTTATAGGGATATATACAGAGTAATTGGGTTTAATGTTTCAATGTGGTTTGGTGATCTGTGTTACTAATTTCTTTTTTTCTGCAAATACTTTTGTGAATAATCATTACAGTGATCATATTTGTGAAATTATGACAATAGTGCAATGTTTCTCAAATATTTTCTAGTTATACATTTGACATATTCATCCTTTTATGCTACTATTTCTTAATCTCTAGCTTTTGCATTATGTCAAAAAGATCCATTTTGTAAACAATGCTGGTGGTGAGATGTTTTTTGATGATAGTGGGGATCCTCCTGCTGTCTTTGGATTTGAAAACCAGAGAATATTATCAGATGGTACCATACAGTGTGTGCCTGTTGGCAGCATTTCCCTACATAGTGCACAGGACAAAGAGGTTAACATTAATGACAGTATGATTATGTGGAAAGGAGGAGCCACACAGGTATGTGACTTTATTTTATGTCTTCTGTATTCTAAATGAGGTAGTTGCAGCTTATGGTGAAAGTGCAGATAAAGCACTCACTGCATAATCTGTTTATATATGTCTATCTACACAGGCACACACACACTCACACATTTTTATGTGTGTGAGACTCTATGTATCTGTCTCCCTACCTATCTAGCCACCTGTCATTTAAGGCTGTCTTGGGAGTACAGCCCATCTGGTGAGGCTGGCACTGGTGGGCTCTACTGGAGGATCATGCGACATTAGAACTGCTAATCTAGGCACTAAGACAAGGAAACATAGTGCTATAATACAAGTAGGGTTGCCCTTTAGCAGTAAAAGGCAGGAAGTTAATAGGAGTCAAATGCTTTTGGGAGTTATATCAGGCCACTGCCCCTGTGTGAAGTAAATCTGGACCTCTAGGCTGAGAGAGGATTTGGAAGAGAAGTCTTGGGAGAGCTAATTGCCTGAGAATGATGAAGGTGTCCCTAACACTCTTGGATGGAACTATTTAGTTTGTAGAGAAGGAGCTAAGGGGTAAATCTTTGTGAAAAAGATTGATGATTGTAAATCTTCTTTTACTACAAACACTGTGGGAGAAGAATCCAAAAAAAATGTTAATAAGGCCTAAAGCTTGGAAGCCTTGTTCTACAATAAATCCTATGCATGAAGAATGCAAGACCACTGTTGAAAAGAATCAGCATTTATAAGTCTTTTATAGGTAATTACTATGCTAGCTCTTCTTGAGGGTCATTTTAAGCTTAGCCAGTTTCCTTCAAAGGTGAGAATTTAACCCTGTACCTTGTGTCTGGGAAGTAAACACATTAACCATTATGCCAACTCCACCCCTTCAGCATGTTTACAAATCCAAGAGCACCAATTGAAATGTATTTTAATTTCTGTTACCCCATGCCTTGCTGAAGAAAGTGTGTTTTTTATTGTCTCTGTAAACAAACCATATCTTAATAACAGAAACTGGTGCTACAGACTGCTTTTTGCTAAAATATGCATTTTATAATATTTATATGATTGATTTACAGTGGTGGGAGCAGTATATTACAATATGTAATGTATTACTTACTATATTACAATGTCTAGTAACTAGTAATATAACTAATTACTTTTTCAAAATAGTAACTAAGTAATAGTAATATATCACTGTTTTTAGTAACTAGTAATTTAAATGTGAGTTATTGTTGAGTTACTTTCGCTTAAACTAGTGGTTCTCAACATGGGTGATATCACCCCCTAAAGAGTGATAGAAAACTTCTGGGGGGCTTGGATGGAGTAATCAGATGTTAGGAGGTAATAAAGACTTTGAAGGGGCAATTTGGATAACAAATTGCAACATAATGTTGACACAACTCATACCGTGTAACATTCATAACATACCTCTCAAATGTACCAAATACCTCAGCATTTCTGGGTTCTGGGTTCAAAATAATAGGGTATATTGAATTCCTGATTAGCTCCATTAAATCACGATTTTGGCATGCAGACAAGGGTGCCAGAACCATCCCACTTTTAAGAGACTTCAATAAAAAAAAAACACCCCATGATGGCAGCATTTTCTCCCTTAAGGAGGACCATTTGCAACTCTTTACTGACTACAGAAACAATTGCCGATGTCATTGATTTCGTGATCCACATGTAGATAATGTCAGAGGAGGGGTATAAGGATTCAGATTCAGGCATCTATTATTCTAATTCACTTACAGATTTTGTGTCAGTATACATTTTGAACAATAAGATATACTGAATTGTTGAAATTCTCAACAATTTAACAAAAAAATCAAGCATTCGCCAGAGGCAGGGCAAAAATGAAGACAAAATCAGGAATAATTGGCAGGTACAATCGCATATTATCCTGCTGTTTGTATGTTGGACTTCATGTTAATGCGTTTGTGTTTCAAATGTTTCCGCAATGTAAGGAAATGCAGTTTAAGAGCTGGTAGCCTGCAGAACTCATTTACTGCTCAGCATCTCAGCACAAAATATTTTAAACATAGCCATTAGCCAAACATAATGTATGGAGGGGGACAATGGTTTGAAATCAGGAACAAATTTTCAATAGGGCACTTATAAACTCAGAACAGTTTTAGAATGACACGTTTTGCATTAGTGTGCATTTTCTGAAGGATATTAAGAATTAAGACATTTTTAAGAAAGAATGCTGCAAAAGTCAAGTAAACGAGTACTGTGCAAGACTCACCCAAACAGTTTTTGAGTTCCAAGCATAAACTATGCTGCAAAAGTCTATTCAGACCAACATTCCAACAGAAGCAGTTTCCTTTCCAAAAAAAGGCAAGGTTGCTTTTAAACCATAAGCATAAACTATGCTGCAAATGTCTATTCAGACCAATATTCCAACGACATCAATTTCTTTTACAAGAAAACAAAGTTGTAGAAAGATATATAAAAAACTGCGAAGCAGTTTTATCATGGTCTGAAGAAGCTGTAAAGCGAAAGTGCTCACCTCTTTGTTATCAATAATAAAAAGCAGTTTTTTATATATCTTTCTACAACTTTGTTTTCTTGTAAAAGAAATTGATGTCGTTGGAATATTGGTCTGAATAGACTTTTGCAGCATAGTTTGTGCTTGGAACTTGAAAACTGCCTGGGTGAGTCTTGCACAGTATTCGTTTACAGTTACAATTTATGACATTTTTATTGGAACTGTGCAGGCACCTTTGCTTTATCGTGGTGTTTTTCGTTACTATTTATATATTTTTAAGAAAGAGTAATACACTGCAGTCAACTAATAATGATAATAATTAGAGCTGTACTTGACGGACGTAACCATTCTGCACAAGCATGGTGTTGAGTTAAAATAACATAAGAGCAGCTTGTACATATTTTACAAACTAACAGAGCCATGCAACTTAGTAAGTCCATGAGTAAAATGGGAAGATATTTTAACTGTTCTCTACAAGTGTACATGCCATAATTAAAGTTTGTAAATACTAACTATCTTAAGTCACAACATTAATAAAAAGTAAAAGCGGCTGCCATGAAATCTAACATTTAATTTCTGCTTTAGGACTGAAAGGCAGCAACTTCAGCTCTAGTGTGACTGCTAATGCATGCTATAGATGTAAACTCAGTCCACACTTACTGCAGAATTTAAAGTAGTCATGCCGAGGTAAGTGTGAGTGAGTTTATGAGTGCACAAGTGTATGAGTATGTGTGTTAGTTGAACTGGCATTTCTCTGTATAGTGTGTGTGTGTGTGTGTGTGTGTGTGTGTGTGTCTATGTAATTTAAATTTGCCATTTGTATGAGAGATAAAGTATGTGTGTTACTGTGCCAGAAAGTAGGTGCTTGTATGAACGTGTGGCTGTGTGAGAACAGAGAAAAGGTAGATGTGTGTGTTAAAGAGAAGAGAAGTTGTGTGTGTGTGTGTGTGTGTGTGTGTGTGTGTGTGTGTGTGTGTGTGTGTGTGTAAAAGAGAAGAGAGAAGGTGTATGTGTGTGTGTGTGTGTGTGTCTGTGTGTGTGTGTGTGTGTGTGTGTGTGTGTGTATATGTGTGTTAGTTGAACTGGTGTTTCGTTTTTCTGTATAGTGTGTGTGTGTGTGTGTGTGTGTGTGTGTGTGTGTGTGTGTGTGTGTGTGTGTGTGTGTGTGTGTGTGTATGTCTATGTAATTTAAACTTGCCATTTGTATGAGAGATAAAGTATGTGTGTTACTGTGCCAGAAAGTAGGTGTGTGTATGAACGTGTGGCTGTGTAAGAACAGAGAAAAGGTAGATGTGTGTGTGAAAGAGAAGAGAGAAGGTGTGTATGTGTGTGTGTGTGTGTGTGTGTGTGTGTGTGTGTGTGTGTGTGCGTGAAAGTGAAGAGAGAAGGGGTGTGTGTGTGTGTGTGTGTGTGTGTGTGTGTGTATAACATACCTCTCAACTGTCCAGATTCAGCCTCATAGTTTTGGTCTGCTTCTCATAAAATTTGTGATTTTCTGGTAATCATGGAGGACTGAAGTCACTAAATAATAACATATGCGTTTCAGACTTCATGTACTCTATAAAATGCATAAAAAATCAAATCTTGTTATTCTATCAGCTGTCTAAGTTTATAAGAGCAATATTTTAAATTCTGTCCCTACTTTTAGGCCTTTGTCCTCCCATTATGCTAATCTTCGACCAGATTTCAGTCTCTTAGAGGTTGAGAGGCATCGTAGTGCGGAATTTAGAAAGTACCTATTTATTATATTTTAAATTTACAAACTGTTAGTTTGTATTGATTTGAAGTTGCATTAAAAACTAAGTGATGCAGTTATCAAAGAGGAATGCTGCAAATAGCAAGGGCTTCCTCCACACCCATGCTACTTAATTATATTACGTCTGAGATAACCATACCACAGAATAAATTTAATTCCCAAAGATACTTGATGCTGGTATACATATCTTATCAACCAAATGTTTGCCCTCACATGTTTCAGTGTTGATCACATCTGTTTCACTACATATATGTGGTATTATTTGTGTTGCTTAAAATAATAATAAAACAAGACATTTAACAGTGCAACACATTCTACTGTGAAATGTTTTACAATATATTTAAGGTGGTATTTTAAGCACACGTTGTACTCTTACAGAAGAATACTGCTACAGCTTCTACATATATAATGAGTACAA